>NW_011888850.1:5631664-5633831 GCF_000151845.1 Pteropus vampyrus
GTTCTTTTTATCTGTTTATTTTATTGGGATTTCTTTTGAGTCTTTGTTTATTTTATTTTCATTAAATTTTAGGAGTGACATTGGTTAATAAGATCGTATAAGTTTCAAGTGCACGGTATTATAATACATCATCTGTATATTGCATCGTGTGCTCATCGTCCAAATTTAGTCTCTTTCTGTCGCCACATATTTGACGCTCTTTATGGGATTGTTTTATTATGAAAAAAAAAATACAAGTTTGTGTTCAGACATGAATGAATGATAAAGTAAAAAGCGAAAGTGTTTACTTATTCTCGTGTCCTTCTCACCTTAATCCCCAGAGGTTATGATTAGAAACAATGCGGTGTCTATCTTTCTGGAATTTTCTATGTGTATACAGATACAAATGCAGGCGTGCACACCTGGCTATGTGATGTATATTACCAAAAGCAGCTTTCGATTGTAAACGGATCGAGTGAATACACCACACCTGGCTTACCCTTTGGGCGATTTGGTTAACATTCTCAATGTTTGCTGCTCCCATTTGATTTCACGGCTAAACTGGGAAAACGGACAGAGGCCATGTCAGACCACAGTTAACACCTGTCATTCTGCAGTCGGTTCACCGTGAAGCCTAACACGTCAGTGGGTGTGAAGTCACTTACTATCCCGTTCATCCCCATCAAGGATTTTTGGCCATACATCACTGGTCACATACCAGTGGTTTTAGGTTCCCTGGGCAGGACTGCACACTCACCGACAGGCATCCTGGCTCTTGTGTGTGTCGTATGCTGTTGACTCGGCTCTGACTCCTGCTGACACTATGAATGACCCACGCCCACAGTGTCCTGTCCTTGACAGCCCTGCTCAGCTCCTGTGGACTCGTGCCCGGGGCTTCTCTCCTGAAGTCCAACCATCTCATAGTCGGTCTTCCTCTCTTCCTGTTGTCTTCTATTTTTCACAGCATTATTGTCTTTTCCAAAGGACCCTGCTTTCTCACAAAGTAGGACAGCTTCATTTTTGTCATTTTGGCCTGCAGCAATGTTTTGGGCTTCATGTGCCCTAGGACTCACTCTTTCGTCATTCGGGCAGTTCCAGGTGTCCATAGAGATCTCCTCCAACACCATATTTCAAAGGATTCCATTTTTTATCTCGTCAGCCTTCTTCCCTGTTCTTGCGTTCACATTCATTGCTGCATGAAATTTGTGTTAAATTTGTAAATTTCCACAATAGCCACCAGAGGGCATCAACCACTCAGTGCATTCAAAGTTGTTGAGCCCCTAGCACGGCAGGCAGATGCTTATCCTGGCTGGAAGGTGTGTTACTGCTTACACTGGCTAGTTTTCTGATATTTGTCTTTTGGCTTTTTTCTTTGTAATGTTTTAAAGGGCCATAATTGAACCCCCTTCTCAATTAGGGAATGTAACAATGCAGATAAAGCGCTTTACACAGTGCCTTGCTAAATAAACATTTACTAAGTCTTTGTTATTGTCATTCACGTCCCACTGGGAAAAAAAATATATATATGTATGTCCTTGCTTTGGCTCCTCCATTTAATATCAGTCTAAAGCAAGGTTCTCACACCATTTCTAAAAGTGCTTCTGCCTTGAATTACTTGATTAATTCAATTATAAATGACTGAGTCTACCTAAGGACACTTAAATTTTTTTATTTTTTGTCAACTATGTATTACTTTATCTACTTTTCTCTAATAAAATGTATTTTGTGAAATATACACATTATGTATACTTTTCCAACAGATAATTGGGGGAGATGTCTTGGGAAAAGTACATTTTCTTAGTTGCCACCACCACGAAGGCAGAATTGTGGCCAAAATTCAGCTTGGTATTCAGCTTGCTATCACTCACAAACGTTATTCAAGTATGTTTGTGACTAGGACTAAGGGATAATTTTCACTAACAAGTCGTTCACAAATGCAGCTGGGGCAGGAGAGGAGTTGTCCACTCAATTTCCATAGATTTCCATTCCTTTCATATACTTTATACTTTAGGTAAATAGTGTGTTTTTATTTAAACAGAAAATAGACTTTCTGGTACCTATTTGCCTGCCAATGTTTATAATTAAAAATTCAAAGGCAAATTAGTGCAGGGCAGTAAGTCATGAGACCACACGGTGGCGCTATTTTATTGTTTTGAGAAATGCTTTAACAACCTGCTAGACAATCTCA
>NW_011888850.1:5633881-5640399 GCF_000151845.1 Pteropus vampyrus
TTTTGGCTTTTTTCTTTGTAATGTTTTAAAGGGCCATAATTGAACCCCCTTCTCAATTAGGGAATGTAACAATGCAGATAAAGCGCTTTACACAGTGCCTTGCTAAATAAACATTTACTAAGTCTTTGTTATTGTCATTCACGTCCCACTGGGAAAAAAAATATATATATGTATGTCCTTGCTTTGGCTCCTCCATTTAATATCAGTCTAAAGCAAGGTTCTCACACCATTTCTAAAAGTGCTTCTGCCTTGAATTACTTGATTAATTCAATTATAAATGACTGAGTCTACCTAAGGACACTTAAATTTTTTTATTTTTTGTCAACTATGTATTACTTTATCTACTTTTCTCTAATAAAATGTATTTTGTGAAATATACACATTATGTATACTTTTCCAACAGATAATTGGGGGAGATGTCTTGGGAAAAGTACATTTTCTTAGTTGCCACCACCACGAAGGCAGAATTGTGGCCAAAATTCAGCTTGGTATTCAGCTTGCTATCACTCACAAACGTTATTCAAGTATGTTTGTGACTAGGACTAAGGGATAATTTTCACTAACAAGTCGTTCACAAATGCAGCTGGGGCAGGAGAGGAGTTGTCCACTCAATTTCCATAGATTTCCATTCCTTTCATATACTTTATACTTTAGGTAAATAGTGTGTTTTTATTTAAACAGAAAATAGACTTTCTGGTACCTATTTGCCTGCCAATGTTTATAATTAAAAATTCAAAGGCAAATTAGTGCAGGGCAGTAAGTCATGAGACCACACGGTGGCGCTATTTTATTGTTTTGAGAAATGCTTTAACAACCTGCTAGACAATCTCACTGAAAACGAGAAGACCATGAAAATATGAATTGTTTTCCTTGTGTTATCCAATTTGAATGAGAGAATCCAGTAGAGCTTAACATTTAGAATTAATTTCTATAACCTATCTAAACAGTGAAGCAGCACCAAAATGCAAATATAAGGAGTGTGAGGAAATCATTTCGGAAAAGTGCATTGTTTGAAAAATTTTGCATAAAGACTCCATAATGTTAACTCATGCTATTGCTTTTCACAGCAATCTTTTTAGCTCTCCCTGGATGTACAAGGCATTTTCACTTTTATTATTATATTTTGTTCTCCACACGACCCAGTGAAGCAGGCAAAGGAGCTTTACTCCTGTTCTGCAGCTAAGGAAACAGATGTTAATCGACCATCCTGGCCCACAAAGATCACAAAGCCTTCTGCATCGCTGAGGAGCGTTTGAGGTGAGAGAGCGTAAATCCCACAGGCACTTCTGAGCCCCTTTGCTCTCTGGCTCTGGCGTGCTCCTGACCCCATTCCCAGGAGGACATGGCCACATCCTAAGGTTTCCATTCACTGCAGCTCGCCAGTCCATTCCAGAGTCCCAAGCAAGACACCCTAAGAAGCCTGTCTGCCAGCCCAGAAATGTAAAGTGATTTATCATTTGCATGCTCCCTTCAGCATGGAGCAGATATCTGAGTCCGGTGTCTAGTCTCTCGTGATAGGGGACTGCAGAAAACAAAATGCCATCCCCTCATTTCTTATTCATAGAGAAGGCAATGTATAATATGATTACACACATGATGGATTGGATCTGACAGACAGTATAAAAGGCAAGCCGAGGACATTAACTAGAGAATGAATATTCAATGTCTCCTGCAGTAAAGGGGTGTGTGTGTGTGTGTGTGTGTGTGTGTGTGTGACACAAATGCAGAGAGACACGCAAACAACTTTCAGTATTAAACTCTAAAATGAATTCCTTCAACAAGTAAAGGCTTATTGCATGTTTGCTTTATGCTGGGCCCTTGGCTGTGTGCTTTATCTACCTCAGCTCTTTTCATTAACCTTCTTTTATAGACACAGAAAGAGAGGTTCCAAGGTCAAGGCACAAACAGGACTTGGAACCCATCTTGCCCAGCACACCCAAGCCAGTCTTCTTGACTGTGATCCACCCTGCCTCCCAGGTAGCTTCCAGGACACTCTCTCTCTGGTGCTGCTCCGAACTTCCCTGCATGGCCATGGGCTGCTTTCAGCTGCTGGCCATTCTGGGTGATGGCGCCTGAGAGTAGATGCAGAATTCTAAGGTGTAAATGAAACTTAAGATCCAGGGCCTTCTTTAGCACAGCCCCTGTGGGTTCTAGGAGTGGCGAGTAACTGAGTGTTCCAGGGAGCAGAGGAAACGAGGCTGCAGTCAGAAAGCATTTCTAATCAAGCGCTTTGGGTCCATTGCCTAAGGAAACCTTCAGGAGAAACGCCCTAAACCTCCAAGTTTCCAGTAATTTGTCATGATTTACTTTTTTTTTTTTAATACTATTCATTTTCATGCCTGCTTTTGGATTTGTGATTCTATATCTTTTTTTTTTTAAGAGCGCTCCCCAAATTGTGTAAGCTTCAGGCTTCTCTCAGAGCCAGAGTCTGCCCCTGCCTGCATCTTGTTGATAAATATCTAGTCTCTCACCTCCTAAAAGGCTGAAATAATTCTCATAAATCTTCAGGTTGTCACTGCTCAGAACAGTGCCTGAGACATAGCTGGAAGAGGAGAGGGAGAGAAAGAAAAAAGGAATGAAGAGAGAGAAGGAGGAAGGGAAGGAAGGAGGGAGGATGTGGATAGAATTTTATGTGCAATTAATAATTGGTTTAATCCATGGGGAGAGTCAGTGCTGTTAAGAGTTCCTTTTTCTCTTTTTTTTTCCTTTTTCTTGTTTTTTTTTTTTTTCCTAAAGAAACCGGAGATTTGTAAGAGAAGAGATTTCTTCTCTTACAATAGTTCAAGCACACACTTCAGACATCTTCAATAAGATATCCAATAATAAGTCCAAAATATCGCATTGTCATGGACACTGTATGGCTAGAGACAAGATCTAGACTTGGTTCCTGTGATTTGTTGACATTTTGTGAACGTTAATCATTTGTGATGATCAATCGTGTATTATTTTGCCCTCATCCTGCTTCTCCAGTTGGAATGTTTTGAAATTCCTGTAACAATTCAACCACTTGTTAGGGAAGTTTGCAGCAGCCACCTGTTCCCTTGGTGACACAGGGGCTCCTTCTGAGTATCTTAGTGCAGTGTCTGCAGGTCTGTAAGTGTAGTTTACGTCCTTGGGTCTGAGGATGGATCACTCACCTGCCACGCCAGCTTCATTGGTCCAGACTCGCTGGGTTCACCATCTATATTGATCATATTGACACAGTCATACCTACCTCTGTAAATATCACCTTTTCTTTTATGCAGAATATTGGGGCCCAGGCTCGTGTCAGACTGCGGTCTCAGAGTCACACCAAGTAAACTGACAAGGCAGAGGTTAAATGAGCAAATACATGGGAGGTTTCTATCCTTTCCACTTCTTTTAATAAAACACCTATGAATTTTCTGTGGTTTTAAAACACAAGCCGCTGCTTAAGCCATTCACGTTGAGAGACGAAAAAAAGAGAGAGAGAGAAAAGGGGAAATTTTTTCAAATGTGGGGACAGGGACAAGGTAAAGGGAGTAGTGAGGTTTCTTCATCTGATATATGTTCACATAGAGTAGAAATAAACAAATACATGTTTATTCTATTGAGCTTATGCATATTAAGGAAACCAGGCTGCTGCCCATTCATCCATGAAGCTTCTGCAATTTTCCTGCTCACAATATCTGACCTTCCAGGTGCTTTGCTGACTGTTGTCCTTTGTTGATACGACCTAAAATCCAAACTATGTGAATAGCTCTGGTCTAGAATTAAACTTTCCGGTCACTTGTTTCATGTAATTGCTGAAAGAAATTCTGGTTCCTATAGCTGTAAGTAAAATGTTATTCTATGAAATTAAAAAACACCCTTTGCAAAAAAAGTAAATACCTATCATGAATTCACCATCCTAGTTTGGGCGGCCTGCCATTTGAGCCTTATATTTTGAGACAAATAGATCCTTGAAGCCCATATATAGATGTAAAGTTCCTTTTTAAAAATTTCCTCTTTGAAGACAAGGTTTAACTCTATAGAGTAACTTTGTCTCTGTTCTCTTGGTTTCCATCTTAAAAAGATAAAAACTACCCTAAAAAAAGGGCTTTTATGGCATTACTAATACACGGCGTCACCTATTGAACGAAGAAAGCCATCAGAACAGTCTCTGGTTACCCGAAGTTTAAGCCTGCTCACTAAAGCTCTTAAGATGACAAACATGCATTTGTAGAGTTACTACCGGCCCAGGCGCTAACTGAACAGGCTGGGGCAGGGGGAGAAGAACGGAAGGCCACTTGCAAAGTGCTCCCCACTTGGGAGGAAAGGCATCCTGGGGATGTTTTTGTGGCCCAGCTGAGAAACAACAACCCATATTTTTTTTTTCAGCTGAATCGTGCCTGTTTTTCATGTAGTAACTCTCTCTTCAGAGCATTCATAAAACGCTCCTTGTCGGATATTTCTAGCTACAGGATGCTCTTTCTATTTAAAATGGAAGCAGCTTTGAATTCCCTGCAAAGAAGAGGTCCAGTGTGCCGGCTGTCAGGAAGGAGCAAGGGGTCACCGGGTGCTGGAATGTGCAGGAGTGAGCTCGCAGGAAGTGGGGCTCGGGGAGGAGAGGGGCGCGGCTGGGTGGCGAGGCCCGAGGATCACAGTTCGGCTAAGTCAGAAACTCTGGTTGATCTTTGAACCTCGCCCACTTTCCCAGCAAGTCCCCTCTTTTGGTTTCATTCTTCAAAAGCGGTTTTATCAGCGCGTTTTTTCTGTGTGCTGCAAAATGAATTGGCCGCTAGGGGGCAATAAGGTACCAGACAAGAACTTGAACATACGTAAGAGGCGAAATAATAGACATGTAGATGAACAAAGATGTAAAGAAGTGAGCCGAGCACGCGCCCCAACCTCTCTTCTCCATGGCTACTCACTTCTCAAAAATATCAAAAATTAACTGAATGTAAATTTTGTGCACGCTAATCCACCTTTTTTTTTTTTTTTTTTCTCGCAGGTTCTGAGAGTTGGAAGAAATTTTAGAGAACGTGTGAGCTCCTCAACATCAGAACAGGCGAATTCCCAGAAGTGTTCTCTGCTCATGAGTCCAAAGTGTAAGATCGAACAAGCGTTTCTCAGTCAGGGGGACTGTGCACCCCGGAATGTCAGTAGCGTGCGGGTCAGTAGCATCAGGCACCCCGGTCCGGAGTGACTGCGTGGCCACCAGACGAGGGCGCGGTAGCCGCGCTGCGCTCCCGGCCTGGCCCGGCGCGCTCTTCCTGCTGGCCAGACGCGCCCGCGACGCACTGTGCATCTTTCCACTAGGTGGACCTGTCGGCTGATTGGAGTATGTTAAAGCGGATACGGCCATTTTCAGACTCCTGCCAGGACTAGGAGACTCATTTACTGCAAGGGATCCGCCCCCCCAGGGTGCCGCGTCCCCAGCAAAGGTGTCGCCAGCTGTCCCTTCACCACACTCGGGCTCCTGGGTCGTCAGCTGACACGGATGGCCAGGCAGCGGCCGGAGCGCCAACTGCGCCTCCAGGCGCTTTGGTCTGGCTCCTGGCCTCCACCACTTACCACCTGTGACCTTAAACACGTCGCTTAGCCTCATCTGTAAAACGGGAATGATAATGGCAACTGCCTCCTAAGGCTGTTGGGAGGAGCGAGTGAGCTCACGGAGATGGAGCCTCTGGGTCCCTAAGTGTTAGGCGTTTCTCCTCTCACGGTGCATGATTCACAGCTTGTTTCTTCTCTAAAAGGACTTTGCTCCAGTGCGTGTGCAACATCATTGTCATTGTCTCATTGCTTTTAATTTTTTTTTGAAAAAATACTTCCTTTGTATGTGTCATTATTACATTCCTCATCGTATTATTAGCACTTTCGACATTTTGCCTAGAGACAGAGAAGGGTAGTGGTTGCAAACTCTAGACCCAGACGGCCTGAGGCTGAATCTCTCTCTGCCCTTCTCTAGATATCTGATCTCGAACAAGTTATTTAACCTCCCCGTGCCTCACTTTTTCCACATCTAAAATGGGTGTGACAACAGGACCCTTGTTATAAAAGATGAAATTGATTAATATTGCTAAAACCTCTGGAGCGGTGCCTGGCACATAGCAAGTACTAGATAAGATCTAAATAAATGCAAACAACAGTAAATTACTATCTCAACACCTAAGAACAGAACCCAAACGCACTGGGATTAACAAATGACGGGACAGCTGGGCTAAACTTGGAGCGAAATAACCCTCGGTGGTCCGTTCTCCGCGGTGGGCTTGCGGGCAGAGCTTCCTCCGCATTTGCAGAGCAGGAACTGCACAGCTGGTCCGATGCTCTCATTTTACCAAGACAGAAACTTGAACATGAAGAGAGTCGATCCTGCACCAGATAGAGGTCTTAGGACCCTCAGCTGGACCACAGCTTGCCGCCTTTGCCCTCCGTTTAATGAGTTCAATCGATGACTGTAGTATTAATCTTATGTTGTTGTTAACGCCCTCCAGACGTGCAATCCGGCCTCCCCGCGTCCTGAATGGGCGATACGTTCCCCATCACGTAGCCCTCTCAAAATGCGTGATGACTCAGGG
>NW_011888850.1:5640449-5643352 GCF_000151845.1 Pteropus vampyrus
CGGATGGCCAGGCAGCGGCCGGAGCGCCAACTGCGCCTCCAGGCGCTTTGGTCTGGCTCCTGGCCTCCACCACTTACCACCTGTGACCTTAAACACGTCGCTTAGCCTCATCTGTAAAACGGGAATGATAATGGCAACTGCCTCCTAAGGCTGTTGGGAGGAGCGAGTGAGCTCACGGAGATGGAGCCTCTGGGTCCCTAAGTGTTAGGCGTTTCTCCTCTCACGGTGCATGATTCACAGCTTGTTTCTTCTCTAAAAGGACTTGGCTCCAGTGCGTGTGCAACATCATTGTCATTGTCTCATTGCTTTTAATTTTTTTTTGAAAAAATACTTCCTTTGTATGTGTCATTATTACATTCCTCATCGTATTATTAGCACTTTCGACATTTTGCCTAGAGACAGAGAAGGGTAGTGGTTGCAAACTCTAGACCCAGACGGCCTGAGGCTGAATCTCTCTCTGCCCTTCTCTAGATATCTGATCTCGAACAAGTTATTTAACCTCCCCGTGCCTCACTTTTTCCACATCTAAAATGGGTGTGACAACAGGACCCTTGTTATAAAAGATGAAATTGATTAATATTGCTAAAACCTCTGGAGCGGTGCCTGGCACATAGCAAGTACTAGATAAGATCTAAATAAATGCAAACAACAGTAAATTACTATCTCAACACCTAAGAACAGAACCCAAACGCACTGGGATTAACAAATGACGGGACAGCTGGGCTAAACTTGGAGCGAAATAACCCTCGGTGGTCCGTTCTCCGCGGTGGGCTTGCGGGCAGAGCTTCCTCCGCATTTGCAGAGCAGGAACTGGACAGCTGGTCCGATGCTCTCATTTTACCAAGACAGAAACTTGAACATGAAGAGAGTCGATCCTGCACCAGATAGAGGTCTTAGGACCCTCAGCTGGACCACAGCTTGCCGCCTTTGCCCTCCGTTTAATGAGTTCAATCGATGACTGTAGTATTAATCTTATGTTGTTGTTAACGCCCTCCAGACGTGCAATCCGGCCTCCCCGCGTCCTGAATGGGCGATACGTTCCCCATCACGTAGCCCTCTCAAAATGCGTGATGACTCAGGGATATTTCCAAACCTGGAATATGTTACTGGGTTTTTGTTTGTTTGTTTTCTTCTACCAGTGAATTTCACCTTGAATAGAATACCATCAATACCACCGAACGAAAAATTGAAAGGAAATAAAACCAAGCAGTGTACATAACACACGAGGACATTACAGAATATTCCTCGAAAAATTGCTGCCCTTTAAAAGTCAGTCCAATGATACCTGGTAGTTCCCGAATGCATTTCTTACGCCGTGTTGTAACCATTGCTTTATTTCTCTGTCTCTCCATTCCGTGAAATTATAAGGGTAAGGATGATCACCATCGGCTCTCTGCCCCCTGCAGCGGTGGCTCAGATCCCAGCACACAGCAAACCTCATCAACCTTTGCTGCTGCCTTGGGGGGTGGCGTTGTCTCATGCGGTCAGCGTTTCCCTAGGTGTGGCACATGGACCACCGCTGCCACCAGAAGCTTTTAGGTGGAAAGAGAGATGACTTTAGACAGGACATGACAAGGTATCAAACAACATTGAATTATATGCGAGAGTTAGTCCTCTTTCAATTATCCTTCAATCTTTCTGATTCCATCAGGGAGAAAATTTCTATTTGGCGCCATTATGATCTCTCTCTCTCTCTCTCTCTGTCTCTCTCTCATCCCTTTCCTCCTCCAATATCTTTCAGACAAACTAAATAAATCTCAGAGTCAGAACATTTAGCAGGCGAAAATATCTACCTAGAAGTTACTGTGCTGTTCTCATTACATCTGTTTATGATCATCTCTTTTTCGCAGCAAGTAATACTATCAGTGTTCCATTTCTTCATCCTTGTGGCAGAGGCATTTGTGCTCAGCACATACTCCCCATGCTCCATTCCACTTCCAGGCCCCCTGGCAGTTAGGAAGGACCATGTGACAAATCTTCACCAGTGAAACAACCTAGCACTTCTGGACTGAGACATCATGAGCCAGTGAGCAGCCCTCCAGCCTCTCTCCCTGCCTCAGTGACCCTAGATGCCATCCCTCTTCCCTCCTAAGTTCAGTAGCTGGGCCTATAAAATAAACTGACAACAGGCAACTTGAGAGAAGAAAAGGTATACAAATTTATTAATTTGTAATATTACGTGCATGGGTGTCACAGGAGAAAACCATGAATATCCCCAAAATCATCGTTGAGATTTGAGAGCTTATATACCATCTTAACGGGGAAAGGAGGGAAAGGCAACTCTGAGGAGAGGAAATGACTTTTAGAAAAGATGAATAGACCTTTCGAAGAATAGATGAGAGGTATGATAGTTTGTGACAGAGTTTGCCTGGATGTGGTGTCAACTTCTAGTCTCCTCTCCACTGATGAGTCAGTCTTCCCTGGTTAATGAAACTCCCAAGGAATAAATTTATGACAATTGAGTTTTTTTGGGGGGGGGCGGGGGGATATGTCTTTAGGCAGATAGGAGAGTTCAGAGAAAGCTTCTCTGAGCATTTATTGTTTTTCAAGTGCCTTACAGCTCAGAATACTCAATACACCAAGGCAGTACATTTTGGAGGGGCATGCACGGAAATTTTTCACCACATTTTGAGATGATGGCATTATAAGATGGAGTGAGCTTGGAAGTGAGAGTAACTTTCTATGTCTGAAAGTCATCTTTAAGAAAAGCTGCTCTAGAGAGCTGACTGACTCATGTTGGATTTTACATGAATGAAAAATAAAGCTTTGCTGTGTTAAGCCACTGAGATATCAAGGTTTGTTTGTTACTGCAACAAAACCCATCTTGTCCTGACTAAGACAGTGATTATTTAAGTCCTTTTTAATTATAAAAGAAGTGAGTGAATTTAAAGAAAATAAAAACT
>NW_011888850.1:5643402-5691917 GCF_000151845.1 Pteropus vampyrus
GGCATGCACGGAAATTTTTCACCACATTTTGAGATGATGGCATTATAAGATGGAGTGAGCTTGGAAGTGAGAGTAACTTTCTATGTCTGAAAGTCATCTTTAAGAAAAGCTGCTCTAGAGAGCTGACTGACTCATGTTGGATTTTACATGAATGAAAAATAAAGCTTTGCTGTGTTAAGCCACTGAGATATCAAGGTTTGTTTGTTACTGCAACAAAACCCATCTTGTCCTGACTAAGACAGTGATTATTTAAGTCCTTTTTAATTATAAAAGAAGTGAGTGAATTTAAAGAAAATAAAAACTTAAAAACGGTCCAGGAGATAACAAAAAATATGGAAGTGGTATTCGAATGCCACTTTGTGTTGTGTAATCTTACAGCTGATTCTCCAAAAGAGTTGAAAGTCACTGCCCACCAGTCTGCCCTCACTAAGTCCCCCTGAGAGACCAGGACCAGGCTGAGGTCAAGTGCAGCCCAGGGGGCTACAAAACAGAACTAAGAAAAGTAGTAGTTTCAGGCATCAGATCTCAGCCTCTGCCTCCGTGGAAACCAGCTGAATCAAGCAACTCTAAAAGGTGGAAGCAGTGTAATTAGCATCATTAGGAAGAAAAGACAAAATTATCTATTCGTCCACGGGTAGCGTGATGTATGGTAATCACCTTTTCCTTTATGAAACTCAGCCTTCCGAGAGCCCGTCACTTCTACAGATTGCAGGTGTGGTCTGATGCCATGTATTTCGAGGACTTTTCCTTTTCCGGTCCTCTCATTCTGATTTCAATTGAAGTCAAAATCATTTGTTCACTCTCATTATACTAGACAAGGAAGTGGATGCATACATATTTCCATCTCAAGGATGATTTAATATTGATCAAAAATGATCTGTCTCAGAGTGGGAAACCAGGTCCACGGGGTCAATGGCTTCCAAAGAAATTCTCTCCCCTAAAGAAAAGTGTGGATGGGATTGATCTTGAGACTTAGATATCTCTGGGGCCCAGCGACGAAGCAGGAAAAACACAAAACCAGTTTGACTCCAAATCTAGTTTAGCTCTTTGTCTTGGAACAGGCTTCCTTGTGCTGTGTTTTCCACCCCCGAAATGAAAGGATTAACAGCTACTTCAACTGGATAACTACTACTGCTGCGAAAGCAGATGATAGATAAGACGATGCTGTGCCAACTGAGTTAATGCCAGCCAACATACCTAGAGTTCTTACTACATGGTAGACATTCTACCGGGCGCTCTGCACGATTTAAGTCATGGAATCCGGAGAGCAGACCAATGCAGAAAGCATTGTCATCATCCCCCTTCACAGATGAGGAAACCGAGGCTTAGCTGGACGGGGTGAAAAACTTCCTAGAAGTTACTAAGCCACTCAGTTACTAAGTGGTGGGGTCAGAACTGATGTGGCCACAGAGCCCTCAGCCATCACACTTCCTTGCTTCCCAGGAAGGGAGGACACAGTGCTGCGAAGTACGAGATGAGGACTGTTACGGTTCTGGGGACTGTCACACAGCCCCAGGTTTTTAAATCATGTCAGGTCACTCAGGGTTAATCGGAAGAATCTGAATGGGGCATAAGTAGACAGCAGGCACCACCACCACCAGAGTGCGCCACACTGCTTAGCAACAGCAGGAGCAAACAAGCAGCTTCTAGAAGGAAGGAAAATGAGCTTCAGGTGGGTGGGAGGAAGGAGGAATGCACGGGATGCACGGGATGCACGGGGAGGAATTGGGTCCTGCCAAATCGGGGAGGGGGTGAGCAGCGATGAGCAACCGTGGGTGGGCGTCAACCCTTGGAGGCAGCAAGATCTGGGGGCGGGGGGTGGGGGGGACATGCCCACGACCAAGTGCTTTCCCGTAAGGTGTTTTGACATCCAAACCTGGCGTCTCTTTGATGCTTTCTCCTCAGCCCTATGGATGGTATAGGTGATATCGAGAGTTTGGAAGTTTAAACTTAAATGTTATTCACTGAACTAATCTGAGTGCTTTCTCTCTGTTACTGTTACCTGGTCCCTCTGTTTATGAGATGCCAGGGCCAACAAAGAAGACAGAAAATGGAAATATCTGGTCATCTAAGTTCTACCTTAACCTTGGCACATAGGCTGCCTGTAGACGGTGAGCAGAGTTATGCCTGCACTGGAAGGGCTGTACTCTGTCAGCATGGCCTGGGGATGGGCCACAAGGGGAATGCAGCTCTTCAAGGCCACTGTCTACAGAGACGCTGAAAGGAGAAAAAAAAGTCCAGAGTAATAAGAAAGTGCCAGTGAAGCCTCACCCATCCAGGAAAGAAAGCTCATAGGGGGTATTTCAAACTTCCATCTAAAATATGTAAGGAGGTCGAATGATGCACATAGCCTTCTTCAGTGGGGTTATTTCTATTCGGTTATATAATTAGAGAGATACAGAGAAGCTGTACCCCAAATACCTTTATGAAAATTCTGTTTCCAAGGAATTCTTGTTAATTTTGTTAGTGATTATGTTTAAAAAAAAAAAAAAAAGAGGGCGAGAGGTATTTTGAAGTAAGAAATAAAATGATAAGATGTCTGGGATACGCTATAAAATAACTCAAAAGAATAAAAAGAAATAGAAAATGTTGCACTCTATAGTTCACCTTAGCGATGAATCTGTGAGGTTTGTGCTAGTCCTACTATTGTGCGAGTCCTGCGACTTTTACCCGTGCATTTGAAATTTTTCATAAAAAAGAAAATGTGTTCTTGGAATAAACACCAAAAGACTTGCAAATGCGCCCAGGATGTCTTCATTTGGTTCGAATTACTTCAAAGTATCTGCAAATTTCGACAAAATCCTCATGCCTCACATCTCTCTGCGCTTTAACAGCCACTTCGGGGAAAGTGAATTAATCAGTTGACATTGCAATTAACGTAGGGAAGTAGGAGAATGACAAATTAAAGGGAGGTTTGTTTTTGGAAGGAAGAATACAGGCCGGGGACGGGCCTGGAGTGTGTAGAAGTGCGGGAACACATTGCAGGTTTTAGGGAAATGGGTGAGAATGTCTCCTCAAAGGAGTTCTCTGATGAAAATAATAAATCAATTACCATGGTTGGAAGACCGGAGTCTCTGGCACCAGTCTGGTCCTTGTCACTAACTGGCTGGGTGTCTTCGGGCACGTCGTTTGTGTATTCATTCATCAAGCATCGGAAGCACCAGGGTGGGGAAGAAAACACAAACAGCACCATCTGGCCCTGGGGTTGCTTAGCATCTCCGGGGAGGGATGCTGACTAAACAAGCCCGATTAGCACGCGATGAGTATGCACTACAGGAGGGCAGCGTGGGGCTGTGGAGGGAGGCAGCAGGAGGAAGAGGGCTGGGCATGCGTAGAAAGGGGCAGTAACGTTGCAGGAGGAAGGACGTGCAGGTCTGTGGAGATGCGAAGCAGATCTTCACGGACCGAATGCAGCTGGACCACGCAGGGTTTTAAGGACGTGGCAGGCGATGCAGCTGGAAAAGTAGACTAGGCTCAGATCTATCTGGCAAGTCATTCAACACATCGTTATTGAGCCCCTACTAGGTGTGGGGCAATGTGCCCGGCACGGGGACACGGCACCAAATAAGAGAGAGAAAAATCCCCACCCTGGGAAATTGCATCGGGACATGGGAAGGAAAGGACAGTAAAGAAGGCAAATAAGGATTAGGGCACATTCGAGGACAGGTTAACCAGGGCTATAGCAAAACACTATGGGAGGGGATCGGGAGTATCAAGGAGTATGGTTTTAATTTGAACATTTGAATCATGTTCTGAAGGAAAAGAGGAATGAGCCTTGCTGATAGCTGAGAGAAGAACATTCTAGAAAGAGCTTTAGGACTTCAAATACCAAGGGGGAAAACTTTGTCCTCGCAGTTATGGAGATGATGGGTTCTAAGCCGAGGATCCAGGCCATCAGATTTCTGTTTTTAAAGGACCATTTTCACAGTTCTATGTAGGAGGCAGGAAGAAGGAGGCAGGGAGACCAACTGGAAGACAATTCCAGAGAATTCCAGAAAAGACACCACAAAGATCTAAGCTGGAAGGCATGTGTGCGTCTCAGGGGAGCCTTGAGAACACGGTTGAGAGAAGAATTGGGAGTTGGTGGGAGCCCAGAGGGCCTGGCTGGGTAGGAGGCGGGCGAGGGGTTGGGGGGATGCCCCAGGGACTTGGTGTTCTCATTTCCACAGAGGTGAGGCTACTCGCTACGTCCCATCCGTGGTCACATGTCTTAGCACCAGGTGACACACTCTCACTAGGACGAGAAGGGCACGGCACGCCTACCCCCAGGGCTGCCAGGAGTCACTTTCACCCATGAGGGGTTGCTCCTCACCGCCGAGGCCAGCATCTCTTTCCACGTGTCACAGCAACGTGGTCTCATTCCGTGGGGATGATGGACCTCACGCCACCGGCTGGCAGTCCTTCTTCTAAAAGGAACACCCTATCTCGAAAGGCACATGGCAATGAAAATTGCAGAATGGAGGAGAGAGCCATTGTGTCCATTCATTAGCCAGAGAGCCTGTCTGGTTTCCTGGTGCAGGCTGGCAGTGCAGCCATTTGTATTTGTTCTGCTCCATTAGGCTAATTTGTTTTCAGATATAAATTAGAGCTGCTGTTCCAAACCTACTGCGCTGCCTCTTCACAGAAATACCTTATTCCATGTTTAATGAGTTAGCAGGTTTTGTAGATGCAGAGGGTTTTTTTTTTTTAATTTAATACTCAAGCTAAAAAACAAAAACAAACAAACAAAAAAAACTCCACTCACTGGAGCACAGAATTAATTAAGCAGCATGATATAGAGCATTGTGTGCAAAAGCACACCCCTGGGGCAGGTCAAGTGTCTAACTGCTTCCTGATGTGATATTTGCCATTACGCTTTCTGCATCAAAAAGCGGTTGGCCACTGGGAAGATCCAACAAGAATTCTACTGCCCCCTGGGTGATATCTAGGAGTGCCCAAATATGAGGAATCACCCCAACATACCCATAGCCATCTGGGCAGACAGGGCCGGTTGACGCAGCTCCCTCTGTGTCTGTAATGGCCTAAGATGGCCGAGCATCCTCTCCCCCTGGCCTATCTCTCTCCTCACCCGCCTGGTTGCCAAAATCACCGCCATCAGTGGCTTCATTATGTTAAGACGATGGCTCCTGGATAGGGGTCGGAGGACTGGCGGCATAATTTGTGGGACCCACTGCAAAATGAAAATGTGGGCTCCCTTGTCCAAAAAGTAGAAAAAGGGCAGTTAAAGAAACTAAAATATAAAGTTTCTTCCTTCCCCCCAAGCCCCAACCCCAACTGGTAAAAAAATTTTTTATTTGCTTTTTTTATTGTCTTGCAAAGTAAAGAAAACAAAATTTTTCACTGCTGGCGTGAATGTTTACTGTTCATCTTTATACAACGCAATGACAGTTCTAAAGGCAAATATCAGTGGCCAGTTAGCTCGGCTGGTTAGAGCCTGGTGCTACAGGCAAATAGAAGGGCATTTAATGCATCCACGGAACCACCAAAATGGCACAATTTGCATTTCGTAGCTCACACATGCATACGTATTCTGTTACCAGAACAACGGAAATGCTGGGTAGACCGATCGTGGACCCTCTACCAATGCTCTCTGCCTTCAGCTGACCGAGGAATAAGGAAAGGACAGAAACCGTGGGCTGCCCTATCTTTCCCTCTCCTGTGTCATCATTCAGGGGTAGGAAGTTGTCTAATACAGTTAATAGTAATTTGTCAGTGTTAGTGTCTTAGTTTTGACCAAGTTTCCACGGTTGTGTGAGATCTTAATATCAGGGGCAAATAGGTGAGAGAGGCATATAGAGAACTCTATAGTCACAATATCATGTATTTTCTTTGCGACTTAACAGGTTCATCTAAAATTATTACAAAATAAAAAGTTTATGGAAAAGAGAAAAGACTTCCTTAGCATGCATCTTGCCAAGAATTACAATTTGGGGTTTTTGTTTTTGTTTTTTTTTTAATAAAGCATTTGAGACATTATAGCAGCATCGATCCAACTTGCCTGATGAGATTCACCTGGGGTGAATTCCTGTACCCATCTCTAGGAGATGCTGATCTATGAGATCTGCAGTGGGGCCCAGGATTGGGTTTGTTGAACATGTACGCACCCTGAACAGTCTTATCATAGACAAGTTTGGGAAATATGTCATTAGAATGCAATGGAATTAATATAATTTTACTTACCAGCTGTGTGGCCTTTTGGACGCTCACTTAACTTCTTAGAAAATTAGTACGAATATTCTGTAGGACCACTGTGACATTTCAATGAGGTACATGCTAAAAAAAGAAACACACACACACACACAACCTAGCACGGGCTGGGCACGCCTCATTTGTGCTATATTCTGATTTTTACTTCTAAAGAAAAAACAAGAGGCGAATAAACTGCGACCACAGAGCTTAAACAAGTTACACCACAATCCAGGCCCTTTTCCCAGAAGATAATGAATATTAAGGGAGTAGGAAATATAACCTCCTCCCTGTGTCTTCCTTTATTTAGAGGTTATGCTCACTCATCCATTTTTCTAATAGATAAGGGAGAGACATCGGCCCTTCCTGGTGCCAAATGGGGGGAAGTCAGACCGGACCCATCCACGGGCTTCTGCCCTGAGGGGAGGTCACTCGATTGCCTGCACAGAGGCCCCGACTTTGGCTGGGGCATGTGAGCAACACTCTTCTGTGTGTCTTCCCTGCCCAGCCAGCACCCCCCTACACCCATGGTGCAGGCCCCAGAACAGCTGAGACACTGAATGAAAACCCTGCTTTGGCAGAGGACAGGAAGCAGTGTGTGTAAAACATGAACACGGCCGAGCGTTGTGTTTCATGAGAAATAAAGGATCAGTGAAATCCTTTGGCTGTTGTTTTTATCTCTTGATGTCTTAGAACTTCCGTCTCTTTGTGATGGAAAGAATCGCTCCTAATTTTGTGCCACGAATTGCTAGTTCCCTTGCTCCTGATGAAATAATACATTATAGTTTCATCATCTGTGAACATCTTAGAAAAATAATTTTCAAGGCGCTGAGAAGATGAACATGGAGCGGGCGTTGGCTGAGACGCAGGTTAGATAAAGAGGTAATGAAGGCTTGTTGCTTAAGATGCAGCGTTAGGCACAGGCCTTGCAGAGTGTACACAGGCCAGGATTTCGGGGGCTGGCAAAGGGAAACGGAGCGTCGTCCTGTTCGTAAGGATGGCTCTTCTGCACTAAAGCTGCCCTCATTGCCTGGTCTGCTCTCACCGTCCATTCGAGGCGAGTTTAATGGGCCTGTCTATAGTCACGGTATCATGTTACAGCCATTCATGACGCTGTTCTCAAATGCCATCCAAGCCCATGAAAAGGTTAGACAGCAATGCCCTAGGCTCTTTTGCCAGTTTACACACACGCACACACATACACACACACACACTTACTCACACAAACACACACATACACACCTACCACTACTAAGACCAACCCAAGCCAAAAGGCCTTTATTGGGAGAAGACACATAGAAGTGTAGGTAGCCAGGCTTCGCAAGAGTCTAGGGAGAGGAAGTGGATGGTCACTCCGAGCCCCTGCTCCTCTCGACATCTCTGATTCATGGCAAACTACCTCATCTTCTTTGCTTCCACCTCTCTGTACAGGAGCCTGAAAACAGTGGCCCCAGACTCCAGAACTCGTACCCTCCCCCAGCTCCGGCACGACCAAACAGCTGGCTGACGTTCCAGCTCTTGGAACAAGATTCTGTTGTGCCCGGCCTGGGTCATGAGTTGGCCAGCCTTGCGGGGGAGTGGGAGGAAGAGGTTGGGGAGGGAGGCATGTAAAGTAGCATGATGCACACTTATAGCCCTCCATGTGGTGGTGGGGAGCGGGGAGCCATTCTCTAAGAAAGGAGCTCGGTCTCGGTAGATAACCCCCAAAATATTTCCTGCAGGTGGAGAGTGACCCGCTGCTAATTCACGATTATTTTAGCGCCTCTGTCATCTTCTCCGTTATCCCCTCTGCTCATCAGTTCTGTGTGACACAGTGGGATGTTGGAATCTGGTGGAGAAAGAAAATAAAGTGAAGGAAGATAGTAATGACACACCGTTTTAACTTTAAAATTATCTGCAGAATAGAGTCTGCAGACAGATCCAGACGGCTTTCAACGTTCTTTCTTTCTTTGCACCGTTGAAATTCATACTGGAGAAGAAACATCAACTCATTCTGCAAGTTCCACTTATGGTACGGAGGAGGGAGGGCAAAGGAACCACTCCTCCAAGAGTGGCCTTCCAGTGCACGACTCACAGGGGGAAGGCACGGCCAGGAGAGGCTACAAACTGCCACACAGAGGAAGAAAGACGGGAGGAAAGGTTAGGAATGAGGAAGGATCTGATAGCAGGAAAGCTGGTTCGAATTAACGAGACAATGCAAGCCTTGACATTCTTGATGGATGTCGGTGGTTAAGTGCTAGCTAGACCTTCTGAGGTTACAACCTCCATTCAGACCTCAGCCCTGGATGGCAACCTGAAACCCAAGGCCATGGGCTGCGAGCATCTGTGAGCCCGGCTCGGATTAGTGCGCTGGCCCTGGGAGGCCCTTCCAGGCGGCTGCTCCCTCCCTCCCTACCAGCCCCCAGAAACCAGGTGTGCTTTGGGGGGGACGACAATACCAAATCATTAAGATAAAATGTTTCAGGCTGTGTCTAAGGCATACTCTTTTATGGCAAGAACAAAGGGTTAGTTGATGAGCTAATTGTTGGTAGGGGAAACTGCAGCATCTATTATTAAATGAACGCTTAGGATTTTTGTTTGTTTGTTTTTCAACAGCCCCATTATAATTTCAGTTCAGATACTCTGAAGCTCATGTTTCCTAATTTATTGTCGCTCGCTACAGTCCTCTGGGACACAGTAATTGAATTTTACTGGCGTCATTACCATATCCACAAACAAGTGAGTCTTCGGGAACTAAATCAGTCAAAGCCGCTCGCTGGCCAGCAGGAGACGTGCCCAGCACCGATGATCTCAGCACCGAGAGACGGGCATGTTCCCTGGCCAGGCGGACTGGCTGCTGTTGGGCGCAAACGAGGCTGCCTGTGGCTGGCTCCGCACATCTGCCAGAGCAGTACAAGCACGGGAGTCCTTGAAGAAGGAAAAAGAAAAATATGAGTCTCCTAAGAGATCCTCCCCTGAATAACCAGATTCTAATCTCATCGTAGTCAAAAATAGCTGAGCCTCTGAGAGACTGGAGCTGCATACTTGGTTGAGAACCAGGAAATGCCATAAGGAGATGTGGAAATTCCATCTGAAAAAAGAAAAGGGAAAGAAAAAGAAAAAGGCAGATTGACAGCCCACATCCTCTCCTTCTTATATCCAAAACAGGAAAATAAAAATTATAATTTTAGATGCATTTGGGGCCTACACAAACACAGAGAGATCATCTAAATCCAGCCTCCTCATTTTACAACGGAGGCTCGAATTCTTATCTCAATGTGACATTTAAGATTTTTTAAAAATCTACATCCTTCAAAGATTTCCCCTCAAATGCCAAAGACAGCTGCCGGGAAGAATGAGAGGAGTAAAAAGTGCCTAGTGATCAACTAACGCTTTTGAGCCCTTGAGCAGGTGGCTGAACTCTGAGCCTTAATTGTTTCATCTGGAAAATGGGAATAATAATATGATCGGCTTCTGTGAAGACCGAGATAATGCATACACATAGCTAACAAAGCACCCAGCACCCCGTCTTAGCTCAATTTCATTCTACCTTGGCATTTGGTAAAGAAATAAATCATTTATTTTGAAAATACTGTCCTATTAGGAAAATAAGTGGCCGAAACAATGGGACTCCTTTGAAGGAGCTGCTCCTTCCCAAATAGGTTCACCAGACTCTAGAACCCAGGAAGAGAGAAAGGCCCTCAGGGGAGCCCCCCCCCAACACACACCACATATCCGAAGGCATTAGGCCAATGTGGGCACCTAAAATCCACTCATAGCTGAGCGTTTACAAAAGCTTTGGGGTCTTGGGCACCTAAAATTCACTCATCGCTGAGCGTTTACAAAAGCTTTGGGGTCTTAGGTCTTCTTTGACCCACAGATTATATTTCAACTAAGATACTGGCGATGTCCAAAAGACGACTGACCGAATGGTTCAGGACACCTACTGTTTGCCCACAGGCTTCACCTGTTTTGCCTCCCTACTTTCTGTTCGAAAAAATCAAGTGCTCCACCACTTCTCCTGTTTTCATGTCCCTTCCCTGTTTCCTTTACCTAATAACCAGGAAAATACTCCCAACTGAATCAACCATCGACAGATTGAATTCTGTTATGGGCTGAATTGTGCTCCTCCCCCCCAAAAAATTCAGATGTTGAAGTCTTAACCTTCGACACTTTGGAATGCGACATTATTTGGAAATAGGGTCATTACAGACGTAATTGCTGTTAAGAAGAGGTCGTAGTGAAGTGGGCTGGGCCCCTACTCCAATATGACTGGTATCCTTTCAAAAGGGGAAAAATTGGACAGAGACAGGCACACAGGCAGAACACCGGGAGAAGATGAAGGCAGATATTGGGCTGATGCATCCACAAGCCAAGAACAAAGATGTCAAAGATGGCCAGCAAAGCACTGGAAGCTAGCATAGATGCTAGCTGATCTCCTTCGCAGCCCTCAGAAGGAGGATGTCGTGATCTTGGACTTCCGGTCTCCAGAACCGTGGGACAATAAATTTGTGTTATTTAAAAAACCACCCATTGTATGCTACTTTGTTACAGCAGCCCTAGTAAACAAAAAGGAATGGCAACCACTTCTTGCTGTAAATAGAGCCTCTTTTACCCCCTTGACCTTGTCCCAGGACTGCTGTGGACCAAGCACCCCGGCCCCTTTCATTGCGCCCCTGCCCCACAATGGCTTCCATGGGGTTCTGTTCCACCTATCACGTAAGCAGGCTTGGTGCTGTCTGTGAACTCAGGTCCCAGAGTTTGCCTCTAAACTCCAGGCCAGAAAGCAGTTAACACCATGCCGGGACTGGGGAGGGGGGCGGGGGAGGGCGAGACAGCTAGCGCCAGCATCATCCAAGGTCACATCCCTCACCTCTGGCCTCCCTAATCAGATGGCAATCACAGCCCGGGAGATGATAACACAGATCGTCCAGATCTCGCAGCAGCCTTACTCGGCTCCCTTATAAGGAAAAACTATGCCCCTTGAAATCTCACAGACTGGAGTAGCTATGTGACTCTGAGCTTGCAGATGACAGACTGATGTCATCTTCCCTTTACGGTAAAAATAGAAAAAAAGTTAAAAGAAGAAAGAAAATGTGAGAAACCCTGTCTCTTCACACCCATGCACATACACAAACATACACACCACACCTATACACACAAATTCTTTTCCACTGGATTGTGCCTCCTTTTATGGATGTGTACCCACGAGAATAGAGATATTGGTTCCTGTCCCCTGAGATAATGATGATAAATACGCCAAGGCCAGCAGCTCCATCAGCCACTGAGCCTGCTCCCTCTGGCAACTGCAGATAATCATTTACCTGGTGGGACTACTCGCCTATACTTCAATCCATGCCTCAGAGTGTCGCTAAAATGTCCCTTATCACACTAAAACACTTGTCTTATTGTGTCTTTCTGGTGTAGAAAGAAATTCATAAGTCGTTATGCCTTGGATTTTTTTTTAAAGTCTCAGTCATGATTTCGTGGGAGAAGCAGTTACTAAAGAATGAGACTAGGCGGAAAATAAAATCATCAGTGTGTATACAACAGTTTTCTGTTCCATGTCCTGGAAAGCAAAAACTCAGGCTCCGGTAGATTCAAAAGATTGGTGATGAAAAAAATTCTTCCTACCGTAACTCCCTTTCTAAGAGAACTAATGCTTAAAATATTTTAAATTCTACTGGCATTTATTGAGAATCTGCTATGTGAAATGCACTATGCTAGAGGATAGAGTCTGTTAAATAAGATATAATCCAAGATTTTTTTTCTAAGCAATATGAAATAATACAGAAAGGGAAAAAAATGTATGTTAAATTTCCCAAAAGTTTACTTTTTGAAAACTGTATTCCTATATTAAAGATAGAAAAAGTAAATCGTATTATACTCTCAAACAGACCATTTTACAGCAACCATCAATTTTCAACCATTGCTATATAAATGTATACTTGGGCAGAATTACAGCTATTCAGTGACCTGACCTAACACACAAGTGTATATCTCTATGTCAACAGTGTCTGGCATGTGTGTCTCAGTGAGGAAAGGTTGAACAGCTGCCTTGTGGCACACTCATCAACAAACAGGTAGCCAGGACTCTAAGCTGGCCAGGCCCTGCGGAGACACAAAGAGAAATACAAGATGGCATCCTTGTCCTAAGGAAGCGTCCAGACCGGTGGAAAGAACTAGCCCCCAGCACACAGCAGGGACCCATCCATGTCAAGACAGAATGAAGCATTTGTGGCTGTGAGGTAGACTACATGAATCTCATTAAATATTTAACGATGAATGACGTGTCACTGGATATTGCCCTCGACATGTTTCACAGATTAAGAAACATCGGCAGAAAATGAAGCCCAGACTCCTGAGAGGTGATTTTTAAAGTACCGTATCGGGGAAAAAGAGAAATGTTCATGCGAATCTTATGAACAAGCCCCTAATGCTTTACCAGTTGTCGTGTGTGCACACAAGGTGGCAGTGTCAGAATTGACAGCAAGGACTCTGGGGCCAGCCAGCCTGGCTTCCAGTCCAGACTCCATCGCCTCCTCCACTCAGGGAACCTGGTCAGAATACATCACTTCTCTGGGCCTCAGTTTCCTCATCTCTAAAGAGAGGATAGGAACAGCGCTGATCTCAGAGGGTTTCATTATGAGGACCAGATGAATTCATGAGGCGGAAGCTCTTAAAATAGCGCCTGGCACAAAATACATGCTTATAAGAGTCTGTTAAATAAGTTAAATGCCCTCTACATTCCCTACTAGTTAATACTTGTGTCTTACATATTCATTTTATGTAATACCCTCTCTAAGTCTTTACTTACATGAAATAACAGATACATAAAACCAAGATAAAAATCTCAAATACAGCTTCTCTCTTCCCGAAGATGTTCCATGTTTTTAGTTAATAATACCTTTGATGTAGGCAATGTGAATTAAGTATTTTATTTTCTCTATGACAATGAGCTATTTATTGTCCATCTAAAATTTTGAGATCTGGTGATTATTATACAGTATTGGGTTTGCCAACATTCTTGAATACTCCCAGCTGATCTATAGAGTTAATGTAATCCAAATCAAAATCCCACCAGACATATTTTTTTGGCGTGGCAATAACAAGCCGAATCTAAAATTTATATGGAAAATCAAAAAAGCAAAATAGCTAAAATCAACTTTGATAGGAGAAAATTTAGATGATTCACACAACCTGATTTTAAGACTTACTATGGAAATGAGATAGACACACACGCGCATACAAATTTTTGTTTTTGTCTCATGCTTAATTCTACTTAGGCTGCTCTTTCTCGGGCCTTGTTTGTATCATTCATCATACCCTCTCTTTATAATTTGGTTCTTTAAAAAAAAAAAAAATCTTATAATTTTAAATTTACCAAAAAATTTGCAAGAATATTTTAGGAAATTTCTGTATCCCTTTAACCAGTTTTACCAATTGGTAATATTTTGCCCCATTTGCTTTAAACATTCTCTCTCTCAACTAGATAAAAATAAACTGCAGACATCATGTTTATTTGCCTCTAAATATTTCAATTTTTTTTCTAAGAACAAAGACATTCTCTTAAATAACCAAGTACGATTATCAAGAACAGAAAATTTACCACTGATAAAATGCTATTATCCAATCCACAATCCATATTCCAAATTTATCAACAATAATACCCTTTTTAGTTGTTACCCCTTGGTTCAATCACGCCATTACATTTAGTTATCATGTTATTATCCTCCCTCCCTCCCTCTCTGTCTCTCCCTCTCTTCCTTTGGTTTGATTTTCTTTAAACAGAAACACACATAAAATAAGGTTATGTATTGATAGGTTGATGGAAATGTTGTGACAAGAGGCTTGTAGAAACCTAACTGAATTTCCCCTAGGAGCAATGACTCAGTATTCGCTAATTCAGTTTGCTGTGACGTTATACAACAAAATTTCTGTGAATAAGGAGAATTGACTGTTAGAAAGAACCACATCCAACTCACACTGGTAGTTGGTTTTGAGGTCAGGGTGTGGGAAAGGAAATCGAGAGTTTTGTCATTAGGGATATTTAAGGCTGAAAACACAAAAATCACAAAATGTTGACTGTTATTGCGTAATGTTAATGTGGGTTTTTGTTATTACTTGTAACCATTTTAATTTCTTAAAGTAAAAATCTTCAGGATGCCACAGTTGGGAAAGGAGGACATAAAAGTGTGGTCACCATTAAAAATATGTCTCCACACACTATAGCATGCATATACTAAGAGTTAAGTGTGTAATTAGCTGCAGGGCAAGCATGACTTAATCAAAAGCTGTAACTCAGAAATGTGAATTACTGCTGTGTGGCCTTGGCTGGCCTTCACCCGCAACAGTGATGCCCTGTCTCAGAGCCAGAGTTGAAAAGCTTTGTTGAGTTTGAAAGAAATGTTGTGTCGGAAGATGCTGTTGCTTGAAATGCTGGCGCATGACAATTTATTTCTGTCCAGCATCAGATGCCAGTTCACAGGCAAATTATAAAGCCATGTTTCTGTGTCAATAAGGAATCACACCACCTGCAGCTTTAAAATTTGCAAACAGATGTAATGAGATACTTAAGTACTCTGACCCAAGATAAAACAACCAGGTATCAGGAAGCTAAATTGTCCCCCTATTTCAGTAATTAATGTAGCTAAGTATAATCTCCAAATACCTGTCTCCCAGGCTAAAGGAAAAGAATACTATTTTCCACATGATTGAGAAGGATGAAGTGACCTGAAATCCCTTAGGGCGGAGGTGTGTGTGTGTGGGGGGGGCGCATTTGTGTATTCAATGTATCCATTTAAGAAAACTAGGTGTAAAAAGACACTTGAAGATGCTATCACTAAGTTAATGGAAGGGGGGCGGGGTTAGGTACTATATAATCAAGACCATTTACCCAAACTTAGTTCCGATCTAAAGGATGAATTAATTTATATCAAGAGTTTAATAAACAGAAGAGTTGGCTCAAATACTAATATAGTCACTTTTTAAAGTAATGAGAAAGTATTTCAAGAGCAATTTTCCATGCTACATTACAGAAGAGCCTCACTTAACCAAAACGAGAGAGGAAGGGTTGCTGTAATCCATTATCTGAATTTTCTGATTAGTTGGGCTTAAGCATAAATGCCTTGTTCGTGAAATTTCTAAAATGTATCATACAACTTGTTGCCCTGTGCACAGGATAATATTGCTACTAATAATACATCCAATATTTACTGACTATCTGAGGTGTAACTGCTGCTGTCAAACCCATAGCACTATGAAGTCAGGGCTTTTAGGACTAAGTTGTAACAGATGCAGAAGCTGAGTCACAAAGAGATTAAACAAACAGAATGAACGCAATCTCAGAAGACTAAGATTCTTTCACCACTTACTTAAAGTCATTCTGAACATTAATACAATTCTCTGAGCTGGTGAAGATATAAGACTAAGTAGGAATCTGTTTTGATCCTGGGTCTGGAATTTTGAATAAATTTCTAACATTAGAATGCTTCATTGTCACTCATCCCCAAGTCTTAGAAGCAGATGGGGAGAGGTTAACTACAAATGCCAGGCAGGTAATCTGCTGTCTATTTTAATGGTTTCTTAATATACAGAAGCTGCCCATTTTGCTGTACTTCTGGTGAAAACCAAGAATGTGGCAAATTAGTGAGGGTGTTCTGATCACATGCTAATTATTACCCTGCAGCATCACAAAATGATCTGCCTTATGAAAGCAATACTCTTATTGGTTGGGCTGAGGGTCCCCCCATATTCCAGAAAGCTTCAATGGCTCCTTATTTAACACTTACAAAGTCGATTCTTTTTTCTTTAGGGATTTTATCTTTTCATAAAGTTTGTAATGGCAGAAATGATCTCTAGTTCAAGATAATACTTTCTTATTATTGACCGTGACGGTCAAAGGGCTTGACTTTTAATTCGGTTTCCTTTAAACAGCTGATAGCTGCTGAGACTCAATCATCTTGCTGTCACTGGTGTTCTAGCAGCGTTTCACATCATGGCTGACCCTCGCTTTTAGAGCCATCTCATTGTTTCTTTGGGCAAAAAGTCACACAACCATTCCTTAACAATAAGATCTGTACTCTACCGTGGAAAAGGGGGAAAAAAATCATTGAAAGAGGACAGAAAGACTTCATACTTCTGGTTCATTTTCACTGATGAAAACTGCTGTAGAAAGATTGGTGTATCATTATGAAAGTGTATAAAATATTAGAAACTCCAATAATGAAACATCTCTATTAGTAAGTGGGTTTATTGAAGTAACTGAACATAACAATGTATAACATTTATTCATTTCCCACTGAAAGACTTTCCAGTGAAACTGTTTTTACACAGATCCAGGCATTAAGCATTTTCAGTGATGATCTGCAGTTAAAAGGGTGGGTGGTGGGGAAAATCGGAGGTCTTTTCCAGACTCTTAATAGGACTCAATACACTGCTGTGCAAAAGAAACAGCTAAGAGTTGCAATTGCTGTACGAATGAAAAAAAATGAGGAATAGGAAAGGCACGCGACAGCGCAACGGTTGCAAATAAGAGCAAACAATTACACCTCTCCCCTCGCTGTACCAATAAGCTTGGAATCCAAAATAAGCTCTGGGAGCAAACTAAGAATGACAGTCTATTTCCTGTGGTTTATTAAGTTTTGGCCCCACAGATAAGACTGCCAGAAAAGCAGCTGCACTTTAAGTGGTCTGGACATTTATTCATCTGAACATAAACAAAGATCAGGTCCCTTCTCAGCTATTGGGACAAGGGCAGGCCTGGCTCAGTGAGGCCAGACATAAAAGCAGTGGACTGGGGGTGAAGGACCCCTGGACTATGATAGATTCCCTGAGTCATCAGGACCCTCAGGGGCTTAAGGCCCTACGCAGAAGATTCACTGTCAGCCTTAGCACCATTGCAGTGGCCTCCACGGCACCCCGCTGCCAATGAATCCATACCCAGCGGTCAATATCACCGCGCACACCCTCTTAGCGACTACATTTCTAGACCACACACGAAACTATTAATGTAAACCAAAGCACTACATTTAGTGATAAACACGTCCTCATAAATATCAGGGAATGAAAGTATCTCAAATAGTTGAAAACAACAGAGCAAATAAAGGAGACTAAGTTTAAAACAAAAACATTTAAAAGAAATACTGCAATTATTAACTAAAAGATACGATTTAATTACATGGTAAAACACTGGGTAGTGAAGGGATTAATTTGCAAAATATAGAATTATTTCACAGTGAGGTTTAAGTACTCATAACAATCTTCTGGTTTTAGTAGAAACAGACAACCACTGATGTACATTTTTTCACATTTTTTTCCCCAATAGTTTCTTCCCTTCTATGATTTCATATAGATTAAGACATTAACATGATCAAATATTACACTATTGATTGACAATCACCTTTTGCCCCCCATTAGGAAATTACTTTTATCATTTAACTGTGCAGCTCAAAGGACATAGGGCACAGTCAACTGTGTGTCGCTGATAAAAACGTAAAAAGTACCACATCATATTTATTCCAATCTGGATACATTGTCAGAGATGTGGTAAGCAAACTGTTCTCTACGGGGCCATCGCTCACATACACATTACATTCTTTATCAAGTCTGGCACTGAAATATCCTTTTCCGTGTATAGGTTTACAAAAATAAAATTAGGAAGCCACAGGAGCAACCCTGATAGAGAAGTCTTGCATGCAGCCTTCTCCAGAGAAAGTACGTAATTTTAGTTAACCCCAAGGTCAGCAAACGTTCTTGTGATGTTAAGGTTAAAAAGAAAATAGTTGAACCCCTGGGCTCAACTAAAATAGTCCTTGAGTTTATTCGTCAGTTTGTTAAATGTCAGAGCTCTTCACATTGCTGAAAAAAAAAAAAAGTGTCTAATTATTTAAACATTAAGTTATCCTGAATGTTCAGAAAAGAGTTCCTTGGTGAGTGTGTTAAACTTTGCCACCTGTTCACACCAGCCTTCCTGGCAGAGACCGCTCGAGCAGTGCAGTCACTTGCCAAGCCGCCTTTGTAATGGTTATAAGTCCTTTTTCCTTAAACAGAACCCAAACTCCTCTGTTGGACACCGCACAAATAAAAAGCATGCATCTAAATCCCTTTCTGGCCATACTGGGGGCACAAGCACCCTTTTCTACTCCCAAAGGGGTCAGGCTATTGCACTGCAATGCCACAAAAGCCATTCTCCTAGCCGCGCCAAGGGCTCCACGTAAAGGCCTCCCACCTCTAGACCCCACCATCCACGTGTCCCCTACTATTGGCCTTGACTACCAAGTACCATCCATTTACTTCATGAGTGACTACTGGGAATTGGGGGGGCGGGGAGCCGAATTAGCTGTCTGTTCCCTTTGGCCTCTCTGGCAAGTGCACAAAAGGAGGAAAGGAGACGCTCTGAGGAAATGACATCTCCCCCCGAGGTGGGTTGAGGGGCCCAGCGGAGAGGTGGCTCCTCAAGGCCAATGAGACAGTCTCCACACCCCTGGAGGCCCTGGATCTAGTCGGCAAATCGTTGCAGGAGATGATCCTCGCGCCTCAAGCTGCCACCCGCGCCTCCGCCCCCGCTGTCCATGAAGCGGTCGCAGGGGAACTCGATGAGGTCCGCCTCGCTGAGCGCGCACACGGTGGTGCGCGGCCGGTGCGACTGGAATCCAGAGAAGTCTGCAGACACGCCAGTGCCCATGGAGCGCAGGGGCCGTCGGGTGGAGTACATGTGGCGAACGTGGACAGGGGCCCCGCCCTTTCGCCTGGCCCGCAGCTTCCTCCGCAGCCAGCGTGACCCCCAGGCCGCCAAGGCCAGGAGCACTAGCAGCGCGTTGACGGCCAGCAGGGCCAAGGTCAGCAGCTGGTAGTCAACACCGCTCCGACTCCCAGGCTCCGGCAGGGTGACCAGCCCCGCGCAGTGGTCGCGGGGGGCCACCGGGCAGACCCGTCCCCCAAGCACGCCCTCCACGCACACCAGGTAGGGGGTGTCTCCGCGCAGCTCGCGCAGTGTGGCCGAGTCGCTGCGCTCGGGCAGGTAGACGAAGCGGTGGAATTTCGGCTGCTGGCCAAAGCGGTCGAAGAGCAGGCGGAAGCGCGCGCCGCCCAGCGGCCGGGGACTGCGGTGCTCGCGCACCGCCCAGCGCACCGAGGCGCTGTCGGAGCCCACCGCCTCCACCGTCAGGTTGCACAGAACGAATTTGTTGAAGTCACACGGGTCGGACACCAGCGGCGGCAGGCCAACCCCGCCGTCGGACTGGGCGGCGCTCTCTTGCTGCTGGGCGGCCAGGAGCTGCTTCACCGCGCGCTGCCAGGGGTCGCCGGCGGGCAGTGGCGCAGAGGCCGGCGCAGCCGTCGAGGTGGGCTCCGCGGGGGCAGGATCGTCCGGAGTAGGACGTTGCCGCTCCGGCTTCTCGAGCAGGTCCAGGGTGGGTGGCGCCTGGCCCGCGGCAGCAGCGGCGGAGGGGCCGGGCTGCTGGAGGCCCGGGCCGCGTCGGCTCAGCCTCACGGCGCTGCGGTTGCCCAGCAGTTCCCTGGCTGCCCCATCCCAGGCCGCCCCGGGCAGTAATCGGCCCCGCTGCTGGGACTGCGGCTGAGGCGGCATCTCCTCCGCGAGGCCACCTGCAGGGGGCGCCATTTCCTCCCTGGTGGCAGTAGGTAAGGGTCGCCGCTCGCCGTCGGCGGTCGGGGAAACCGAGGGCGGGGGATCTGCGCAAGTCCCGTTCTGCAATTGCTGGTCGTCTAGGTAATCCAGGTACTTCCCCCTCAGGGCCGGGGGGTGGCGACACTGCACGAAGACGGTGAGAAGGCGGCCTTGCGAGTGCCAGTCGCCCATCCAGCGCTTCAGGCCCCGTAGCCGGCAGTCACAAGTCCAGCCGTTGCCGTCTAGATCCAGCCGGTAGAGGGCCGGGCTGGCGGCGAAGATGTCCCCAGACAGGGCGCTGAGAGCGTTGTCGCGTAGGCTGAGCTCGCGCAACCGGCCCAGGTGGCCAAAGGCAGTGGGGTGCAGAGCGGACAGCTCGTTGCCGCTCAGGTCCAGGGCCTCCAGGCTGTGCAGAGGCTCCAGCAGCGCCACCGGCAGCTGGCTCAGACGATTGCCTTCCAGGCGCAGCTCGCGCAGGGCCTCCAAGCCCCAGAAGGCCTCAGGTGCGAGGTTTGTGAGCTGGTTGCCCCTGAGAGAGAGTAGGCCGAGGCGCGGCAGGTGCTGGAAGACGCGCGGTCCGAGGTGCTGCAAGCTGTTGGCCGAGAGAATGAGGGTGGAGAGGGAGCGCAGCGGCGCGAAGGTGGCCGCGTGTCGTAAGGATGGCTGCAGCTCGTTGGCAGAGAGGTTGAGGAAGCGCAGCTTGCCCAGCTGGGCGAAGACGTTCTTGCCCAGAAACCGGATCCGGTTGGACTCCAGATGTAGATAGAGCAAATTGCCCAAGGGGGCGAAGACCGCGTCCGGCAGTGCTCCCAGGGCGTTCCCGTCCAGCCGCAGCTTGACCAGACTCTCTAGGCCCTCGAAGGAGCCGCGGCTCAGGCGGCCGATCTCGTTCCCGTTGGCATAGAGGATGCGCAGCTTGCGCAGCGGGGCCAGCGTGCCTGGGGCCAGCGCCTGGAGGAGGTTGTTCCCTAAATAGAGCTCCTCCAGTCGCGAGAGCTTCTCGAAGGTCTTGGGGTGCAGAGAGCGGATCTGGTTGTACTGCAGGTCCAGCCGTCTGAGCTGCCCCAGGCGGTGGAAGTCGAAGGCCGTGATGTTGGTTATGAAGTTACCGCCGAGGCTGTAGGTGAGCACGTCCAGGGGGCTTGGCAGCGAGCTGGTCTTGGGCACGGCGCGGAGCCCCCTGTTGGTGCACAGGAGGTGCTGGGGATGCTGGCAGTCGCAGCGCTCGGGGCACACGGGCTCCGCCCGCGGCGGGAGCGTGAGGCAGCCGCACACCACGAGCAGGAAGCGCACGGCGCGGGCAGCCTCCATCGCCGCCCGCCCTGCGTGCAGCGGCCGGATCGTCCTCTTGGCCCGCCGGCCTTGTGTCTCTTCTGCATTCCCCTTGGCCTGGCCAGAGTCGCTAAATGGCCTCTTTCGGACTCCGCTCCGCCGTCCAGCCCCTCCTCCGCCCTTTGTCCCGTGGCTGGCCCGGGTCTCTGCAGGCGGGCTTCGCCCAGCCAAGTCAGGAGGCGCAGGGCGCTCTGCGAGCTCCGGGGGCTACTTGTTGCATTTCTGCAGAAAACTGTTTCTCCGGGTGCGCGTTGTGGGGCGGAGGGAGTAGCAAGAACTGAGCTTTTTGTTTGCAGCTCGAGTCCGGAGAGCTGGATTCCCTGGCACGGATTCTCCCCGCCGAGTGGATTCCCCAGCTGCAGGCGGGAGACCTTCCAAGAGCTGCTCGGGGCGCGGCTTGGCTGCTGCGCCCCGGCGGCTCGGCCCCCGCAGCCTGCGCCTCCTCGCTCTGGGTCCGGGACTGGGAGCTCGGCCTCGGTGGAACAGCCGGGGGAGGAGCCGGGGTGCACAGGCTGCGTCCGGAAGGGACCCAAGTCGGCGAGTGGCGAGCAAACCAGGCGGAAATTCGTTCTTCCCACACTCTGCCCCCCAGGGATGCAGGCGGGGAAAGAGGAGACGACGGAGGGAGGACAGACCCCGACAGGGGGAGGAGGAAACGCTAAGTGGCTCCGCGTCTGGTCAGCCCGAGCCCGGGACGCCAAGTGAGAAAAGTAGGGATTAAAAACAGCTGTACGGGGCGGACACGCTGGGCTGGGGGCGGGGGTGGATTACCGGTGGAGCAAACCGGCTTTGCAGACAGAGACCTTTTTATTTTAGACGAGTGCACCAGTCGCTTCGGAGCAGTGGGAGCCCGGCTTGTCTTACTCGGTTTTAAGTCCCTTGCTCTTCCAGGTGCCACCCTGCGGGAGGTTTGGGCAGCACAGACTCTGCCAGCATTCTGTAAGAGTTTTGGGGAGCACAGGTTGTCTGCAGATAGCTGTCGGAGGGCTACTGTCAGCAGAGGCTGGGTCAACCCATTCTAACTGTTGCTCGTTTGGGTTTTTGACATCAATGTACTGGCGGCTGAGGGGAGGCTCCGCCCCCTGAAGGGATCTGAACCGAGTATTTGCTTGGCCCCGCTCTAGGCAAGAGCATGAAGGGAGCTCAGAACTGGTTCTACCATGGTAAAAGTGTCTCTGGCAAATTTTGATGATTCGGTCCCATCAATTCTCCTTCAGTCTCACAGCTCTGGGGGAGGCTCTGCGCGTGCACATATATGTAATAACCTTCCCGCACCCTCTGGTAACTGCTACGTGTGGGAAGGAGGCGGTCGGGTTCCACTCGATGTCTGGGCTTGCAGTGATCTTCAGCGTCTTTAGGGCCAAAAGTTCTCAGGCCTGGCCCAGTTGGGGAAGTCTTAGCATTTATTATCAATAGAGAATGGAGCATTTATCAGCGGCTCTTTTGAGGACAGCCCCTGCTGAGAATGAGAATGAGCAAGGAAGAGCTGTTAATTACTGTTTGTTCAAGCAGACTATCTTGCTAAAAGCAAAGGCCCTTCTCTCTCCACCTCACCCCAACCCCCAATGCCAGAGTGTTCAGAAATGTAATTTTAAGAACCTAATCTGGAAAATTAAAAGAAAGAGACACATCTTCCCCTCAAGAAGCTGACAATCTAGTGGGAAGGGCAAGGCATGGAGAGATTAAATAATAATGGAAGGCTGCAGATGAGTTTTAATAATTCCAGTGTTCGACACTGATTAATTGCCTCATTTAGCAATGTATATAGGTGAGTGATAGAAACAAGTTCTGAATTTAAGGAAAGATGAGATCACTGGCAGTGGTCAGTGAAGAATTATGAGTGAGCAGACCTTGGCTCCAGGCAGATGGGTTTTGGAGAACTAAAGGCAGGTAGTTAGCGTAATGTTCATTCAGGTCACGGTGAGTGAGCAGACTAAGTTTGCTGGTGATTTGCTCTGAGTTTTCAGATGAAGGATGAACTTGGGGAACCGGGTATCTGTCTTAACAAGATGAAAGATGAAGCTACCCAGGTAAGTTTGGGTTTTAGTTCTCACTGAGAATTCTGAAACCCTCTGAGGTCTTGACTCCCATCCTCTTTATGAAATATGGCTGCCCTGGAGGGTGAGACCCAGCCTCAAGTTCTCCTAACCTGGCCCAAGAAGCTGTTAGGAGGCCCTTCAGTCCTTGCCGGCAACACAGGTGACTCTACTTTTTCAGAGGAAAGATATCCAGAAGCTGCTGGCTTTCAGATCGAATCTCTGGATCTACCTGAAATGGAGCCGTGACAGCATCTGCTTTGAGCCCACGGCCTCGGAACACAGAGACGGCCTTCTGAGCAGGTTGGAAGCTGAGAGAGGTGTGATGTGGAAGAGGGGGAAGCGGAAGTCAAACCCTGCCCCTTCACACAAGCCTCCTCTCCGCCTGACTCTTCGCAGAAAACTCGCAGAGAAAGTGAGGGCAGCAGGCGGCATTCCCTCAGAGGGCCGCTGTCGCTGGGGCCAGATGCCTCTAAGACTTAGAAAGTTACCAGACCCCTGCAGATGTTCAGTATTTTGTAATGTTTTGACTGTCTTTGCTATTATTGCCCAGCGTTTAATATTCTGCCAATAGTCCTAGATCACAGGTAGAAATAACATCATCCATGGTTTCGTGTCAAAAGACAATTGCTTTTCCATAAATTCCATTTCCTTGAAGTAATCCATCTGCTGCATGTAGTTAACCTTGCTTAAAATAGGTACAGCGTGCCCTATTTCAAACAAGTATAGACGGTTTCTGATAGGTGTCACCAGCACCCTCCACCCAATTTCAGTAAGGGTAAGATTTTGAGACCTACAAATATGATGATAAGACACGTGTGTGTGCATATAAATTCTTTCCGAAAAAGGGTGACTCTATCTCTTTAACCAAATACTTCTCTTTTAAAGGCATACAACCTGAGGTCAGCTTTACAAGTGAATGACATTTAAATACTTCAGAGTATACTTTTGTGATTCTCATATGTGCCCCAACGGCCTACACGGTCAGGTATTTGATTTGTTTTCAGACCATCTTTCTCTTCCAGGAGTTAAAGTGGCATTTTGCTTGAATGCGGGAGTACTTAGAGCTCCTGGTAGTGAGAGCTATAAAAGCGCCTCCCAGATTGCATTAGCTTGGAGTCCTTATTGCTGCCAGTGATCAGGCAAAAGGCCTCTAGTGAGACTTTCAGCATGTGCCAAGTCCCGAGACGAGCCATGGGAATGCTGGGGCTGGTAAGATATAGACCTCAGGGCGGGGAGACTGATGGGCAGGATGCAATTGCAACGCCAGGTGGTAAGAGCCGTAGGCCTTGAGGAGGGGAGCTTGGCCTGGCCTGGCTTTCCAGGGGCAGAAAGTGCTGAGTACTAACCTAGATGCAGGTTAGCAGGGCACTCAGGAGGCAAAGCCTGGGGACATGTTGAAGAGAGTGATTTGGGAACCTCCAAAGCTTCCGTTTGGATCTTTGTGAGTGAGATTTTCTTTTGACAGCCGTGTTTTTCATAGGAGCACACATCCCTTGCTTATACAAAGACTTCCAATAGATATTCCTTATTTCCCTCTAAGGATTTCAGCAGGCAGATGACCTAATCGTACTTGCACTTCAACATCAAGAGATAGCTCTGCCTATATAAACTCGGTGCTATACCAAAAAAAAAAAAAAAATTATCTCTCTAGTTTTTGCCTTCTAGAACCTTGGAATCTGTGGTGGTGGTTTATGTGGGACATGTGTTGATAGAATGTCCAGACCAAGGCATCCCCCTATGTAAAATATGCTGTATGTATTTTGTGTAGATACTATATATACAGCACCACTCTTAGAATAGGGCAGCCTGTGTCCCTATGCTGAACCCTGAACCTTAGAGGGCTGTGTTCTATCCCTCCTCTGGTTGGGTCCTTCCCCATAAGGTCAGGATTTAGGGCTTCCAAAAGAATGTACCCATCCACAGCTCACACCCCGACTTCTGCTCGGGGTTCATGGGACCCTGGCAGTCCTCACTTGACTGCCTAAGTCTGTGCAGGCCTTTCTCCCCCATCTGTCCTCCTGCGGACCAGTCATGCCACAAGTGTATTTACCCCAGGGCCAAGAAAAGGCCAAAGGGCAGCTGTGCAAAAAGAACCTGGAAGCGTGAGCTGGGATTTCTGCTGGTATGACCGGAAGGCCTCTGGGAGGCTCCTGGTGATGCTGGGGGTAGGGGGGAGTCTCAGGCCAGGGGGTCTCCTCTCACACTCTAACCCCCGGCTTCTCAAATGCTGGAGACAAGCCTGTCCATATGTAGCATTTTGGGAGAAAAGAGTACATGTACTTGGATTTAGAAAGAGCTAGGAGAAAAATTACAGGAGTTTGAAGGAAAGCATTTTTTAAAAAATGTTAATTCTACTTTATTATAACATAGCCGATACCTAATTTTCTATAAAAAGCAATAATTTTTAGTAAAAGCAAGGACAGAGTTGTCTCCATTTAAATGCCTATCTCCTAACTACGACATAATGTCTGTTTATGGATGGATCCAGGCTTGATCAGGATCTAGGAGGTTTAAGTATCGATTACGCTTAAATGAATACTTTGCATAATTGCAAGTGGTCATCCAGGAAGGAATGCTGTTCCTAAGAGAAACAAGAGCTTTGTCATCTCACTTTTGGAAAGCTCGCCCTTTAAATCTCAGGTACACTGGGGATAGTTTCGGTGGTCAGAAACACAAGCAAGTTTGGGCTGGTTCCATGACACATCGATGTGGTGTAAGGGTTCTCAAGCATTCTTGCCCAGGCATGGAATCTTTTGGGGCTTGCCAGGGACGTACGCTGCTTTCCTCCAGAGCAACCTGTGGTTGCACTGAACTGCAGAGGCATAGGCAGAGGCAGGAAGGATTTCAGGCCAGGTCTTCGGTGCCCTGGAGCTGGCCTGAGTTGGCCCAGGCCGCCCTGGTGTGGGCAGGTTAGGGAGAGGAGAGCTCAGGCCACACGTCCCCCGCTGCAGGGAGAGGTGGGCTTGCTAAGCCCAGCTGGAGCAGCTTCCCAGAGCTTGCCCTGGGCAGCCTGCAGAGACGGCAGCTGACAGGCAGGGTGGCCTCTGACAGATGCAGTAAGAAATCGAGATTCTCTAAGGGTCCCTTGGCATTTTGTCAAATGGCCCCCCAAATTCTATCTGAAAGGGCCTCATCTTTGCCCCAGTCTGAGAGGCAAGTGTTTTTTGCCTCGGGGATTAGGAATGTGAAAAAGAGAAGGCGTGCTTTACAGTATATCTGCTGATTCTCCTCTTTTATCCTTAAGGAAATACAAGAATGCAGATCCCTGGCTAGGTACCAGCTTTATTAAACCAGAATCTCTGAGAGCGAAGCCCTGGCACCTGCATATTTTTTTTATGATTTTTATGCACATTTAATATTGAAAAACCCAATAGACAATACTTCCAAAACCCCTCTCCACTATTGGCTGATCATATTAGAATAACAGCAGTATTCATGACGAGCGCATAGGTAGAGCTGAGTGCCCCGCAGTGGCCCACGCACTCTACATAAAAGAACTCATTAATTTCCTCAGCTGCCTAATGAGGTGGTAGCACTATCGTTATTCCCATTTTACAGAGGAGGAAACTAAGGAGCTTATTAAAAATACGGAACCCTAAGCCCACTCCCAGAGTATCTGAGGCAGAACCTCCAGAATATGGCCTAAGGATCTTTATTTAGCACGTTCCCAGTTATTCTGTAAGGCAGCGGTTCCCAACCTTTTTGGCATTGGGGACCAGTGCTCCTATAAGAATCTAACGCCTGATGAGCTGAGGCGGAGCTGAGGCAGTGATGCCAGCTCTGGGGAGCAGCTGCAAGTGCAGATGAAGCTTCACTCACTCACCTCCTGCCGTGCAGCCCGGTTCCCAACAGACCACGGACCGGTACCAGTCCACAGCCCAGGGGTTGGGGACCCCTGCTCTAAGGTACTGCCACTGAAAGAGAATTCTTAAGGGCTTAATCAGAATGTCAGTGTCTCCTTTGCTACGAGTGAGACAAGGCTCAGCATGGCTGAGAGTGAAATGTACCTAAGATGATAATCAAGGACGATAGTGCCTCCCAGATAAACACGATGAGCACCATTTGCTGTGATAGTGATTAACTTTTTTAAAGAAAATAATGAAGAACTAAAACCCACAGTGTCGGCCCACATAACACTGTGTGTGTTTAAGGCCATTCGACAAGGTGACTACTTCCAACACACTGGATTTTATATACAAGGAAGAAAATTCTTACCCTTCAGTTCAAAATGCCCGATTATTTGAAATGGACATGTATAAACAGATTGCATATGTACAACAATTACGGTGAATTGTGGGTACTTCTGGCAAACACAAAAAGGAAAGGCAGTTGTTGACTGAGTATGATGACTTAGGAAATAAAGCAAATCCATGGGCCGTTTATGGTCACTGGATAGGGTTTATTTTTGTGTAACTTAAATTTTATAACAGTAACATGATGTCCTCCCTTAGAATAGAATTGAGTCATTAGCCTAAGAAAACGCCGTAGGTATAAAAGTGTCTCTTATTTCTAGATAAATATTCTAAAATATTGGTCATCTCTAGGAACCACACTGGTAACTGTGGTTTATGGTACAACTTTCCACTATTCTTTTATTTGGATTTCTTCATACTACAGTAATAATATTTACTTAGCCATTTGTATCCCCACCTAGCTGGAAAGACAGAAGCCATGTTTTTATTTCATTTTTGTGGTACTCAGCAGCTGTTGTTGAATTGTCAGAGTTTTTATAAAAAGCCAAAAGAAAGGTTTTTAAATATTAGCAGTTGTTGTCTTTCCATGGTAAGAGAATGAATGATTACACTCTACTCTTTGGCATTTTCTAAATGATGTGCAATTACTATGTATCTCTTTGAAATTAATAAAAAGATTGTATAAACGAATGCTTTTATCTGGTTTGAACCTCAACATAAGTCTCCCAAGCAGTCAATTGAGGATTAGTCATATCTCCAATGTGGGAGAGAAGATGCTAAAAACTAGAGAAATTAGCTAACTTCTGGAATGATCCGCCACTATAACAATAGAGTGGCTTCTGACCCCAGGTTTTTACAGTTGGATCTTGCTAGGCTCCCTGTTGATACATGCCTATATTTATAACTAATGAGGTCAGTCCGGGGTGATGTTCAAAATATTTAACAGCTCATACTGTGAGAGCACCGGCCAGTCAGGTTTGGCACTGCCTAGTAGGGCAGGTGGAGGCGATGAACAACCAGCTCAGCTATACCAGTGCCCACCTGCTGAAAGTGGACTCACCTGTACTTGACTAAACTTTTGGAATGGTCCATCAGATGTCTTTCTCTCTCTTTTTCTTAATAACTACATTATTAAAAATAATTTGCTTAAGGCTTGGGCCCAACAATGAATAACCATGAGATACAACACACAAAGCCTTCCTAAGTCCAAGTTCTTCCAAACGGCAAACTTGCCCGGAGCCTTTTTCTCTGGGTCCAGGTGTGTCACAGCCACGCAGACTTCACAGCAGAGCCTTGCTGAGAAGGCAGAAGTGATTAACATTGACAAGACATGGGTTTCGTTTTCAATTTATAATTCAGAAATGGTCTCCCACTCTCTTCGGTGGTCTGACAGATATAGATGAAGAGAATTCAATTCTTCAAAAATTACTATTTTTTTTTCACAACTTCAACTGAATTGTTATAATTAATGGCTTGAAAATACTTGCAGGGGTCACCTCTTTTGATGACTTTGACCTTATGGATTAGCAACTCATCCTGTAAAATTTCAATTATTTATTTTCAAAACATGTGTCAACTTCTCCCCTCCCCCCACCCGCCAACTTGTCACCTCTCCTGCGCTGCAGATGTCTCCTACTCTAATGTCACTAGATAGGGAGGCAATTTCATACCCGTGCTGCTGAAAACTGTGGCTCTACCCTGGCAAGAAGCAGTCTGTCAATCTCAGTAATGGAAACAACCTCGGACAGTCTAATCATTGACTGTATACAGCGTAAATGCCTTCAAAGTGTTTGCAGATTTCATCAAAAGCCCAAATGGATTTTACTTAAGACCAGGAACATGACAGGAAAGGAAATGAGAGGAAGGAGGCATCCATCCCCTCTTTGGAGTCTCTATAATTTTCTATAAAGATTTGCACTTTGATTATGCTTAGTAGTGCCATATGCTGGAGTGAGACTCAAGATCAAAAGTTCCGGCCTCAGCCCTGGGCCTCCCCGTAGGCAGCATGAGATGTTTCTGTCAGTAGAGTGGTAATGGATCTGTAAGGACGCCCCCTCCGGCCCCTCCCCACCCCCGTGCATTCCTATTTAATATCCAAAATATAATCGATATGCCTCAAATGCAAATGCCTTTAACTTCTTTTTATGGTCAGCTATCATGTGTTGTAGGTTGAAAAAAAAAATTGTCTTACCACTTAAAGATATTTGGAACTAAAGAACTTTCAAAAGCTTAATGTACATTGTTAAGTTTTATAAGGTGTATGACTTTAAAAATCTGGGGAGTGAGGGGGTGCGAACTCTGATTTTCTTTGATTGGTGAGTGTTTTTCATTCTGCTTTCTCTATGATCAAGATTTTCTGCAATGAACATTGTTCCTGCAGTTAAAAATCTTTGGTAAAATGATTTTTACCTACTCCTGCATGCTCATTGCCCTGCCACGTCCTCCTTCCCCTGTTACAAGTCATTTTTCTTATAAACCTTTTTAAAAAATCCATCTTGGTAATGGAAATACTCTTAGAGAGTCCAACAACTTACTATGTTCAGTGTAAATACCCCTGAAGCTTTTGCAGTTGTTATCAAAAAGCCCAGTGTTTGTCATAAACTACCCATGAGATACGTGTAGAGTGACCAGAAGATGAAATCCACTTACTAGGTCTCTGACCTTGATGCACATCATAGTCTGTCTGATCAGTGGTTCATTTTCTCATCTATAAAAACGGATAAATCATACTTGCCCAACATAAGAGTTTTGGGAAAAGTGTATGTTAAAATACTTAGAAACTGCAAGTATTATGAGGATAGGATTGCTGCTAACATTTCGACTTCATGTGTGTCTCGTGTGCAAAGCTTTTTGGTGTCTTCTCTAACATCTGATACAGGGTCTTTTCTTAAATCGTAGGTCTTTAACAAATGTTAGGCGGAGCAAAAAAGGAAGCCACATTCTCAGGTAGCTGGTTCTTCTACCTTCCCTCGAAGATTCTGTTACCATCTTTTCATCATTTCCTTGTTCTTCTGCAGCTTGCTTCGGCCCAGAGCACACAGATTCTCTCCACATAGCTGTGCAGACCGGCCTCGATTCCGGGCTAACCCTTTGGGATTCTTATCATCAGTAGTGGGTATGAGGGTATGAGGGGGACAAAGAGGTGGTTCTGTGGTCAGGATGGGTCATACACCCTGTTTGGGGCTCAGAGAGTCACAGTGCACCATAGCACGTTCCAGGATTTCAGAAATCCTGCTGAAAACAAAGAAAGAAATGGGTGATGGGCAGAACTGTTCACCAGTTTGAGGAACACACTGGACTAAATGCTCAGTAAGATCCTTTCCAGCTTTAAATGTCAAGGTGTCTATTGCATTTCTTCCAGGGAGATTATTCAGCATCACTGGAATTGATAAAGTTCTTTAAATATGGTGTTTTATTTAAAATCTGCTCATTCTGCAATGGAAGGTGCTTTTCCATGTTGTGCTTCACTGATCTCAGCAAGTCATGGTGTCCAGTTGGTTTAACATTAATCTCCGATGAGCGAGGTAATATCTACCGAAGTTGTCTGCAGTCTCTAACAGTCCCAGACAATTTCACTCTGCCCCCAAGTTGCTGAATTCGCAAATTCTTAGACTTTTCTTTCCACCAGGATATTGGTGTTAGAACTCTATAGTTGTAAGCACCATTTGGCATATGGACGATTCGGGGCAAAATTAGTGCTGGCTCTTCAAAAGCATTATTTAGCACTGTTCTGGCACCGATGGGGTGTTTCCCAGGAACGTTGGCATTTGGGAAAAGTTCCAATGGCAAATTACCCTCAGGCTCATTACTCTAGTATCCCAGGTAAGAACCCTGTTGGTAATCAGTGCTTGACGTGTGATTCCCCAATGTGATGGCATATAATAAGTACCCGCTTAACTAAAATTCCAGGGTGGATTTCCATCTGAAGCAGGTAGCCACAAACACCTGCCAGAATAATAACCACCGATGACCACCGTTTACAGGGTGTTTATCATGCTCCAGGCACCATGCTAAGCCCCCTCCAAGTTTTAAATCATTTAATAGACCAACAACCCCTTAAGGAAAGTATAGTTATTAGTCTCGTCTTGTAGATAATGCAGTGGAAGTAAAGAGGGAAGAAATAACTGGCACAAGGTTGCACAGCTAAGAAACGTCAGAGCTGGGACTCGAACTCATGGTCCATAAAAATTCTTAGTCATACTTTTCACATGGATCTTTGACCACAGAGTCCTCATCGTCACTAGAGTCACTTTCGATACGTAACATTTTCCCAAATATATCATCTGCCCTCTCATGCATATTGTTTGAATGACACTATTTTTAAATATAATTCTGTCATTGGAAATTTTCCAAACTACCAATACCCCTTCACATGTGATTAGGTCACATTTTTCTTTATTTCTACTGTAGGTACATACTCATAAACTCTACATTATTTCCACTTACAGTATTGCTTCCTCCCCCATCACTATACTTATTTTTAAATGAAGAATAACCTTCAGTATATGAGCATTGTAGGAAGCTGGAAAACACAGATAAGCAACGATATGAAAGTAAACACTGTATTCCCACTGCGGTAGATTAGATGATGACCCTTCAAAGTATCTATGTCCTAGTGCCCAGACCCTGGGAACCTGTTGGGTTACGTGGCAGAAGGGAAGTAAGGTCATCACATGAGAGAATATCCTAGATTACCCAGGTGTGCCCACTATAATCATAGGGGTCCTTAAAACTGGAAGATGGACACAATAGAGAAGTTCACAGAGATGCAACGTGAGGAGTTGACCTGCTGTTGCTGGCTCTGAGGATGGAGGTAGGGCCATGAGCCAGGGATGTGAGGAGCCTCTAGCCACTAGAAAAAGCAAGAAAACGGATTCTGTCCTGGAGCTTCCAGAAGGGAATGCAACCCTGCCAACAACTTGATTTTAGCTCAGCAAGATCCGTGTTGTACTTCTGTCTAGCAGAACTGTAAGATAATACATTTCGATTGTATTAACCTACCAAGATTTTGGTAATTTGTACAGCAGTAGTAGAAAACTAATATACCCTTAACCAGAGACTGTTGAGAGTTGATCTTTTATTATATATTTCCAGATCTTTTTATACACATATATGTATTTTTTACTAAAACAAGATCATATGTTATAAATGGTTTATTTCCTTTTAATAATCTTTGTCTTTCCCTGTCAATACATTTTCATAGCGTCTAATGCCTCGGTCCTATTGAAATTACCCTAATTGTCCCTCAAATATTTCCTCAAAGCTGACTTGTAGAAATCAGAATTTAGGTCAAGATCATGCATTTTATCTGGTTTGTATGTTCCATAGGTAATTAAAATCTAAAACAGTCCTTTTTTTCATCTAATTTTCTTGTTCGACGTTTGTCTGATTACTTCCTCAAGTGGCCACTTAGCTTGCTCTTCTGTCCCTGTATTTCCTGTAAATCGGAAGTTAGATCTATGAGCTTCGTCGAATTCTGTTAATAAATTTTATCTAGAGTACATCTTGGGTGCTTTTGTGTTTCAGATGGCATTCCGTCAGGAGGCACATGCCATCTGGCGCCCACCACGACTGGAACTCAGACTGCCCACTGGGTTATGGGATGGTGACCCGAGCTTGCCGCGTTGGAGTGACATGATTCCACTTGTGACCAGAGAGCATCCTGTGTGGAGTCACTTGAACACCATACAGATGTGCAGTTTCTCCCCCACCGTTCACTTAATGGCCAACTCCATTTCATAGTCCTTCCCTGAATCCTTGCCTTTGACTAATTCATTAGAAATCACAAAATGATTTCCCTGTTATTATTTCTTCTACACTTATTAGCTGCCATTGCTTAGTAAAGAAGAGTTTTCCCTAATTAACTAGAGCTATTTGGTTACCTTGAAAAACATTTTAAGCTGAGGAAGTGCTTTTAATTGTCAATTCTCAACAGGAGGAATTTGTTGAAAACCACCTCAGTGATGGCAAACTGATTTTTTTCTGTTTACCTCTTTTCAAGGATCATTATGAGCTCACAGATTTTCACAAAATCAGTGGGTTACTTTCTACAATTGTTCTGTATGATCACGTTGCCAATTTCATATATGTTTAGGTTTGCTTTTCAAGTCTAAGATTTCTTGTACTTGTAAATTTTTAATAGGTAATACATTTATATAATTCAATATCAAAACTTTATGGAAAAATATTTATAGAGAATTCTTATTTATACCCATTCCCTCTACCTGTCCATCCTTCTAAATATAACCATATTTTGTAGTTTTCTACTTACATGTCCAGCGTAGTATGGTTTTTTTCATATATAAGTGTGTATGTGTGTGTGAGTGTGTGTGTGTAGATATATAGCCTTATTTGTACACATACTTGCTTTTTTTCTTCCTCACTTAATGGTATGTTCTAGAGATCTGTCTGTATCAGTACGAACAAACCTTTCTCATTCTCTCTTTAGAACTTCTGAGAACTCCATTGTGAAACATACTGTAGTTTATTCAGCCAGTTTCCTGTTCCTGGACACTCATACTCTTTCTAACAGTTAATTATTGCAAACAGTGCTGCAATGAATAAACTCATGCATTTATCATCTTGTACTTGAGCATATACGAATGTAGGTAAATTCCTCGAAGTGAGATTGCTGGGTCAAAGGGTTATATCTGTAATTCTCTCTCTGTTTCTAGATTATCCTCCAAGGACTCATTCTTAACTACTATGCTAAACTGTTTTTCAGAGATCTTGATTTCATCACATAGATGACTGTGTGTTTTTTTTTTTTTTAAGAAAATAAAGCCTTAAAATAATTTTAAAAAAGCATTGACAATGCTAAGGTGAGAATGTGGAGCAGCTAGAACTCTTGTACACTGCTGGTGGTAGCATAAACGATACAATCATTTGGGGGAACTGTTTGGCAGGTTTTTTTTTTTAATTAAGTTGAACATACATCTGTCCTACAGTCTGAAAATATCAGCTCTAGGTATTTACCCAAGAGAAATGGAAACATGCTTTAAAACAGACTTTAAGAAGAATAGTTGTCTACCTAGTTTACATGTTATTAGAATCAGCTGGTATCTTAGTCAGCTAGGGCTGCCATAACTAAATACCGCAGACTGGTTGCCTTAAACAACACATATTTATTTTCTCATGGTTCTGGGGGCTGGAAGTCTAAGGTCAGGGTGCCAGCACGGTCAGGTTCTGGTGAGGCCTCTCTTCCTGACTTGTAGGTGGCCACCTTCTCACTATGGCTCACATGATGGAGAGAGAGCAAGCTTTCCAGTGTCTCTTCTTGTAAGGACACTAATCCCATCATGAGGACCCCACTTTCACGACTTCAGCAAAACCTAAATAACCTCCAAAAGCTCCATCTCCAAGTACCATCACATTGGGGGAGGAAGGGCTTCAAAATATGAATTTTGAGGTGACACATTCTCTCCATAGCACTTGAGAATCATTAAAAATAATTAGCATTGCTTGAATCTCATTCCCAGAGATTCTGATTCAGAACCTGAAGCAGGACATAGTCATCTGTATTTCTTTTAGGTTCCCCCTAACATGCAATCAGGATTGAGGACCACTGCTCTATAAGCTGCTATTCAAGATGAAGTCTATGGATCAGCAGCATCAGCATCACCTGGGAGCTTGTTAGAGATGCAGAATGTCTGGATCCATCCCAGACCTGCAAATTGACTGCATCATAACAAAATCTCCTGTTGATTTGTATGCAACACAGTATTTGAAAAATACTGGTCTATAGCACCTTGCATAAACTCGCATACAGCATGAGGATGCTCCATCAATCAATTCCTATTTGAATTCAAATAGATGAGCATTTTGTCGGCAAATCAAGTTTCAGCTTTTTCATTCTTGGAAGCCTGTCAAGGTGTGGATCTTGCCTACAAATAATTGCACCTCAGTGTGAAGATTTTATACATTATCTATATATCAGTGTCTATTAGCAATCAAAAAAAAAAAGCAGCAAATGGACCCAATATTAAAAATAAAATCCTAATGTTTTTGAAAATATACTACCACCCCACAGAGATTCCATTACAATGAATGATTATTTCCTTAGCTCCAGATGCGCTTTAAAATTGATAATGAAATAAAATATGTACATGTACTCCAGCTGCATGAGAGGAGACAAGTGGCACTTAGTACAGAGCATGAATACTATGTAACTAATAAATAATTCAGTCAACTAGGGAAAGAAGAAACATGCAAGCTTAAATAAATAGCAGAGATTCCCTAATGCTTAACATATCCTTGAGTTTGGGAAATTTGGGGATTATTATATATGATGCTATTATGTAGCACAGAGTCCTAACTTTCAAAGATTTGATTACAATAATATGCTTAATACTGCAAATGGAGAAAGGAATGCAGTTTTACTTGATGTTTCAGAATGCAGTTCAAGGTCTTGTCATCTGTCAAGATCACCAAAAGGAATGTAGCTCGTGAAAGTACTAAATAAGAGATTCCAAGCTGAAAGACACTAAAAATGATGAATTTCTGCTTTCTTTTTCAGAAGTACCTAATGGGTATAGTTATTTTTAAAAAAATTTTAAGAACTATTCATGTGAGAAATTTTATATTTAAAAACATCTTCTTAATTCAGCATAGGTGCGTTTTTAAACTCCAACCTTAGGCACAATTTCTCCTTCTGGAAATTGATCTCCTTTTCCTTTGCATCCCAACTTCTTAACTCTTAATGATATCATTAAATAGTTTTTTAAATTGTATCAAAAACAGCTTTTCAGTTTAGTTCCTAGCATCCTTATATTTTGTCCAATAAACTGAAAAGAAAAAGAAAAGATGCTAATTTGTATTAAATACACATAGATGTCCACAAACCTACAGACTCGCCTTTAAAAGAAGGGAGCCTCAGTAATGATTTGAATTTGAATTCCATGTCTCAAAGGCTTAGGGTTGCCATTCATCTAATTAGTGACCCAGTTCAACCCAACAAGTTTTTTGGATGCCTATTGTGTGCCCAAGAGAAATACATTTTGAAACTAAAAATCTTTTCCCTTGGGTACACATAATGAGAATTTATATCCCAGTATTGCAAATTATTGCAGAAAGACCTTGCTGGTTCAGTAAAAATCAGTTGAAAAAGACTTTTTGCCATTACCTGCCCAAACAACCTAGAAGATAATGACATTTCTTTCTTAAAAGTTATATAAGAAAATTTCCTTTACATTAATAAGATAAGGCACAGACAGATTGGTTAAATTTACTTTTTTTCTTTTTAACAAAGGTATTTTCTCTTTTTATTAATCTTTGATGAAAAATAATAAATAAGCTTCTTAAAAACAATTGAAACATTAGAAAAGGGTAGCCAATAGAAAGTAAGTCTCCATGTCTCAGAAATGTTCTATACACATATAAACGTATGTGTTTTGTATATAACTCCATTTATCATCTTATGCCCTGCTTTTACCTACATGTGATAGCATACCATGTACTTTTCCATACCTTGATATTTTTCACGTAAGTAATTATGGAGATTTTTCCAGAATCGAACATGTAGTTCAACCTAATTTTCAATGCTGCATAGTATTCCAGGTCTGGATTTAACCATCCACTATCAACATACATTTAAGTTTTTTCTAGGCTTTTGTTATTATGTACACTGTTCTAATAACATGTAGATATGTCTTTGCACATAGATGCGAGTATGTCTGCAGAACAGAACCTTGAAAGTAAAATTTTGTGTGTGTTCAAGAATATGTGCATCTATAATTTTGATATATAATGCCAAATTTTCCTTCAAAAATTTTGACAGTATACAGTTCCCCCAGCAGTGTTTGAGAATGCCTGTTTGCCTGGATGAGTGCCCATATATCACTTGAGCCATTTTTTCTATTTCTCTTATATCATTAGTGTCTCCCCCTCTACTGGATCATTCCAATCGGAATACAAACATGCTGTCGTTTCTTGCATTTTAAAAGAAAAAATATTTATTGACCCCAATTTCCCCTCCCATTACTACCCCATTTGTTTGCACCCTTTTGCAGCAAAACAACTAGAAAAATGATGTCTATACTTATTGTCTCTAATCCTGCCCTTCCCCAGCTTCTTGAATTTTCTCTAGTTAGGACTTTCAGCCCCACCACCTTACCAAAACTTCTCTTGGCGAATCACCAGTGGCTACTGCATTATCCAGTGGTGAATTCTTGGTCTTCATCTTGCTCTGCTTGTCAGCAGCCTGTGAGAGGGCTGTCCATCCATTCTTGGATCACTGTCCAATGAACTGATACCACATTCTCCTCCGACTGTACAAGCTGCTCCTTCTCACTCTCTTTTGCTGATTTCTTCCCATCTCCATGATGTCTTGATGTTGGAGTGGCCCAGGTCCCAGTCCTTGGACCTCATCCCTGTCTCTGCCCTCTCCTTTGGCAATCTAATCTAATCACATGACATTAAATACTCTGTCTATCTTGAAGATTTCAAATTGTCCCTGGCCTGGATCTCTCTTCTAAACACAAGACTTCTATATGAAACTGTCTACTTGACACCTCTACTCAAATATCAGATATTTTAAATAAACATGTTTAAAATTTGGTCTTTTTCCTAAAATCTGTTCTTCCCACACTCTATCCCATTTCAGGTAATAGTCATTCCATCCCTCCAGTTACTCAAACAAGACACCGTGGAATTATTCTTGACCTCATTCTTTTCTTCACACTTCACATCCAGTCCATTTTGAAACCTCGTTGGCTCTGCCTTCACGATATATCCAGGTCCCGAGCACTTCTCACTTCCACCTCCAACACCCTAGTCCAGACAGCTGTCATCTTTCACCCGGATTATTTCAATAATTTCTAGCTTCTACTCTCCCTCCAAACCACCCCCCCAACCCCCGCTCACACACACACAGTCTGTTCTCCATAACAACACTGCAGCCAGAGACATCTTGTTATTACTTATCAAATCACATCATCCTTTAGTCAAAACCCTGCAATAGCTCACTCGGAGTTTAAAAGCCAAATGTGGACCCCCCTCTCTGATCTCATCTCCTACTGTTTTTCTCTCTCTCACTCAGCTCCAATACATTAGCCTTATCGCTATTCTGGTGTCAGTGGAGGCATAGGCTGATGGACCTAAGGAAAAGAGAAGAATCCAGAAACAAGCATCTAGATATTTAAAAGCTGTATTTAAAATGCTTATTTTATCATTTACTGAAATGAAAAGAAATGATATCCTTTCCAATAAATGGTTTGGGGTCATTGAGGAATGAAACACAAACAGATCTGAGGTCTAAGCCTGCTAAAGAGTATCTGCGAAATGGCCTTTCATTTCACTCAGCCTCCTAGTTAACACTTGGAAGCACCCTGGGTGAATAGGCACATTAGCAGAGTCTCTGAAACAATCAGGTGTGAGGCAAGGCCTGGAGGGTCTAAGAGCCCCTGGGTGTGCTTCCAGACTTTGGTGGAATCCTCACTGCTCAGGATAGTATCCTCCATATCTTTCCGTCTCTGTGGTCCTTTGGGAACCTGAGAAACTGTGGTTGTGTCTGGGAGCATCCTGTTTTATCTCCTGCCTTCTCTGTGGAGATATAACCATCTCTATGTGTTTTTATACCACGTGCCATTATAGCTGGTCCACTGAACAAGCAGGTCTAAGGGAGCTCAATCACAAAGCAGCCTGCTTCGTATTTTTTAGAATCCACTCGATGAGATATTTCTTTACTATCACCTGGATGGAAACTCAGCCAGACCCCTGAATTTTCTCATATGTCTTAAGTAATACAGATGTTCTCCAGTCACTTCAAATCGCAAAACATTCTTATTTTAGTAATTAAAATTCACGTAATAATCAAAACCTTGCTTTACAAATAAGCCTCCTTCTTGTCCTCTAAGCAAGCCAGAAGCCCGCAGTAGGGATGGGGCTGTGATCAGCTTCTTCTCTTTTTGCCCACCCAATGCGTCTACTCTTCCTACCCTGTCATGTTAACTGCAGTTCTGCTCCTCACCCCAAGGACAGGGTTTTGGGGAGACAGAGTAGTAAGGAACGTTGAAAAGGGCTTTCTTGATTGATATTATTACGGTCAGCCTCCTCTAGACCTGGCAGATGTTTCGTGTTAACTCTCTCGTTTAAGGGTCCTTAAGAGACCCACCATGAAAGGAGACACCTTCACTAAAACAGACTTTTGGTTTCAGTAGATGACAGGCTCCTGGAGAGGCAGAACCATGTGGCAGAAGCAAGGTGGGCGCAGTTACTGCAATAGGCAGAGCGCCTGGGGCAGGAAGCAGAATAGAACAGGATCTTGGATGTTGGCTAATTGCTCTTGGTGGCCCTAGGACCAAGGTAGATGGGCAGTCTACTAAGAATTGCTTGATTTATGTCATTGGAAGATCTCTTGGTCTAGACTAGAAACTTGAGTTGTTCGATGGAGAGTCACAACCTGTCACGTAAGTCTCAGACCTGAATCAGTTCAAAGTCATGGAAATCTTCAGATCGCTGAATCTCAAACTGTATTCAAGGAGTAGCAGCAGCAACAGCACCTGAGATTTGTTAGGAATGCAAATTTTCAGACCCTCCCTCCCCACCTTACAGAAACAAACGCTCTGGAGGCTTCTCCAGCTAGCAAGAACTTCAGCCGAATCCGATGCACGCTAAGGTCTGAGAGTTCCAGCCTTAGATGAAGGGACCCTATACCATTGCCTAGCGTCTGACATAAATCTTCCTTTAACTCTTTCCCACAAGGTCTGCAGCCATTCGCTAGGACAAGTAAAAGGGACATCCAGGCCTTTGGGGATTTCTGGACGTTGGTTCTGAGTTGATGCTAATGTCTAAAGTCCACAAATGCCTCTGGACCACTGGAGTGGGGGTGGGGGTCACTTGTGGAAATCAGGTGAGAAATGAAATTTGGCCTGTGGCTGCCTCGCAAGGTTCCGGTGGGTCTGCTCCCTGACACTGGTTATTTTCCCTTCCTGAATAGAGTCGTCGTAGGTCATCCTCAGAAACTACAAGGACCCCCATACTGATTCCCTAACCTGTGCAGTGTAAGGCCCATGCGGAAGCTTCCTGAAATTTCCTCCTCTTACCTGAGAGTTTACTGAAAGCAGTCCCATGCCCCTGGGGAATTGCCGAGATTCACACTTCCATCTGACTCCTGAAGAATTCTGGGGTGTCTGTCCTGCATCTTCTTTGAACCCATCTGTTTGTTATGTGCAGAAGGAAGATGGTTGTTGGAGAAAGACTGCAGATTCTTGTAAAATTATTCAGGTATTGGCCCAGCTGTAGTCTTGTTAGTGGATAACACAACAGAGCCCCTGGCACTTCGTATGCAGCTCTTGATCTGGCAGATGCTTTTTTCCCTCAATACTGAATTAGAAAAGATCACCAGATGGAATTTACTTTCAAGGAGCGAGATTGAAAAACACCCTCACTGTCTTATCCTCAGGCCCACATCGACTCTTCTGCTCTCTGACAAGATCTTGGATGCAGGGGCTTGATCATCTTGATACTCCCCAGGCATCATGCTGATATATTATGATATCGACACAGTGAGTAGGAAATACCCTAGTTGCCTTGCTAAGACATAAGTATGCCAGAGGGTGGGAGAGAAACCTCAAGAAAAATAAAAAGCCTACAACTTTGGTGAACTTTCTAGGTATCCAGTGGTGTGGGGAATATTTACATTTCCTCTTTCAAGTGAAGGGCAATTTGCTGCACTTGGTCCCACCTCCCAAGAATGAGCTACAATGTTTTCCATGTTTGATTTTTGAGGTAATGTGTACTCTTTTGAGTGTATTGTTCATAACAATGTTTTGAGTAACCTACAAGGCTGCCAGTTTTGTATGAGAACCATAGCAAAAGGTGGCTCACTAGCAGGGTTTCTCAACCTCAGCACTGTTGACATTTGGGGACAAATAATTATTCGATGTGGGAGCTAACCTGAGACTTGTGGGATGTTTAGCAGCATCCCTGGCCTCTGCCCACTAGGTTCCAGCAGCAGCAGCAGCAACAGCAACAGCACTACTCCTAGCTGTGATGACCAGAAATCCCTACAGACATTGCCAAAACTCGGGGGGAGCAAAGTTGCTCCCATGTGAGAACCGTTGGTCTACAACATGTCTCATGAAGCCTTGAGGTGAGCAAAGCACTGGCTGACAGCTTGACTGCAACCTTGTGACAAACCTTGAGCCAGACCCTGAGCTAAGCCGTTTCCAGATTCCCGACTCTTAGAAACCACGTGAGATAATAAATGCTCGTTGCTGAGATTGGGGATAATTTGTTATGCAACGACAGATGACTAATACACTGATCCAGCAAGCCATCGGCCTGGGCATGCAGAGCAACAGTCCATCATCCAGGGTAAACAGTGTGTACCGGAGTGGAGCTGAGTGGGTCCTGAATGCACAAGTGCCACAAGCAGGTACCTCAGACTCCCATAGCACCTGCTCTGGCTGCATTTGAATTCTCTCTCAACCCACACCTTTGTCCTTTTGGGATTGACAGTTGACAGAGGAAGAAAATATTTGGCCCAAGTTCACAGAAGGTCCCTTAAGATTTGAAGGCACCAGGTGGATATGGACTGAAGTATGACAGCCCAAATCAGGGCGGTGGAAAGGGAAGTACTCTCCAGGCCAACACTGAACAGCTATCCACTTTGTCAGAATAAAGAGATGGCCAGAGGAAGGGATTTATGCCAACTCATGGGCGAACAGTGGTGTGATTGGCATACTGGTGACAAGGGAGTCTGAGGAAGAGGTTTGCAGACAGACGCCTTTGTGTGGGCACAGTCCCATGCGAATGCTCACCATAGGACATCCACTGATGATGGTCTCGGTAATCAAATAAACAGGATGGCCCACTCTATGAATGTCAGTTAGCCCCCTCCCCAGCCGCCTTGAACTTGCTCAGCAGGTTCATGTGGAACATGGCCGTTGTGGCAGGAATGGAAGCTGTTGACTCTGGCTACTGTCACTGGGGAATGCCTAATCTGCTGACAGCAGAGACCAATGCTGAGCCCTGATGTGGCATCATTCCCCTGGGGGACCAGCGAGCCACCTGGTAGCAAGTTTATTACATTGAACTCTTCCCATTAGGAAAGAGTTATTGGAATAGTATTGCAGCCTGCAAGATGACCGAAGACTCAGATCCTTTGCAAACGAAGGTTTAATTTATCCTGCCAAGAAAGATGTCTAAATGACGGAGGTGTTGGTTAAAGGCAAAGGGAAGATGAAATGGACATAGGAATAATCTCATTACCAACTATGAGTCAGCTGTTACAATGACCAATGATCATTACCCGTCAACTAGTTTTGTTACCAGTTACCAAAACAATAACCGTAGAAGCTAGGTGTATGTTCCTCTTTGCCGAGCGTTGTTGGTTGTTAACTTTACAATTTAGCCTTTAGATGATAGAATGTCCGAGGTGCAATGGTGACAGAGAAGAGGAATCGCCATTACCCAGAGGCGAACACAGTGGCTGAGGCAGCTTCCTCACGGTGGTCCCCCTCTACGTTTCTCCCTTTCGGGGAGAGAGGCCGCCCGCATTCGTCTGTATGAGGAATACAGCTGCATGCTGTTGGGTGGAGGATCACGTTGTTGGACAGGCGCAGTGGAATGTGTGGATCGGGGTAGTTAAAGGGTGGATGTACCCACTGTGTCTCTTGGCTGTTTTATCTAAACTGATCTTTCTCAATACTTTCTATCCTCTTTCCCACACTCACTCATCCAGCCGATGTCATGGTAGCCTCTTCCAGTGGGAGGCACAGGCAGGAGATCCAGTATGGGAGGAAAGGATTAATCATTTCTCCTGCTACCAGCAGCAGGACTTGACTGCTAACAGCCGGGGAAGGTTTCAGCAGCAACAGCAGTGAGTATCCACTCCTAGGACCTAGCCAAGGAACAGTGACAGCTTTGCAGATTTTAGGTAAGAGCCTCCTTCTTTCTTTGCTCCTCAGCGACTTTCAGCAGTTTTTAAAAACCAATTGCTTACATTGCATCCCTCTCTGTTTTAAATATATAGAGTAGTTTCTACTTTCCTCTCTGGGCACTGAGTGATACAGAGATCTCTCTATATCAGTGCAAAGTGAGCTTCCTCATCCTCTAGTTAAAAAAACAACAACAATGAAAAGGAATGCACCACATTTATATAAGACCCAAGTCATGGGTATGTAAGTTACTCTCCATCTTCTCTTTTGAGTCAGTAAGAGCAATAAGAACATTTCCGTTTTAGGAAAGTCTTGTCAAGGCATATGTTTGGTAACATTTATGTCTTCCGCATCTGGAATTATACCTGCCAAAACGCTTATGCAAGGACCTAAACGGCTGAGATGAGATTAAACTAGACTCAGGAATCCAGAGAGTGTCCGTCTGCAGCTAGTTATTGCTTAAGAAGCATTCTAAAATATTGTCTGTGTATATCTAGCCTTATTTCTTCTCAATGAATTGCAGGCAACTTGAGGCTTGATATTATGTCACCTTTTGATTATGTCAACATGGTGTGTGTGGTGGGGTGGTTACTAGTCCCTCCCCTCCGTGGTGAATGTCATCGGAGTGTCATCTGACTGGCAGTCTGGAATGAGCCCTACATTCCTTCACATGAATAGGGCTCCAGTTTTCTCTTGAGGAAGGAGCTGACGACACAGCCAACAATGCCACATAGGGTAGTGGCTCAAATCAAGATCTAGTTAATTTCATTATTGGTCTTATTCTAAACCTCTTTCACGGAGGCAACGCTCCTGAGAAACCACTTCTCCTTAATTGTGGACTATTTTAAATGATGCGTGGGCAGCGCTCTCATTCAGCTTGGACAGCGAGTCACCTTAGTCCACCGTGGGCTGGAGAGCTGCCCAGACCGGCACAATGCCCTCAGCCCCACGAGGCTGCCTCAGTCCGCGACACAGCCATCTGATATTCTGCGTCCACTAGACTGAAGAAGGAAGGGCTCTTCGGCTCTTCCCTAACACGACCCCACAACTCCGTTTGCTGATTTTATCTTCATTCATGGATTCAATAGCACTTTTGCTATCTTCTCGTCGTTCGGATCATTCTGGTATTTTACTTCCAGCTCCTAGACTAGCTCGAACTTTCCAAAACGGGAGAGGTTGGGCCTTCTTTACAGTCGCCATGCCAACTCCCAGTCAGGCTTCTCCTTCAGAGAATTTTTCGTTAGCTCTCTACACTTTCACAGCAACTTAGAATGTGACAGGAATCCTCAAACGTTCACAAGCATCTTGGCCCAGAGGGATGTGGGGCTGTATCCCTAAAATGAATATCTAGCCTTGTGCCATGAGGGTTCTACTTTTGTAATCTTCAGTATAATCCCTTTAAAGCATGAATCTCTGGCAAACCCAAGCTGCTGTGTTTACGAAAATTCTAATTAAGGGCAAAAACCAAAGCTGCTTTTGGTGGTAATGCTGTTATACTCTTGACCTCATTTTCAGCCAAATTAAAAAAAATACATTTCTAATAATCCAGCTAATGCTGGTAAGAAGTCAATAGCCAAATCCATTTAACTCTCAAAAGCTTCCATGCTGGTAAATCACATTTCCTATTCGTGAATCCTAAAAGATAGGCATGGATTATAGCTTTAAATAGTTGAAAAACTGAGAAGGCATGAAGAGGAAAAATTTTAACTTTTTGTTTTTCAGTAATTGTCACCTCTAACGATGATTACTTCTGCTAGTTATCACAATCATTTATAACGAACATTTAATGCATGAAACAGCAGTTGTCTAAGATAAATGCTGAACGATTTGCTCGTCATATAGGTAGCCGCATCCACAGGTTCAGTCCGCAAATGGATCATGCACACGTGTCATGGGAACTGATTTTAAAACTATCAAAACAGGCGGAACATGGAAAGTCCATCCCTGCATCCTCAGAGGCACACTGGGGATCTCTGAATGCATATACTTTCCTTCACACTGGATTCCACATGCAGGCTGTAAAGTGGAAGGAGGCACTGAAGCTCCAGGTCTAACATCATCACAAATTAGTTTTATCTCTTGCTGGTACCTATCCTCTATGCTGAGGTTCAGAGAAAACCCAGAAAATGCTTAGATCTCCATCTGAATTTCAGGCAAAGGATTCGGTTCTCCCTCTTCCGTCCCAGCCCAGTTTTACTGTGGGGAGCACCACTGGCTTTCTCTTTAGCTGTCAACACATTTGGAACAGACTTTTCTCTCTGGGAAAAGATTGTACGGCAGTCTGGATTTTCGTTCATTATAAATAAGAGAGACTTTTTAAAGAAGTCACTTAAGAATCACTGCACAGCTTCACTTGGGAGTTGGCTGACAGCTGTTGGAGTTTTATTAAATCAGCTTTCTTCTAACTATGAAAAGCAGAGGTTGAAATTTTATATTTTCTCAAATCTTCGGCCACTAGATCATGTAGCTAAGAATGATTAAAAAAGAAACAATATGCAGTATTTTCAGAGTTATACATTCACTTTTGCTTCACATACTCCACAATGAAGAGAATGGAGAAAATTTCATCTTAGCATATTTAATTTGAAGTACATCCCTTTTACGGGAATCCAGAACCCTCTTCTCAGGCATAATGTGAGGGGAACAATCTGTTTGTTATTGCCGGCAGTCTTAGCCTGTAACAGACAAAGGGATACTGCTATGACATGAAAGAGAGCTTTTATTTATAATGGAAGAAAGGGTTGACTTTCGAAATATCTAGTGGTAGTTTGCGAACTTAAAGTAAGCTACATGAGAATCTATTTTAAGAGTCTCCTTGGTCCTGAGAGTGAAACTAGGTCAAAATTGTCCTTCTTAACTCCAAGATAGATACACAATTCTGTTTCACGCCAATCACCACGGCATTCAAAAGATGGCCAGACTCTCAGTTTCTCATTAGAAAATATCTCAGTTAATTCAACAATAAGGAACCCTTATGAAGTGCCACGAATACAGAGTTGAACACAATAGACCAAAGTCCCTGTCATTACAGAGCTCGTATAGCTTCTTTTAAGGGCTTCTGAAATGAGTCAGAACATTAATGCAGTGTTGATATGATGAAGAAGCCAGTGTTCTTCACTAAATGGGTAAAGTCACCAATGTGATAAAAGCTATAAATTAAAAAAAAAAAAATACTACATAAAGAACTTCTGTGACATCCTTTCCCCTTATACAGCACCAGGATCCGTGAATTCTCCGCTGTTGTGCTGATGGCAATGAACAGAAACTCATATTTATTTGTCCTGTGGAGAGGGTTGTTTTCTGGAATCCATCTTGCCAAAAGAAAAAAAAAAATCTTTTCTGGGGAGATTCAGACATGGAACTGTAAATGATTCTGGCAGGATGAGTACAGAAGGGAGAGGATATTAGCAATTAGAAAATGGCTTTGTTGCCAGAGGCTACATATGATGGTATTAGAAGCCACATGACAGAATTAGATTGAGGATATGTGCAGGTCTGGTTAAGCTCAAAGCATCTAACAACCCACCGTGAAATGACGGTAAGACAGCCAGAGAGGCAGCCGAATGCACCTTTTATTATCTCCTGGATGGGAGCCCTATATTGAAATCCAGAATTTTGGAAGAGGGATGAGGAATCTTGACTATGCTCCTCCATGCTCTGCTCAGCCCCTGACCTGGTCCCCAACCCCATCACGTGCCTTCTCACCTGGAAAAGTGCCAACCTCCACGTTCCCAGGGCTGCAGGGAAGAAGGAAAGACTGAAGAGAAAGAGGAAGAAAGGAACTACTTCTCTGCTTTGCAAGTGGTTTGACAGTTTGAGGCTGTGCTGGCAAAGGAGCAGCTGCTTCTGTCCTCAGATGAAGCACCCACCTGGGCACCTGGCTCCCTCCTCCATCGGCCGGGCTGAGGGTTGTTTGTTAGTGGCAGTGTTGTTGTGTTTTTACCCCCCTTAAATTTCCCGCTAATTTTTTCCTGCCTTGGGTTTGTTTTCCTTTCAGTATTGCAAGTCTTGAATAAATTCATTTGTTGCTCATGGGCAAAGGCAGCCTCAACAACCAGTCAAAATCATTTTCAGGCTGTAACAAGGTTGGTTCACTTATAAAATCTACATTTACTCAAAAAAAAAAGCGCTTTTGGCCTCGAACACACCCTTCTACTTCTCCATGGTCTAAGAGGACACTTCAGCACAGGCTCCACGGCTCTTCCAGAAAGAGTCATCCAACCCTAAAGCAAATGGAAAGATAGGAGGCTGCATCAGAGAAGAGCTCAGGCTTGCTGCCTGATTTCTATTAAGTCGTTTCTTCCTTTCTTTCTTTCTTTTTTTTTAACCTAGGTACATGTTTATTTTCGCAGTTGAAGAGTTTACAATCCTGGACATTGAAAATAAATATGTTTCATGTTTTCTAACACATGGCTATACTCTTAGGTGGTTTTGCTTGGTTTGAGCTATGTTTCATTTAGTCACAAAATGGCCTGGCTCTTTGAAGAAGCCACAGGTTGTAGACACTGAATCTAGTTGAGTCATTCACCCAGAGAGAGAATAAAGAGGAGCGGGGGGCAGTTACTAGAGGTAAAAGCAACGACCCAAAAGGAACAAAATGCCCCTCTAGGAGATGTTCCGATGTCTCAAGCCCAAATACGGGGGGGAGAATTTCTCGGACACCATCTTGCGATTGTGGATAAACCCCTGTGCACTACTGGGGAGCGAGGACATTCCCTGTGTTAGCAGAATGGCATCCTCAAGCAAGGGGCCAGCAGGGCCATGTGGCCAGAGTGCTGTTTCCTGACCACCCTATGTAAGCATGCCCTAACCTCCCTTCAGCTTGATCCCCAGTCCCCTGCTTCGATTTTGTCTTTGGCGCTTGTCAATATGTATCTCTGTAGCTATTGTTCTGTTTCGTTTGTTTTGTGGGAGGCAGCAAAAGTTAAGAGAGTGATTCTGTCTTTGCCAGCAATTTATTTAGCATAGGTTGCTGCGGGAATTATCATTTCATAAGGCAATAGCATATAGGATAATATCTCTTAATAAACCAAAAAAAAGAAATAATATGCTCCAAACAAATGACAGATTAATTACATTATTATTAAGGGGAGATGAAAGAATAAAGTTTACATTTAATATGAGGTCCACCTTTTTATACCAGTAGGCACTCTGGAGAGACAGCAACCAACCAGAGCTGATTTCCAGGTGCCAGGGCCAAAGTAAAAGTCTCCCGTTGCTAGGAAGAGCGTGTTGCTAGGGAATGAAGATGGGAATGTTAGCAGGAGGACCAAGCTGCTCC
>NW_011888850.1:5692357-5696064 GCF_000151845.1 Pteropus vampyrus
AAAGCCACTTATTTTTTATCTTCGTCGTAAACAAGTGGATTAAAACAACTTTACTTAAGCCATAAATAAGTGGATTTGAAATCAATACACAAAAGGTCTGTATGTAGCCAGACACTGACTTTCCACCAAAACAGAAAGAAGGTCTTTGAGGAGCGATCTTGAGACTCGTCCATTGCTGCATCTCTACCATCTGGAAGAGTGCCTGGCCCGTAGTACGTGCTCAATGAATATTGTCCCCTCTTCCTCAAGGGAAAAAGCTGTGATATGTCTATTTAAATAGATCAAGAATGAATATCAATTCACAAATCCAGGTGATATGAACTACAGTGTCTCTTTATTTTTTATAATAGATAATTTTTATTCTGCACCTCGCTCTGTTGGGCCAGTGAGAAATTTCAGTTCAATTATTGCTCTCCTCTCCCCTCTTTATTCCCGGGGAAGTGGCAAGTTTTCACGAGTCTTATGCAGCGGCAAAAGCTTTGGAGAAGGGCTTCTGCTAATCAGCCCGTCACATTGTGTCTGTCCCCATGGTCCCTTCATTTGTGATGGCCATCTGCTGCCCTGCGCAAGGCTGAAAACCTCAGTTCCAAGGCCTTAGCTCCCGAAAACCTCCACCCAAAAGCTCTTCCTCTCCAGGGTCTTACCCCAGCATGGCCCCTGCCAGGAAGCAGAACCTGAGGAACTTGCTTCTCCCCACAAATTGGGAGATTTCCTTTTAATCTGGTGTTTCTCCTGTTTTCCCAAGCCACTAAGCTTTTCTCAAACCCTATCCTCTCCTTGGGCTTCTGGCTTTCGGAAAATAGAAGCAAAAATTTTTCTGCTCCTCATCCTGTCCTTCACCTCCCTGACACAAATGACATGGAAGTTGACTAGCTGCTCAAGTGGGGAACAAAAAAGGAAAACTTCAAACAACTCCGACACAAGGCAGAAATGTGTGTTTCAGAAGTGAGACAGGTAAAGCAGAGAAGAAAGCAATTCTATTGAGGCAGGGTGTGAAGAGAGACACCAAGGTATGACAAAGGCTTAAGGCATCTTTCACTTTGAGATGGTACCTAGCTGAGGACAAGTAATCTCATCTGACTGGGTGGACTTGAGCACTGGGCAAAGAAGCCCCCCCAAAGTAGGTCAGAGTCAGATCGTGACAGGCCTTCAAAGCCAGCATGTTCTGATGTTAAGTTGAAAGTATCTGGCAGCCATCGGGTCACAGAGCGAGCAGATTAGAATTGTGCGTTAGAAATGAAACAGCAACACTATCTAGTATGGATGAATGGCTGAGGCTGGTGATGGGAAAGCGAGCCGCAGGGAGAACTTTCCGTAGGCTATGCAGTGGTCTAGAAACAGGATGGACGAGGAGAAGGGAGATGCAAAAGATACTGCCGAAGCGGAACAAACAGGATTTGACCCCTGGTTGTGTCTGACAGAAGGACGAGAGAAGGATATGGTGAGAAGGGCGTGTTCTCAGAAGACAAGGGAAAATCCAGAGAAGCTGCTGGATTTAGTGGGGAGAGATGACCGGTCTGGTCATGTTGAATTTGAATTTCCATCAGGGAAGATGGAGCTGCGGGCAGGAAGCTTGGAAGACAGGTCATGACTTGCCCACGATAGGAAGAGAAGATGGGTCATGCGGCGGCTGCAGTCTGTTGAGGTGCTGGAGGAAAACAGGGGGATCCAGTGTCGGGCGCTCTGATCATCTCAGTAGAGTAGGAGGCAATGCCACATGCTGAGAGTGAGCGGGGCGGTCACTGTGTCATATTGGAGCTTGAGAGTGGACACAATTTGAAACAGCTGCGCTGGTGAACATCAAGAGTCAGTTGCTGAGGAACAGAAGAGCAGACCTATGCGGCCGCAAGTTTTCCCTCCAATAAATACAGAATCCTTTGATGGTGGTTTTCTGAAATCGGTCCAGGCAGATGTGAGAAGAAATAGCCTTTTAGTTGCATACCTAGTTTGCGGTATATAGTTATGTTGTCATTCCATCTTTTCTGCTAGACGATTCTCTCTTCCTTACTTATTGTGATACCATTCGTGAGGAATTTTTTAAAGGAATTTATTAAGATGCTAGAATCAGTTCAACCTGGTAAACATGGAAAAGTGGCATCTATTCACTGCCAACATTCCCAGCTCTTATGCTATTTTCTGGTGTTGAACTCTTGTCGCCAGAGAAGTTCATTATCACCTGCTCTCAACTCCTAATATGTTATTTTTTTTTTTACTCAGTGGTTTCGGGCAGAGGGGAGGATACAGCTCACTATCTACGAAGACCAGCAGCATTGAGGCTTCAAGCCTGCTGTTGCATCTGCAGCTGGAGCTGGGGAGAAGGAAGGGCCCCTATGACCCACCACTCTCTCTGGGAGGTGCACCACACGCTGCCCTCTGGTGCTTCAGGACCCCCAATCTATTTACCTCCTTTGGGTCTTTTCCAAGGTTTTCCACACCTCCCTTGTCTCTCTAGATTTTATCTTTTGTTTTTATTTGATAGTACCTTTGTTAGGAATTTAGGGGGTTTGTGAGGACTGAGAAGCAGGAGAGAATAACATAAACCTCTCTGCATTCTTAGCCTTCCAGGTGTCATATTTACTAAAAGACCATTCCATGGGGATTGTTGGCATGAGTATTTTTAAACCACCTGATTTCAGTTTTCATAACTAGGTGGACTGTGGTGACACTGGAATATTGAATTGTTTTTCTTGTCCCTGTAATGTTTCCAAATTGCACGTGTGACTATCACCTTGTTTTACTCTACTCCAGCCCAAGGAGAGAAGAAAGTCTTCCACAAAGAGTTGGAAATCATAGAAAATTTGGAACTGGGGTTCAGAATCGCCTGTTCCCTGGGCTGATGTGTCTTTCTCTTCCTTCTCATCAGCCAGCAAGGGACGAATACGATCTAGAAGCAAAGCTGCGTGGGGCTTGGTTTACTTATGATGCCAAAAGAGAATTACATTTCTCATTACATAAGAAACTAGAATTCTTAAAGAGCCATGCCTAGGTCGTAGACTAACACATGTCAGGATTTTTCAGGGACCGAAGGAGCTCGTTTGAGGGAGCTGTGTCTCATTAGAGATACCTTGTCTTCTGTCCCTCACAGCCCTACCGAGGTAAACATATTCTGGTGATATTTCACCCTGAATAAACGACCTTATTTTACTAAATAAAATCTCTCTCCACTGTTCCCTCCATCCGTACAAGAGCAGCTTCATTTTTCCAGTGCAACATCGCTTCAAGCCTTTTTTTGGGGGGCGGGGGGGATGGGTAGGAGTAGAATCTACGTATTTTTTCACTTTTGTTTATTTTTGCCCCAAAGTCTTTGACATTTCCCCCCCAGTCAGTCACACTATGGAAGCATTTCAAAGTGACCTTGTTGACGTTTCTTTTCCCAGAGGAGATAGGATATTGGTAAATGACAGCCCGTCCCAATATGTTACCATATAGCGGGTGAGGATTTTAATAAAGAAATGCATTTCTCATGCCACCAAAGCCACTTGATGGATAGACATACAGGTGGACAGCCTTCTAGATCTTTCCCTGACTCCACGGAGCCCAGATGGGAAGACTAAATCATGGTCGTTAGGGGTTTATATAAATCAGTCGAATGTGGGAGTCAGTCCTACTTCATTACAGAAGTTTAGGGTAATCATTTGAGAATTCGGATTTTGCAACAAAATAATTGAACTATCAGAGGTAGGAGGATAAAAACACGGTGCTCCCAG
>NW_011888850.1:5696114-5698197 GCF_000151845.1 Pteropus vampyrus
AACCACCTGATTTCAGTTTTCATAACTAGGTGGACTGTGGTGACACTGGAATATTGAATTGTTTTTCTTGTCCCTGTAATGTTTCCAAATTGCACGTGTGACTATCACCTTGTTTTACTCTACTCCAGCCCAAGGAGAGAAGAAAGTCTTCCACAAAGAGTTGGAAATCATAGAAAATTTGGAACTGGGGTTCAGAATCGCCTGTTCCCTGGGCCGATGTGTCTTTCTCTTCCTTCTCATCAGCCAGCAAGGGACGAATACGATCTAGAAGCAAAGCTGCGTGGGGCTTGGTTTACTTATGATGCCAAAAGAGAATTACATTTCTCATTACATAAGAAACTAGAATTCTTAAAGAGCCATGCCTAGGTCGTAGACTAACACATGTCAGGATTTTTCAGGGACCGAAGGAGCTCGTTTGAGGGAGCTGTGTCTCATTAGAGATACCTTGTCTTCTGTCCCTCACAGCCCTACCAAGGTAAACATATTCTGGTGATATTTCACCCTGAATAAACGACCTCATTTTACTAAATAAAATCTCTCTCCACTGTTCCCTCCATCCGTACAAGAGCAGCTTCATTTTTCCAGTGCAACATCGCTTCAAACCTTTTTTTGGGGGGCGGGGGGGATGGGTAGGAGTAGAATCTACGTATTTTTTCACTTTTGTTTATTTTTGCCCCAAAGTCTTTGACATTTCCCTCCCAGTCAGTCACACTATGGAAGCATTTCAAAGTGACCTTGTTGACGTTTCTTTTCCCAGAGGAGATAGGATATTGGTAAATGACAGCCCGTCCCAATATGTTACCATATAGCGGGTGAGGATTTTAATAAAGAAATGCATTTCTCATGCCACCAAAGCCACTTGATGGATAGACATACAGGTGGACAGCCTTCTAGATCTTTCCCTGACTCCACGGAGCCCAGATGGGAAGACTAAATCATGGTCGTTAGGGGTTTATATAAATCAGTCGAATGTGGGAGTCAGTCCTACTTCATTACAGAAGTTTAGGGTAATCATTTGAGAATTCGGATTTTGCAACAAAATAATTGAACTATCAGAGGTAGGAGGATAAAAACACGGTGCTCCCAGCCTCCTCCTCCTCCTCCACACTTCCGCTTATGCCTCAGGCCTTCGTCAGCACTAGTTTTTGCCTCTGGAAAGTCTCTGACCTTCTTCCCTCTTTCTTCAATTTGGAAAACTTCTGCCTGGGAATGACAAGTCAATTCCTTGTTCTCTGCTCTCAAAGTGCTTTCCTATTCCTCTAGGAAAGCAGATAGCACTCTGAGGTTACAGTTATTTATGCAGTGGTCACCTACCTGCCCTTGACATATACTCCCACCCCCTATTGGCACATCCTAGTGTAAGATGGTAACCATGTTCGGCCCGGTTCCAGGGGACCTTCTGTTTATGATGCCCTTAGAGGACTCTGCGTTTCCTATTCCGGTTACACAGACGATGCCCCCCGCCCCGCCCTCCCCTTGACAATTCTCTCAGGCACTTACTTCCTTTTTCCTCTTCGATTCATGTAAGAAAACTTAAGTAAGTATCAGCAAAAATGACTAGATATACCCGTGAGTCATGTGATAAATATTCATTGGGAAATTAGGAAAATTACCAACGTGTATTCCCACTGCATGTCCAAATGTAGAGACTGGCTTTAATCTGTCTACTGAGCTTTCGCGTCTGCATATGGTGGATGTTTATTGGCTCTTAACTGCCTGGCATCTAGGTCCCCTTTCTTCTAGTAACAACACCCGGGCTTTTTTGCAGGGGAGGGGGATAATTATTCCCCCCCACCCACCCTATTGGATGCAGTCTTGTTAGTACTGAGTTCAAAGTAACCCATCCTCCCTTAGCCTGAGATGAATTATCAGTGGTCACCACCAGGTATGAAATGGGATTGGGTCATGGGGATATTTTCACTTAATATCTGCAATTAACAATTTGCAAATTAAAGATTTAAGAAAAAGATTAATATTTACCCAAAAGACCTGGCTAGATGCAATGAATTTTCCTGTTAAATCCATTTGAACAGCAACCACAAGCCTGGTCTCTTCTCCAGTGTACAGAGCTCGGGGGAATGCA
>NW_011888850.1:5698990-5716682 GCF_000151845.1 Pteropus vampyrus
TCAGAAAATCAGGACAAAGTTTAAGTCCATTGTTAAATTTAGACTTTTTCTGTGCTCCCAAACAGTGCTCTTTGAACCTTTATGCTATGTCACCCCATCATTAAAAAACTGCTAAAGACATACCAAAAAATAGAATTACTCATTCATTTGTAAAGTATAATCATGCTGTACAAATAATATTCACATTATGAAATAGTAATCAAAATAGAAACCGTAAAAGGATAAAATAAAGATAAAATTCTAACTACTTAATTTTTAAAAATTGTATTTGATTTTTAGTAGCACAAAATATTTTGCTTTCTAAAATATTATTATTAATATTTTTAATAGGATCAATGTGTTGAGTATGCTTTGTCATGTTTGAAAAATCTTGAGTTACCCTTTTGTGAAATAGCCAATTCAAACGTCTGGTTATATGTTCACTTTATTTTGACACTTGGTTTCAGAGTCCATCAGAGCTGAGAAACTTTATAGAGATATGTGGATCCAAATGGAAGAAATACCTCATTAGCTGAGATTTATTCACTCATTTTTCAATCCTATCTTTTATGCAGAGATGTTTGTTGACATTTCCTCTGATTTAAGGTGTTTTTTTTTGTAATGTGCACACAGTAGATGGAAACACATCCAAATGTCTGTTTTCAAAATGCTCTTGCCATGGATTAAATTACTTTTGAAAAGAAATAACTTTCTTACTAACTGTTAAAGTGTCACTTCTACCTTGAAAGAAAAAATTGTGTGCTTACTTTAAAAAAATATGTATCTGCTAGATGACATACTAACAATAGCCACCTGCTATGACAGAAAATGACAATTTATCTGCAACACTTTTCTTTTTTGTCAAGGAGAGAACCCATGACTCATCCTTAGGTTCTATAACTCCTCTAAATACATTGCTATGAGAAAGGAGTATCAGAGACCTGCCCGGCCATTCTCTCTCCATCGTAGGGCAAAGCGTCAAAAAGATCCTACTATTCTAAGGCTTTGTTTAGGGAATTAATCACACCTATTACCGTCTGTTGGCATGTAAATTGCAATTCTTGGCAACATGCTGGACCCAGAACCATGAGAAGATGCCTCTCTTCTACTCCTTACTACTTGCCAGTACAGCAACAGCAGTCACGTGAGAAATCTCCCTCGTGTCTGGACCAAGGGAAGGCACCTGAATGGCTCATCTTGAGCATCTCATAGAGAGTGTGTGTGCCATTGGAGATTTCTATGCAAAGGACTCACTCCAATTAAATTAAAGGACTTGTTTTTCTTTAGTTTCTGAATGAATTTGCTCTTCCTTCTTTAAAGTAAAATATCTACCAGATTCAGTCTCCGCAGGACTGCATGTTGGGAGAGTTAGCTGGGGTTGCTCAGGAAAGGCCTGGCAAGTTGCTCCCCTCTCCCCGCCTCCCCCACTGCCCTAGTGCCTGGGGCAGGGAGATGATAAAAAGGAAAACATCTATGACTTCCATTTACGGAGCTATTGTTTTATGTCAGCCCCTCCGCTACTGTTCTGTAAATACAGTCGATTCTCTTCGTTCGCTGTAGTTATTTTCTGTAACGTCTTCTCAAACACTGAATTGGGGGAATTCTGAACCTCACTTCCAGGGGAGATTCAGGATTTGGTTCCAGCTGGCCTTTGGTCACAGCCTTTTTGTCAACCAGTCAATACATAAGTTCGTTTTATGTGTGTTTCTGTTTAAAGAAAACATTGAATATAGATGGACTCATTAACATTGAACTTAGGGCCAACAGCACTATAAATTGTGCCTAAAGGAAGATTATTTAACGCATTTTCTTCACGAGGCACATCACAGCCTTCTTGTGCATAGAAACACTAGATAGCCCTTCAGCTCTACGTTTAGGAGCCCTTTCGACAGCAAAATCACCAACAAAAAGCACAAAAACGTGGCACTAAACAGACTGAGAAAAACGAAACTTGTTTCTAGTATGAGACCTGCAACGAGAAGGCAGAGTACAGCTTTATTTGACTTTGGCTGACAACGTGTACATGGGGTGACTCAAAGATTTTGTCACTCTGCACGTGCTCCTGAATGGCATCAAGTATTGACTTAGGGACGTCGAATAATCATAGGTGAACAGATGCATGGATTTCATGGATGACGAAAATTGACTGTATCATCTGGTGGTATCCTTGGGAAACAGGTACTGTTACAATGACATGTGAACTGAAAGGAAGTCCAGCAATCTCCTCTTCCGGCTACCTCCTTCGAGACTTTGGGAGTCTCAAAGGTACAGTGAAGTGACTTATTCCAAAACATCCAGTGCTTATGTGACATACACGGGACTAGATCCCAGGTCTCCCAGCCATAGTGGGTACCCTTTCCACTAGTGGGTCCCACTTCATATTTATGGGACCAAATGCAACTCTTTTAACTTGCAGATGGGGCCGTGTGTAAAACTTTGCACACTCCCTCTCAATGTTTTCTCTGCAATAAAGTCTGCCTTTGATTAGAATATTTGATTAGATGACTTGTTAGTATATGGGCCCAATGAAAAATATGTATAAAAAAACAAAGGAGGATCAAAAACTTGAATGAAGTCCAGCACAAAATGAGAAATTAAGAGAACTCAATAAAATATCTGCAGCAAGAATGAGCTTGGGCTTTTCAAATTTGGCTCTCCAGTAAGCCAATTCAGACATGGGTAATATGAGCTGGTAATGATGTGAAAAAAGCCAAACACGCTGTAGAATTTCAGAGAAATGAGCACATGATGCATAAATAAGAAATATGGGCCAAGATGCGATATTTTAGTTGGAAAATTACTAATGTATGCACATTTTAGATGTATGTATTGTGATGCCAGATTATCTCAAAAATGTTTTTGATATTTCAGTTATTATACAAAATTAGGTTGTTATTTATTTGGTTAAAAGAAGTACAGAATTTAAAACACATATTAAAAATGGTTCATAACTCATGTGGCCTGTAGGCTCTTTGAGAAATGTGGACACAAGTGAACCAAAAAATGCAACACAAAGAAGAAGGAGGAGGAGGAGGAGGAGGAGGAGGAGGAGGAGGAGGAGGAGAAAGGAAAGGCAAAGATTCAATATGTTCTCTGCTTATCATCAATTGGTACATCATCGCTTTGACATCTAAGATTTCTATTTCAAAGAATTCCAAGCTGTCTTTCACGTTAAGACTTTCTTCATGCCAAGTCTTTTCCCCACCACTGCCCTAATATCACTCATTCCTTTGGAGTGATAATTCAGCTGTTCTTATCCAATATTTACCAAACCCACTATTTACCAAATCCAATATTTACCAACTCCAATACTTACTTATCCAATATTTACCAAAAACACCTGCATATCACGGTCTAACAAACTTCTGTTACACTCTTGTTGTTACACCTCTATTCATTTACTATACTTTTCACATACTCTTAGAAGAAATTTAAAATTCTTATTCGAGGCCCCAACATCCTATTTGTTCATTTCTATCTGAATCGGCGTCTTAGAGAATCCATCTCTTCCCCATCTTTTCAGTTAAAAGATATAATTCTTACTCATGCACAGCATTTTCTTAAAGTTAATTTTGTGATGAACCATCTCTCCCCAAAAACAAAACAACATTTGTTTCAAGGGTAATTTTTTTATTAATGAGAAACATTCTGCAGATATAAAAAGATAATTTTCTTATTTATATGCTATGCTCCAGTTTGAAAATTTTCTTCTCAAAGATTCAACCCCCTTGCATTCTCTTTCAGGAAAGCAGCTTATCCTTCAATAAGGATCCCACCCTCTTTCAAAAATGAATCGATTTATCATGTCAAAAGATCTCAGAGGCTGGTCATAGGGTAAAATGTGTCCTCCACCTCGAACAATGACCTTAAGAAGAAAAACAAAAGAAAAATAAAAAATTTGAGATATCCTAAATGAATGGAAAGTTATAAATCAGATGAAAATACTCTTAAAGCTTACATGGATACAGAATATATTCTATCAATCCACACCTTTGGAGATGCTGATTGTGTTGTTTTGATAGCTTTAATAATAGGTACCTTAAAGTTTTAAAATTATATAGTATTTCATTTTACACAAAGATGTGTTTACCGTTCACCTCTGTAAAAATGGAAAATTCCTCTTTTTTTTTTTTTTCCTCTTTGGGGGAAGCTGTCTGCTCCCCCATGCTGTGCTGTAATTCTTACCTGCTTAGGGCCCTGAGGTGGGAGACCTACCTCAGGTCAGCTCTGCCTGAAACTGGATGGAGGAATCTACCCAATTCCACCCTTCAATTAACTGATCTACTTGGCTCCCACACTGAGCTATACCTTCTATCTTAGCCTTTACCATTAATAAAAAGGATATTGTGATTCTCCCCAAAATTAAAACAATGAAAAATCCTTGCCACCTGAAATTTTAAAAGGTCATTTCTTTGAGCAGCATAGAATTAGAAATTCTTTTTTTCTCAACATCTACTATGAAAAAATTTCATACATACAGCAAATTTGAAAGAATGTTATATACTCACCATTTAGATTCTCCCATTAATACCCACTTTACTTATTTTCTCACATATGGATCCCACTATCTATCTATTAAACCATCTTAGACACATTTTAAAATAAGAGAGACATCAGTACAATTCCCTCTAAATTTATACAAAATTAACATACGATGACATGCAGTTGTCTTAAGTATAGACTCAAAAAGTTAGGGTAACAGTGGACACCTGTGTCACCTCTCAGGCTGTATAAACCATTCTGGAAACATCTATAGTAGAGGTGACTTCAGACCCACACATGAACCTACAAGGGGTCCATCCTGTGCTAGGCTCCACACCGACAGAAAAGGAACTTGGAAAGCCTCTAGTTTTAGCAAATGTCCCAAGTAGAGGACAAGGAGAAGCCTTCATGATTCAATACCAAAAAGGAAAGGACAGACACTGAGTGCTGGGAGGTCATGTGCAGGGAGATCAGTGTGGCCTGTGATGTCCTGTGGCGCACGTGGAGAACAAACAGGAGCTAGTAGTAGGGGAGGTGAGTGAGCACATACAGTGAAAGAATGACATTCGATAACTTCTAGCTGCTGCATCACGATCAGCAAAGACCACTTTGACAAGGCCCTTCACAGGAGGCTGTGCTCACTTTACCTGCTTCAGTGTGAAGGGAACTGAGGCAGGAAAAGAATTACAAATATATTTGCATAGTGCATTAATTATATTAACCACCCCCTGACCCCTATCATCTTACACACGCCCTCGCTGTGAGGTCAGCGAGATCAATGTTAATAGATACAATTTACTTTGCAGCTCACAGATATCCAAGTAGTGGACCGCCCAGCTGCAGAGAGCATCATTCTGCATCAAGGTGGCTGAGCTATCTGGAGCTCTCAGGTGGCTTGTCCAAGTCACACAACTGTGAGAGAATTAGCTAGAATCCTGGCTTCTGACACAAACACCAGTGTTTTTAATCAAATCATTGTACAATAGTTCCTTACTCTCGAACCAAATTTTCTAGCTTAGTCACAGAACATTTCACCCACCTCTCGACAGCCCTCTGAGGTAGGTAAGGGAAGTAGAGAACCATTACACGTGTGAGATTGGACTGACTCCTCAAATGCACCTGGAAACACCTGCTTTATGTTACGCTCCGTCGAAGGTCACCTGTGCCCTGTTGCAATGACAGTGGACCCTATCTACCATTTCTGTTCAGGCTTGCATCTGGAAATCCAATACGTCCCACTCTTTGTCACTGATGGAAAGTAAACAGATGTGTGACAAGAGCCCCTTCATTTGACTCTAAAGGAAAACTTTTGCTGCTCCCATATTCTCGGGCTAGAAGTCCCTTCCTGTAAATTCCCCTCCAAATCTCTGGCCTTGACAGGAATCTGATGAGTGATTTTTATGCAACTTCCTCTCAGCTGAGGACACTTAATGAAGTCATGCTTGTGACAAAACCCAGCTGCTTCAACTGGAAATGAGTTTGGCAGCAATGGTCCAGAACACCAATAAATTGAATACACAGGAGCTAAGGTCACCCTGCCTCCTGGGCCAGAGCTGCAGCGACTGTGGGACTCAGCTGGCTCTCCACGGACTGGGCTCAGGAGGCAGAGTGCAGGAGTGTGACTCAGGGCACAGCAAGCTGTGTGACCTTGGGCAAGTAACTTAACCTCTCCAAGCCTAACACAATAACCACACAATAGAGAAAAAAGTATTACTTCTGGGGATAGTTGTGAACTGTGTGAGAAACTAACGGAATAAAGCCCACGGAACAGTGCCTGGCCTTAGCCATCGTCATTCTTCCAACAATCACCTTCATTCAAAATCCATGATAAAAAGGCTTATACCAACCTGACTCCCCTAGAAATGATGTTCTCACATTAGCATCAACAATCTTGGCTTAAAAATTTGTTTAAAATAGTGGTTCTCGAAAATGCGTTATATTATTTGAGTTTGTTAAAATGGACTGCTGGGCCTCACCCCTAGATATATCAAGTCTGAAGGTTCAGGGTAGGGCCTAAGAATTTGCATTTCCATCAGTTCCAAGGTAATGCTGATGCTGTTGGTCCAAAGACTACTCTGAGAACCACTGCTTGCGAGAACTTATCATTTGGTGACAAACTAGGCAATCCTCTATTTATAATGATGCAGAATACAAATAGAAATTTGTTTAACACCTACGCATGATCTCACCTTTGTGTATTTCTTCCTGATCATCTGCTCTCCTGCTATTTACACACGCGCGCGCACACACACACACACACACCCCTTTTATGTCCATGATAATCTCCTGGTGTTTACACTCACTCACACACACACACTTGCACACACACACACACACACACCTTCTATTTCCATGATAATCAAGTGAAGAAGAGATGATAGAGTATTGCAATTCTTATCCTCAGTGACCCACCTGACCCGTGGTCCAATTCTGACCTGCCATATGCAATGACCAAATGACATCATAAATGGTGTCATTAAGATTGGAAAGGAAAGTCCATTTAGGAACAAAGTCTCTTTCATGTGCCACAAATTCTCAAAGCACATTCTCCAGCAAATTCACATATAGCATTTTACTGATATGAACCTCGAAAATAAATCCGAGTGCTGAAAATAAACCACCACTCTGCTGTTTATAGCCAAGCTGCTCACCGCTCACAAGTCAAGGACACAGACCACTCTATAGTTTTTAGAAGTGTGCAACAAAATGTGACAGGGCTGTGATTACACATTTAAATGTGACAAGACAAATCTCAAGGCTCCCTAGAGAGAAATGGCCTCCTCATCATATACTACATATTGGGGCTGTTTCCACACTAGAGCCGAAACTGCTACACTCGTGCGCTCCAGGTGTTCCAGGGTGTCACAAATGAGTCACGAATTTTAAAAGGGCGCATAAAACACTTTAAAGCTTCAATCCGCTTTGTTTTTTAGAAGATGATACAGTTCTCTCTGGAACTAGAAACACGGGACCTGGCAGGAAAGGTTTCCTGGTTGCGTCTTTTTAGATGATGAAATACAGAGGGAAATTCACAATGAGCGTGGTGATGTAAATTTGTCAGGGGGAGATTCCATGGGGGCCTTGGAGGAGCAGATCACTGGACAGTCGGTGGTGGGTGGGGTTCGCTGGACAGTCGATGGTGGGTGGGGTTCGCTGGACAGACCGTGGTGGGTGCTGCAGAGATGCATGGACCTTGTCCTATGGAATGTGTGGGTGTGTGTGTTAAAACTCACAGAAAATAAAATGACCACTCTAATCCTTTCACAGTGAACAACGCAGGAGCATTGAGCACATTCACAATGCTGTGCCACCATCACCACTGTCTCGTTGCTGAATGTTTTTATTACCCCAAAAGAAACCCCACACCCATTAGCAATTGCCACCCACTTCCCTCTCCCTGCCAGCCCCTGGCAATCGCTAATCTGCTTTTTGTCTCAATCGGTTTGCCTACTTTGGATATATCCTAGAGGGTTATATATGGTCAGGGTAGTGATATGCTCATATTTGCATTATAGAAAGATAACAATATGTAATGAAGGGGCTGATTTGGAAGGGGCAAGGAAGTGAATTAGGAGACTAGCTGTTCAGGAGGCTCATAGGACAGATGGTGAGAAGGGGAAGGAGAGGAGGGATGTTGGGGTGGAAGCAATTCAGTTAGTAATTATTAGATACAAAGATTAAGCCAAACTACCCCACCCTCTACCAAAACACACAAATTCTCCCCATTTCAGCCTTTTTACATGGGCGGCTTTGCAAGGGGTGGTGGTATCAACCAAGAAAGAAGAGGCAGGTTGGGGAGGCCGGTGATATAGGATAGATTTATAGCTCTTGTTTTCCCTACAAAATGATGAAGACGCTCAAGAGCGTCTTGTTTGTTATGGTTTCTTTTACTATTTTTACTCCATTCCACCTTTATGGACTCTTACCTATTAGCTTTCAGATGCTAACCGTAAGTAGAAATAAAATAAACATGCACTCAAATAAAATATGTACTAACAGGAAAAGATACTTGGGAAGGAGAACAAAAAGCAAACCAAAGCTTGTTAGTAGCCACTTTCTAACAAAGAAGGAGGCAAGTCACTTTGAAAAAGAAAAGATAAAGCAGAAATCCAGGTTCAGAGTTGCTTCCATAATCCCCAGGGAAAATTCTCTGAGATTTACCTTTGTACAGTTGTAGTGTAGCAAGTGATAACTGAATAGGAGGGGGAAGTTGCTTTAGCCCACCCACATGTAGCCATTGCAGTAGTATAGACTCTGGAGCTATCAAATAGCTTCTTAGATGCACCATCTTACTTAATCAGTTGCAACAATATTGTCATTTGGGGTTTCCACTTCTGACAATGACACAATAGCATGTGTCAAACTAGTCCATAGGAACACGCCGTTCAATTCAGCAGATCTGGGGTGGAGCCTAGCTCTGTGACTTTGGCACAGTGACTTAGCTGCCTCTACTTTCTCATCTGTAAAATGGAGAGAAGAATCAGGGTGACCAGTTGTTCCCGTTTATCCAGGACGGCGGGGCTTCCGAGACCATAGAACTTTCAGTACTAAAACTGAAAAAGTACCAGGCAATTTAGTAAGGTTAGGCACGCTAAGAATATTTAATTTTTTGTGAAGCAGCAAAGAGATACTACGTATAAAATGTTCCACGGCACTCCATCTACAAATATGAATTCAGCTTGCACCATGTGCCGTAGAGACAAACAATAAGCTCTCAAGCAATTACTATCATACTACTGTTACCTTTATGGTCAAAGGAATATCTTTTCCCTTTAAGAGTAGAGGAAGAGCATAAGTTACAATAAATACAAAATTCATTACTATACTTTTTCAGAAAGAAAGGATTGCAATATAGTCTTCAGGAAGGGGAATATTTCCCTTCCAGGCTTCTTTTATTTCCATGATACGAATCCTTCCTTCCCATGGGAAACACCCCAATTAAAGTAAGAAAGTAGCTTGAATATGAGCTCGGCCCCCGTCAGTACCCTTCGCTAGCTAGAGTGAGTTTGATCCGCGAAGCCAGCCAATGCGGTGGCCCCATCCCCTTCCTCGCCCCCACCTCCTTCACCACGTGCAATGCCCACGGCCTCTTCGCCCCACATGGAAATGTCGGGCAAGTGAGGCCTCGCTCATCTTAGCGGAATGACAGGAAGCTGTTCTTTCTTCGCCTTTTAAGAAGCCACTTTGCAACATAAATGGGACGGGATTAAACAGTAATCGAAACTTTACTTTCTCCATGTCCAGTTTTTATATTTGACATAAAAAGCACAATCCAGCTCGTTAATTACCCTTCCTCAATGTCTAACTTTATGATCTGCATGTGTAGTTTTCTTTTAGAAGACAGAATGGGCGTGGGGGGGAGAGGGCAGAGGTTATAGCAGCAAATGCTATCTGCCAAGAGTGTTCTGAGGACTTAGAGCCTGACTCACTCACTGTATTCGGGGTAACATGGACACAAGAGCCAGCCGACCTGCTGAAGTTTTATTTCCTGCAAACAGCAACAGAGGCCGGCTCTAGCAGTGGTATGCTGCAGCTCATTCGCACGTGTGCACACGGCTGCCTCAGTCTATGTTCAGCGATGTCACGTTGGTGGCTTGAAATCAGCTATGGCGGGAGTATTCACACCACGGAAACTGGCAAACACTGCAGATCAGCGTCCCCCCTCCCAAGCCATTGTCCCTCCAGACCACTGGTTCTCTGACATGTTGGCTTTCCGGGGGGGAAAAGATGAAATGTTTGGGCAGTCTTCCTCTTTCCCAAAATACATCAAAGACACATCCATTCAAATGGATACATTTTAAGGTCTAAGACTTCTCTGAATCCTTGGCTCAGGAAATCAGATGGGCCAGGTTTCAAATATTTGCAGAAAGACAAGAAGGTCTTGTCACCTGCATCCACCCCTGCCTCCCCGACCGAGTTCTAGTGTAATTGGCAATAACAGTTTCAAGACCACACCACCACACTCATGGGCATCTTTTTAGTGTCAGAGCCCCTGACACACTGCGGAGCTGGCCTGTTTGGGACAACTCCTGACCAGACAGGGATCTAGATTCAACTGTGTTCCTGACTCACAGCCTAAGGGGACCCTGGCCTTGGCAAATGTCCCCAGGTTCCAGGAATTTAGGATGCAGAACATGTTATGGTGCCATTTGTTAAAATTAAGCAAGGCACACGGTTATTACCACCAAGCCAAAGACTGTACAGAGCGAAAGCAGGGCCCTTAGTCTCGATGACAACGTGGCAGTGACTGAACATCATTTTATTTTGTCCCGTCGCACTCGTCATTTCTCTGCCCTGCTCCACCCTCCGCCGCGTTTCTTCTTTGGCTCTGTATGACATTCCCACAAGCAATTGTGGGAATCCGGGTGCACTTCTAATTAAAACAACAAAAGGCTACTACTGTTTATAGGGCAAACCCCAAGTCCCTCTTTGTTCCTCAAATGTTATTAATTTTTTTAAAACCCATCCTCCACATGTGGATAATACTTTAAATATTAGTCTTCTTAGTATTTATTCACTTCCCATAATGAAATGGTTCTGTATTAAATTTCAATAGATTATTAAAAAACCGCTCGACAGCTAAGAGAAAATTATGCATCATTGCCTAGCTGCTATACCTTAGTAAATAGATCTGCTATCCAATTTATATTTTAAATAATACAATAAATTAGCTCCCTGAGTATTAGCTAAGTGCATATTTGAGTAGCTTAATTTAGAAGCATTCTTTTTATGCTAATTGGTCCTCTTCAATGAAAAAGAATCACACTAACTAAGAAGACTCTTGGCAAATAATCAGAGTAAAATTGGGAGTCGCAATTGTTTATTACTTCCTCTGTTTTCAGGAAGAAAACTGTTTGTTTGTTTTTTTTTAAAAAAGGGAAAAAATCCAAATACCAAGATTTCAAGTTTTTAAAAAGAGAGGCTACTCGAGTTAGCCACTGACATAATAAAACTTCTACAATTCCTTCCATAAATTTGTTTCCTAGAATATTTCTTTTTTCTCCCATGTAACACGAAAAGGAAATAGTCTTCAGCTGACATAAACAATGTATCCTTTAGTTTGTATTGTTTTGAACTATTCATTATCTCACATGTCTAGCCTATTTCCTAGAAGACATTGTGCTGTGTATAGTTGGTGAGCAACCACCGCATTCCTTGATATCTGTAGTATTAAAACACACACACACACACACACACACACACACACGCACACACACACACGAGAGGGGTATAGGCATGAGGTCGAGGCCAGTTCGATTTTAATTCTAATGTGATGAACATTTACTGACCGCCAGGAGCTGTGCTACAAAGATAAATCATATATTATCCCTGTCTTCAAGGAGCTCAGTGTCAAGCAGGGGAGGAAGGCAACTAAAGAGTAAACGAACCCCTAGTGTGGTATATACAATAGGAGAGGTACATGGATAGAGAGATGCAGAGAAGGTGTTCTGAGAGGAAGAGGGCTTCCTAGAGGTGATGCTGAATCTTGGCTGTGAAAGGCAGGTGGGGTTTTCCAGGCAGTCAGAGGAGTGGAAAGGGCCTTATGAGAAAGGGGAGGGCATCCCGTGGGAATTGCTGGCTGACAGCACAGCATGGTCAGGATAAGGTGTTTTGCTTTGTTTTTCAGAATTCTAATTGAGAAGGAGGGAGAGGGAGAGTTCAGGCTGAGGAAGGAAGCAGAGGCCAGATCAAATATCTTCACTATTCTCTGCGAAGAGACTGGACTTTATTCCTCAGGTAGCAGAGAATTGGTGAGAAGTTTTAAACGAGGGAAAAACACGATCGGACTTGCACTTTGGAAAAAGCACAGAGAGGAGGGTAGATTGGAAAGGAGAGAGACAGACCAGTTAAGACCAGCTGAGGAAGCTCCTGGAAGAGGAGAAAAGTTTAAACGCAGCTGAGAACACATATTCAGAGTGTTCTTGAACGGCAGCTTTTAAAACCTGTGCCTTTTTAAAAAACACTACAAGGCAAAAACTGTTTCATTTTAGAATTTATCATGTGGGGTAGTCATCTTTTTTTTTTTTCAGTGTCCCTAAAATGCTGTACTTTTTTATTGGTTTGTAGAAAATCAGTGATTTTCTTTTTAAGTAATTCTTCGTGGTTTCTGTCTCAAGCACTAGGAAATGAATAAAATCAGGGCACTGAGAAGGATATTATAAAGCAGATGTGAGAGATGCCAGCTAAGGAACTGGGTGAGTAATATTTGCCAATTACCGTTTTTCTTAATATTCTGGTAAGACTCACAGCAAAGCGACAGGCTAAGTCACTTTACTTCCTTGTTGTTTCAACTGAAATTGAATGAAGCGAGGGATCTTATACTGTGTTGGAATATGATTCAGGTTCTTCTTCCCGTGGTCGAGGGCTTGCCTGCGAGCCCAAGGAATAAGGTGAAATTTATCTGAGCCAAGGAATAAGTTGAAATTTATCTGAGCCACTGTTGATGAGTTGGTGTTGAAGGAATAAATTTATAATATTTTTAAGCTAAATATTTTGGTAGCCAACCTCAGCACAGGACATCCCCAAAGAAAAACGCATTCACACAACCAAAGCAGCACCAAGACTTAGACATGACACGTTCATGCCACCTTTGCATTGTGTATAGATGTGATAGTATTTCAGGGTGATGGTAGCCAGAGAAGAAGGTGGGAAAGACAGCAAGAGAAAAATAAGGCAAATCGTGAATGTTACACGTGGAAAAGAACATTAAGCCCCGCTTTGATTTAACAAGCCCAGGGAAGATGACTAGAGGCAAGTCCAAGAGTTGGTAAGACAGTGGAATAACCAGGACTCTTACGCATTCCTGGCAAGAAACCAATCAATGTGGAAAGTAGTTTGGCATTATCTCACGAAGCTGAAGATCAGTGAACTCATCAATTCCACCTCTAAGCATTATTCTTAGAGAAACTCTTGCACAGGTCACAAGGAGATATGTGCAAGAATGTTCACAGCAGCAATATTTATAGTAGGAAAAAACTGGAAACAACAGATATCCGCCAGTAGTGGAATCGCTGGATGATATAATTATACAATGGAATAGTATGCAGCAATGAAAAAGAATAGAGCACAACTGAACATGGATAAATTGCACAAAGAATTAAATAGCAAAAGTACGTTATTGCAAAATACACACAGATAATTTCTATCTCTACAATTATATATGAAAACTAAATATTGTTTATGGAGATATATTATCTATAGTAAAACTATTAATCTTTTTTTTTTAAAAAAAAAGGGGGGGGGAGGGAAGGATGATTGAAAACATAATCCAGGACAGTGGTTTACCTCCAGGGGCAATGAGGGAAGGGTGAAATCGGAGAGGGCAAGCTCCTGGCTACACTGCAGTTCTTAAACTAGCTGGTCAGTACAAGGGTGTTCATTTACCATTGTTTGTTTTATTTTCCACAAGTATTTTACATATTCTTTGGTTATTATTCAATTTCTAATTTAAAAAATGAAAAGAAAATAAAAGCTGTCGAACTCACAAAAATAAATCTTTGTAAGAAATTGAACATGTTCTCTGTCTTGCTTTTTTCTTCCGCCCAACATAGAGATGAGGAGAGGAGCCATATGTTTGAAAACGGTAAGTGGGGAGGATATGGAGAAGCAACTGAATGCAAACAAAGGCAGAAATGGGAAGCCCCCCTCTGGTAGGCAGCTTTAAGAAGACAGTGCTGGTGCCGGAATCTAAATCTTGGGACTCTGGTTGCTACATCAAAAAATAAATATTAGGAACAAAAACAAACACCCACAACTCCATGCTGCGCAGCAGAAGAGCATGTTGCCAAATATTTGTTTTGTTTTTTGTTTTTTGCTTTTTTGCTAGATTGTTTTTGACTCTCTAAATCTAAACTCTCATATTCCCCTCTTCCCTGTTTCCATATGTTAGAAGCTGAGTACAAACGGAAAAACGCAAACACAAATTAAAAGGCCGGAGGCTTCATTTTTGTCAACAGGGGTGGTTCAGATTATTATTCAATTAGAAGGAATCCGGTGCTTTAGAAACATGATTCAATTTGGCCACTTTTATTTACTATTATTAGACTGCCATGTGGCAAAATGTGGAACACCTCCCCTGCCCTATCTACCTCTTCCACCTCTCACCAAGACAGTTTCCTTGTTACGTGGAGCTAAAACTAGATACAGTTGCAATAGTTCCAGGCCTATCTGATAAATAATATTTAGCCCATTTCATCATCTAAGTCTTTAAAGCACAGTGTCTCTTAAGGACCCTATTACACAGGGGGAGAGCTTCTTGCCCTGTGAAAACAGATTAATGCTAGGAGACACCGATGAAGGCAGTGGTGGTCATAAACGCTGTTTTAAGGCATTTGCGATGGCATACATTTTTGATATGAAAATGTTTCTGCTTTCTATCGGTACAAAGTCAAAGGCACTGCTAATGCTGCTGTGATTTGTTGCCTGCATTCATAATGGCAGGAAATGCTAAATCTCATAATTCATAATGGAAGGAAATGCTGTTTTGGTTAGAGGTTAGTAAAAATAAAGATGCAGTTTTTTTCTCTTCTGAGTTCACTGACCCCTTGAATCCTAACCACAGGCCCTTACCCTGCATTAGGAATCCCTATTAATGGGATAACCTAACATATAACCTAACAATGCCTAATGGAAGTGCTAAGTTCATTCTTGATAAGGCTGCAGTCTAAATCAATGCATTTCTATTTTTGCTTCGATGGGGAATTAATTGTATCCATTCATTATAGCATTTGATTAGTTAGTATTCGGCCACAAATAATAAGTAATTAATATCCAGAAATGAATTCACTGTGGCTGGTGGACCACCTCTTAGCTGAAACCCCCTCTGGACTGCATTTACAATAAACCCTGCTTAGTCCAGTTGTATCTTTGTTGGAAAGTAACAAAGACACGTGACTACCTAAAGGCTTGGCACCGAGGAACACGTCGCTTCATTTAAGGACAAACCTCTGCTGGGAAAAGGAAGTTCATGTTTTGAACAAAAAAAAAGAGTTTTTCTCCAAGTCTAAATCACTGACTGATGGTCTATCAGTATTTTGAGAGAACAGAGGCCAGTTTTAAACCTATGATGCACGGCAGAGACTGAGGTCGAAAATTTAGCGTCAGGTTTTGGTTGAAGGTTTCAGAGGACCAGAGCCACACGGGTAGACACTGTGGACTACAGGGCACTTTACTAAATGTGATGTTTCATCTCTATGGTTGGTTTGTGAAAAGTAAAACTGTTTTCTCACGTTTCTGGTTGGCCTGGAAGTAAGTAAAATAGGTCAGGACCTAGAAAACACTTCAGGGGGCAGAACGGAAGTTATCCTAATAGAAGCCACACAGAGTTCCTGCGAGATGAAGGCCATTTCGGTATCAGCAGAGGGACAAAAGACATCACAGTTCAGCGTTCCTCTAAACCAGCTACTCGTTAAAATTCCCTAAGATGTTTAAATGCTGACGCTCGGGTTCTACCCCAGATGAATAAAGTCAGATATCTGGAGATGGGGCCTAGGAATCTACATTTATAAGGGTTGAAACTGATTTAGAAAATGTCGTGGATTAACAATGGTCCCAAGTTCTTTGCCATTCTTCCCATCGTGATAAATCTGGCCTTGCTCCATGATTTGCTTTGACCCAGAGAATGCAATGGAAATAGTATTCTGGGACCTATGAATCCTGGCCTTAAAAAGGACTGGCTTCTTTTACTTCTCACGTTGGGGGACTAGCCACCATGCTGTGGACTGGACACTACAGGCCAGGACACTACATGGTTAGAGGCCACATGGAGAGAGCGCTAAAGGACAGGAGATCACCTCGGATGTCCCAGCTTTAGCCAAACTCCCAGCTAAGTGCAGCTGCACACGTGACCTCAGTGTAGACCACCCAGCTAATCCTCTTCCACCCACATAACTGTGAGGATTAATAAACTGTCATTGTGGTAAGGCACTAAGTTTTGGTGTGATTTCTTACTCTATAATAAATCACTGAAAAAAATTACTGGCAGTGTTTAATTCTTTTTCCTGATGTTCCTTTCTTGGACTCTTGATATGAATTGAAAAGCAAGGCTGATCCGTCTTTCTAATGCAGACAGAAGACATAATTACACCGAGAGCTCAGGTAAAAGCCTACATCAGGCAAAAACAGGAAGACCAATATCTCATGTGGTTTTCGGCAAAACCCCAGCCTCTGTTGCTGCCCCCTGCCCCCACCCTGAGAGCTTGCAACTGTGTTATCTGGGTGAGCTTTGTGGGGATGTGGAGATGTACCATCAGAATCAAGGATGGACTTGCTGCCCGTGTCAGGGAGCCAGCCAGTCAGCAGACAGGCTTCAGCTGTCAGCTTCCTCGGGGTCTGCCTCAGCTGCAGAGAGCAGCCTTTCCCGAGACAATGCCCGCCCTGCGGCAGTCCACACTTGGTGACAGAGTGAGGTGGGAGTATAAAGGCCTGGTCTTTTTGGCCTGTGGGACACTGATAGAAAATACTCTCTAGAACTCCCTGCGTGGTTAGCCAAAGTTTATCAGGTCTGTATCAGTTCGATTCCTTCCTCCGCCAGTTCTGCTTCCTGCCCCTTACTTTCTTTCACAGCTGTCAATCCTCTAACATCTTGTACCGCAAACTTTGCTTCAATGTCTGCTTTGGAGAACCCAACTTGTGACTGCCATGAAACTCCTTGATGATAGCAAGTGTCGTTATTCGGGAGGCGGGGGTGTGGCTTGGTTGCTATGTTCTGGTTTTCTGCCCACTGTCTGAATCCCATAAATGGACAGAACTTTCCCTAGGTCGAGGAGATGGAGACAAAGAACCTACAAATCCCAACTTCCCTCTCTGTAGAAAGGAACAGATGGGAAGAGAGCTGAAGATGCTGTTGAACAGTTTCTGTAAGAGAGCCAAAGCGTTTTCCCAGGGAATTAGCTGCATTTGGTAATCATTCTCTCAAATCTGTTTAACAGTTACTTTTCTCTATTAAATATTGTCTTAACTTCTCATCCCCTCTCAGTCAAACGCAAAAGTCACGTTTACTGCTCTTCGCTTACTGCGATTTTGTCAGTGCAATCGAGAACTTGCCGAAGACCTTTCTGGACCTGTTATTTCCTTCATAAATAGTTCACGATGCTCCCACAGCTGTTTAAATTCTTAAGAAATAAATAAATAAATTGTCAGCGGGAAGTCCAAGAAAGACAGGTAGCCAGCTGTCTGTCACTCCCTCTGTGGATTATCCGCGGAAACATTCAAATCCTATCCAACCTTGCCC
>NW_011888850.1:5716732-5718296 GCF_000151845.1 Pteropus vampyrus
AAATCTGTTTAACAGTTACTTTTCTCTATTAAATATTGTCTTAACTTCTCATCCCCTCTCAGTCAAACGCAAAAGTCACGTTTACTGCTCTTCGCTTACTGCGATTTTGTCAGTGCAATCGAGAACTTGCCGAAGACCTTTCTGGACCTGTTATTTCCTTCATAAATAGTTCACGATGCTCCCACAGCTGTTTAAATTCTTAAGAAATAAATAAATAAATTGTCAGCGGGAAGTCCAAGAAAGACAGGTAGCCAGCTGTCTGTCACTCCCTCTGTGGATTATCCGCGGAAACATTCAAATCCTATCCAACCTTGCCCTCTGCTCCGAGGACTGTGGTTATGCTTTTCCCCATTTTGTTGTTGTCGTTGTTGTTGTTGTTGTTGTTGTTGTTGTTGTATGTAGTCAAAGAAACAAAATAAACTTGAGGTTAGATTTAGAGAAGGCACATTCAGGAAGCGGTGGTGACGCTTTCTGGCTGCACATCATTCCCTCTCCGTCCTCCACCTTCTTGGAAGCATTCCCTTTTTCTTTCAGGAGACAGATCATTCCACGTGGACTGGATGTGCTGCCAAGGACTGTCCACCTCGACCTTCGCCATCGCCACATACGCACCCCAAGGGCAGACCCGTAGCCGCCCTCCGGCCCACCAGAGTGTCCCATCCTCCCCACTCCGCTGCACCCTCAGGCGCTCGGAGGGAGTGTGGTGCAGGAGGAAGGTCGATTTGGGTGGTCAGGTCTCAGCTACTACTGCCATTGAAGCCTGGAGCAAGTTCCTCAGGTGAAACTTCTGTTTCCTCATTTATAAGTTAGTAAATACAATCACGTCATTTACAAGGGAGCTACCAGCATCCCATAAAACTGTGCATAAAAGAGTACGTGGCAGACGACGGGCCTGAAGCCTTTCAAATTCTCCTGCGAAGTAAGTGATCTCACTCAGAGTTTACAGAACCAAGAACCAGCCCAAGCTTGTAAGCGACGAACCCGAAATTCAAACCAAGTTTGTCTAACTCCACAGTCTGCCTTCCTCTCATTGTGTCGGACCACCTGACGCTCGGTCACGAACCTCCAAAAGAGTCAGGCTTTGAGGGTGGTGGGCTCCTTCCCTTCGGTTCGTCTGGACATAATCTCTAGCTAAAGGTCTGATTCCTACTGGGGACTCAGGCCACCCGCCTCTTCCCCCAGGAGGTCACAGACCACAGGCCTGAGGGCTCCAGAAGCCAAAACCCATCAGAGCCAAGGTGTAAGTCATGGCCCAGGGCTTGGGCTTCAGGGGGCTGGAGGTGCTCTGCCCACCATGTTTTCTCTGCTCATTTTAGCCAATCTTAGCATCTGTACTTTTATTTATATCAAAAGTTCCCAGATAAAGCCATAACTTTTCTTAACAGTGGATGAACCTGGCCTCACCACCTACTAAGATCTACTACCTTCTAAGAAACCTTGATACTCTCTGTCTGTCTGTCTACAGGATGTGGGCACATGCATGTGACTTCGGGGCTAATACTAAATATGAAATGAATTGTTCCTCAGGCCTTCTGTAATTCTGGCAGACATGTATGCAGGCTCC
>NW_011888850.1:5720004-5721337 GCF_000151845.1 Pteropus vampyrus
TCCTGTTGAAAAGCAAGTCCATGGCTAAGGTCCTTTTTTTTTCATTATCAGACACTTGACTGTTGGACAGTATCCTCACCCCAAGGCCCACAGAGAAGGGCTTTGTAAACACTGCAGCTCTTGACCTCTTTCATTTTGCCCTCATCTCCACAGCCCCACCAACATTTTTAAATCACTTACATAAAATGCGGATCCTTTGCCACCTGGTGAGACACTTCCTGTTACAAACATATGGAGGCCTTGCTTCTTTTGTTACCCTTTTTTTTTTTTTTTTTTTGGCAGCTGAGGAGTGCCATTTCATCTCTCAATGTGTTTTGCATTCACAAGAAGAGTCAGCGGGCCTCATGTGACATTTGCCACATGTTTCTGAGTGGCAGCCAATCCCTTTTCCCACCTCTGTGGCACATGGTGCCCTGTAACTGCAATCTGGCCTCCCGAGCTGTATGTTCTATGCACAGAGCTGTGGAGGACACATATGTGACGCCAGGCACTGCAGCGTTCACAAGGCTGGGCTGGGGACATTAAGTAACAGGTGGCAGGCAGCCATCAAAAGATCTGGAGAACATGCTGAGTGTGCTTGGTGGAGTCCTCATCATAAAGCGATGCAGCAGACAGAGGGACAGGTGACATGTCCATTACTTTCTGGCAACTCGACATTCATATTTGCCCTTAATGGCCGAAATAGTAATATTTCAACTTTTCCCTAGGGGCTGATTTTCAATCAAACCTTTTCTCTGGTCTTGGCTTTTACTATTTATAATTTTCCTTTTGTTACGTAAATTTTTATAAGCGATCCAGGGTGATAATAATAGTAGCAAACATTTACTATGAGTCAGGTACTACTCTAAGCTTATTAGCTCATCAAATCCCCTCAACAATCCTATGAGGATGCCACAGACTGTTGTTCTTAAACAACAGAAATGTATTCCTTACAGTTCTGAAGTTGACAAGTTCAAGATCAAGGTGCTGGCCAATTTGGCTTCTAGTGAGAGATCCTTCTGGCTTTCTTGCAGTCTTCACATGACAGAGAAAGGAAGAGAGAATCAGAGCCTTGCCCTTACGATCTCATTAACCTTAATTACCTCCTAATGGGTCCTATTTCTAAATACAGTCACATCATTGGCTAGGGCGTCGACATATGAATTTGGGGAGACACACTTCAGTCCATAGCAAGTTGATATTGCTACTGTCCCTATTTTTTAGTGGATGAAATTGGGGCACAGAGAAGTAAGAAACTTGCCCAAGGTCATATAGCTATTAAGTAGAATATTCAGAATGCAAATCATGGTCTTCTTCACTAAAATACTCATGTCTCTAACCACTATGTTATGCT
>NW_011888850.1:5723142-5726472 GCF_000151845.1 Pteropus vampyrus
ACCGAATGATGTTTGAATCCCAATCTATCATCGAATGATACTGGATTAATTATCTACCTTCTCAGAGTCTGTTTCCTTGTATGTAAAATGGAAATGATATCATGTCATGGGCAAGACTGTTCTGATAACATCCATGAAGTACCAATAATAACACCTGACATACATTTAGTGCTCAAGAAGCTAAAACTATCTTTATCACCGTTGAACGTAAATAGAGGTCGATGAACCCACCCCATAATGCTTATCTTTTATTGCCATATTTTCTGTTCCTTTTTCTCTTTTGTTATTTTGCACACAAAATAGCATAGTATATCTTTCGACCGATTTATTTAAAGAGTCAACGTAGATTGGAACTGCTGAAACAGATATTAAATGGTCAACAAGAGAAGAATTAAGAAAATTAATTATGTTAATTCAATGGACGACGACTTCAAGATGAGTAAAAATCTATACTGTAACTTCAAAAATACGTATGATATGATGTTAAAAGAACAGAGTAGCAAGTGACACATCTTGTCTTAGCAGAGAAATTTGTTGCTCTCAATCCTCCGATGAAGAAAAACTAGAAAAGGTGGACAAAATACAGAATACGTTCATTGAAAGTCCTGAATACCTACCACGCAAGGCATGAGGCATGTATGTATTAGTTTCCTATTGTTGACATAACAAATTACCGCACACTTAGTGCCTTAAAACAACATAAACTTCTTATATGTATTTCTGGAGGTCAGAAGTCTGAAATGGTCTTACTGGACTAAGATCAGGATGTGGGGAGGACTCTGTTGTTTCTGGAGGCTGTAGAGGAGAATCTACTTCCACGCCTCTTCCGGCTTCCAGAGGCCACCCGCAGTCCTCATGTCATGGTCCCTTCTACTGTCTTCAAAGCCAGCATCTTCGAATCTCTCCCTGACTCTGACTCATCTGCCTCCTTCACTGACTTATAAGAGTGATGACGCTGGGCCCCTCTGGATAATCCATAATAATCTCCCCATCTCTAGGTCAGATGAGTAGCAACCTTATTTCTATCTGTAGCCCCTCAATCCCTTCTCATATGATGTAACATATTCACAGGCTCCAGAGATCAGGAGGGGGGCTGCTTTGGAGGACCATATTCTGTCTACTGTAAGGGGCCAGGCTTTCTAAAGCAAGAGAAGGGCAACGAGCTGAGTCAGACATTCTGTGGATCTGTCCCCATGAAAGCAAGAGCTGATCCAGAGGCCAAGAGGCTACAAAACCGATCAACTACCATAAAGTTGGAGCTAAGGGTCTGGAAACCTGAATGCAGCTTCGGGGAGACAAAAATTGGTGTCAATGTAGCACTTTCTATCTCCAGACCTCTATGCACATAAACACTCTTTTTTCTGATCTTCCCCAGGCCCATCTGCCATTGGTGTAATTTATCTCATTTAAAAATTATAACGTGATAACTTTTCCAAGGTAAAGTTTCCTCTCACTTGAGCCCAGAAATATGTTTCAACTGTTTCCTTTGTCCCAGGCAGTTAACGTGTTGTACAATATTTAAATTTCTTACATGTTATTTAGTGGTTAGACAGGAGGCAAAGGTACCTTTTTATGTTAGAATGCCTATAATGTTACTTGATCTATCATTTCTTCTAACCTAAATGAGTAACATATCATAATCTAGTGATGCCTTAAGAAATTGTTCGTGAACGCTCATTTATTATCCCAAAGCCAAGTACTTTTAAGGAAGCATGCCTCTGAATAATTTCTGTTTGTAGCATGGAAGTGCCTACTGGAAAAACGTGAGCATTTTGGAAGCTGTTGCCCCAAATAAAAAATCATGGGAAAAAAAAGTCAAGTCTGGAAGATTGAAATTTCTTTTTCTTGAATGACTAAACAAAAGCTTTCCAAGGGGCTTTCATAATTTCTCCAAAAACTTTCTGGAGATGAACGGTATAATTGTCATGTGGTCACAGAAGTCCTATTCCTCCTCAGACATGCACACCTGAGGTGCAGTGGACAGCCTTGGCCAGGAGTAACGCTTGACCCCTGTCGCATTAGAAAATTTTGCTCTGGGCTCCACGTGTAACGTATAAATGCCATCGCAGATTTGCTAGAGGAGATTACATTGAACCTTCTTTGGGAAATTTGTTCAAGCTCCCCTTTGTTTTCAGATAGACTAATTCTCTCATTAATGATTCACGTTTTGGGGCTGAGTATTGTCTTCTCAATCCTCACCTTACTTCTTGAACAATACCTATGCTTTCGTCTTGTTTTACATTAAGTCTAATGCTTTTGTCTTGTTTTAATACATACCCAGACCACTCCTTTCTGCGGAAAGCAGGACTACAGAAGACACATTTTGGCTGGAGGGCGACTTTGCCTAAGGCAGCCTTGCCTTGCTGGAATTCAGGCTTCCCTGCTAATCCCATTTCCACTACCTTACGCCCCCAAGCGCATTCATACCTGATGGAAGTCATCCACCTGCCTCACATAACCAGCCACTTCATCATCAGATTTAAAAATCTTCCATACTTTTCTCTTCACCTTCTTGTATTTCTGGGACCCTTTCCAATTCATGGCCATCAAGGAGCGCTCTGTCAGGGGAGCTGCCACGATGATGTCCAGTTGGCCGTTGTAGATCAGAACCTAAATGAAATTAAGCCAGGTCAAAATGCGAGATCCAGCAAGTGAAGCCGGTGACTCTATCTAGGTATAGTGCACGTACATGCAAGAGAGAAAAGGGACCACGAACTTCTCCGAGGCAACGCTCAGAGAGGCCTGCCCCGCAGCTCGGTAGGGTCATTTTCTTCCTCTTGGCCACATGTACCAACAACCTGAAATAAACTCGAGCCTTGTCTCAACCACTGCATTCTTCCAAAAGTTTAATTTTTCATAGGAATCTGCATGAAGTCCTCTCTTGGTTGCAAAATCGTTTGTGCTACATTATCCAGTGACATCACATACTGGGACGCTCGGCTAGGTTAAAGAACAGGACTACAGTGAGGGCATGTTAGTGGAGCTGAGCGATCCTACGCCCTAGGGTTTTTAGGAGGCCGGCATTTCGTTAACTCCACCCTCAGGCACTGCAGTCCCCAGAGAACTGCCTGTTCTCTAGGGGGTTGATAATCCACACTGCTCTCTCCTCCCACAATGATTTCACAGCAGCAACTACAATTGTTTTAGGGAGACAGACAGATGCAGGTGCCTCAGATTCCTTACTTATTGGAGGCAACTATGTCTGCCGTGCAACTTCCAATACCTCCATCTTTTAAATGTCATAGCCATTTGTCAACAGTGAGGAATGTCCTTTCTTCCCAAAACACAATATTTTTTTCAAAGTTGATGGATATTAGAGTGAAAACAACT
>NW_011888850.1:5728052-5734510 GCF_000151845.1 Pteropus vampyrus
CAAGGAAAACATTTTTAACTTTTAAAGGGCACATAGGTCAAGTGTAACCAAAAAAGAAATCAGATTAATGATCGAGTGAAGTGATTTCAGAGCTGTCATTTAAGGCTGCCTACTTTAAATATAAGAATTCCAGAGCCTCTATTTTTATCTAAATGTCACATTTACTCTCACCAGCCCCCACAGGACTATCCCAGTTGGCTGTGGGGCTGGGTGAGTAGGCGAGCTAGCCCAGGATTCAGTGACAGTGAGCTGAGAAGTCAGGTGGGTGGAGTGTAGGGGCGGATGGTTTTGAAGCCCACACTCACATCCTGATAGTCAGAGAAGTTCCAGGACAAGGCATAAGCCTTGATGAGTTGGCCAGTTATGAAGGATCTGCACGCATTTGCTTCATTTCTTCCTTGTAGGGTGACCAGCTGTCCTGGTTTGCCCTGGACTGAGCAGTTTCCCAGGATGCAGAACTTTTCAGGCTAAAACTGGGACAGTCTGGGGCGAACCTCCCCCTGAGGCTTGCTTGTATTTTAAGCAACAAAGTCTAAAGGCAGAGAGGAGACAAATGAATGCTGCCTTTAGCTACACTTCCCTTGTCAGTAGTAAGTCTAAAACATCCCAAGGACAGGGCTGGTTGCAAGATGCGAGGACAGGGCTGGTTGGGGTTGGTTTACCAGGCAGGACCCTAAATAACAGTTTCCTCTCATTCTTTTCTGCTCTCCTCAGATCAGGAGCAAAGGCCTTCCTTTCAGGGAATATCCTTTTATTTTAGTACTTTGAGGTCTGACTGGTTAGCTTGTTGAAACTGATGGTTATGTGAAAACATGGAAAAATACTTCTTGGTAAAAACTCATTGAAAAACTATGATTCCACTATTTGTGGTCTATAATTACTATAAAAAGATGCTTCAAATTTGTGAAAAGAATACCTCAACATATAGCTATTAAGGTAGTTAAATTATAGGTGATTTGTTTTAACTTGACTATTTTCTAGTTGTTTTGATAAATGTGGTTAGGATGTTTTTATAAGGAAAAAACAGTAAAACAAACAATAAAACAATAAACAATAAGAGGTCAGGCATCTTTGTTTGGCAAAAGATGGGTCTTTATTGGGGAACAATTTGTGTAAATGCAAATATTACCAGCTCTCAATTTTTCATGGCAACTAGGTAAAAAGCATAACTTCGGTTTGTTCATAAATGATCTTAAAAACTCAACTCAGAGTTTTTAATTCGAACATTTATAAGAGATGGCACTAGGTGGTTTGGTATAAGCATCTTTTTTTTTTTTTTTTTCCTGTCAAAAGGCAGACACGAGAAAAGCATTTTTATTATGTTCTTTACTTTTTGAAGGGCTCTCATGTACATGGGGCTTTATTCTCACACCGCTTCACGACGAGGACAAGAAGTGTTACTTCGCTCACATCTGCTTTAGGAAATTGTGACACAGTGAGGTGCCAGAATGTGGCCCAGATCCCAAACTTCCAAACTTCTACCTAGAACCACTTAAGATAGGAGCTAAATTCCTTCAAACCAACAAGCATTTACTGACTCCCCACAGCTAAATGTTTAGTGCCAAAATCCTGTGAAATGGAGAATTGGTTGCGTGGGACACAGTTCACGTCTCTGGTTCAGAAACAATCTCGGTCTGTTCGTTCAACGCTGGTGACATCTCTCAGTCATTTCTCACTTTGGCTCCATGGACAAGGACGTGTGCAAGGGCATTACTCAGCTGGTGACAGATGCCTCGCTTCCGTCTCAGGGAGTGGCCTTGAGTAAGCAGCTGAGGAACGGCACCAACTCCTTGAGGAGGGGGCTCCCTTAGCACTTGACATGGTGCCTGGAGCCCCATAAAACATATGGACACCTATCAGGTAGAATCAGTCGCTGTCTTTAAAGGCTTTCTGCAATGCTGTATGGATCATCTGCTGTTTTGGCTTGCCCAGGTCCACCCTGCCTTCTCCTGGTAACTGGACTTCCGTCCCCTCAAGGGATACAACCCTAGTGGAGATTGTCAATCACAGAGTGCTGCCTCTTCTGTGCAAGGGATGAGCATGTGACCTAAGCTAGGGCACTCAAATGCTCTTTCCCTAGAATTCGAATAACAGACAGAGAAACACAGGGTTTCCTGATACATCTGCCCGTTAGTTTTGCCACCTGGATTCCCAGATTTTTCCTTGGTTTCCACCTTTCCTCACTCCAGTTCTTCAGTTTCCCTGTGAATTCTGTGACCTATCATGTCTTCCGATCAATTCTTTTCATGTCCCAAGTAATCAGAGTTGTTTCTGTTGCTAAGAGTATGATATCCAAACTCATGCACCATCAGGCCTGTGCACACATGGCCCCGGCAAGCAGTAACAGGGAACACCTGGACATGTGGCTTAACCCCCATGAACTTCAGTTCCCTTTCCTGAACAGGAAGATGGTAAGATCTATATCATTATAGTGAGAATTAATGAGATAACGTGCACAAAGATCCTAGCACAGCGACTGACAAGAACTGAGAATTCAGTGAGTATTAGGTCCTCCTCCTTCTCAAGCAGGTTGATGATTCGATCATGACGTGATTCAACAAAGCACTTCTAAAATAAACCTTAAGAGTATATGGATGTCTTTGTGTGTCAAATACTTGGTTGCTAATCTCACTCTTTTAGACAAAGGCCCATGGTGGGAGGAAGTCCAGCCAGGATAAACTCATACTCTGTATGTGCAGACTCCTGGAATAACATGCCTTTCACTCCAACTTCTGCACGTCGGGCACAGCGCCTCAGCAGTATTTTCTTGGTAGTCAAAGAGTAAGTCCATAAATTACTCTTTTACAACAATTTTTAGTTTTGAAGCACAGGACTCAAGATCACAAGGAATTTCCCCATACTTGAATACTAGAAAAGGATGGAAACGAGTGTAGCTTTTTTTTAAAGGCTGTTTTTGAATAATAATCAAACTCTTTCATTCTCGTTATGTTGCGAGAACGATGCCGTAAGAATTCCGGAGCTTCGTTTTATGCCCATGATTTCATAGCACTCCCCAGGAGGCAAGTGTTATTTATCCTATTTTAGGTATAAGGAGACAGAGGTGCAGGGAGGTAAGCCAAATGGTGACAGATTCAAGTTCAGATCTGCTCGAGTCTAAAGTGTGTGCTTCTGAGGGGGCTTTCTATACTGCCTCCTCCCTGAGCCACGTCCCCAAAGAACGCATTGAACAAGTGATGCATTCTACATTTGTAATTCCACATGCAAGAAGCAAACCTAAAGGTTAAGTGTGACCCTTTGGAATGAAGGACCCATGTCTGAAGTTCAGAGCACTAGCTCTGTGGCTGGATTTGAACACTATCTCTTTCACTCACTAGCAAGATTATCTTGATTCAGTTACTCAGCCTATCTAGAGCTCAGTTTCCTCATCTGTAAAATGGGTATAAGAGAAAGCCCTATGACAGAGGGTCATTGGGGGAATTACACAACATAATGTATGTAAAGCTCTCTGCATCCCAGGCATATAATAAGTGTTCAATTATTGCTGGCTATTATTATTATCATCACCCTATTTGAATAGCTCAACATAGCAATTCAAATGGCTCCATAACTTCCAAAGGAGATGCTACCTGTGGTTCACAATTGTGATTTAGGATGTAAGAGTTAGAATTCTAACACAATTCTAACACAATTGCACGAGGTCACTGATTTGATAAAACAAACAGCAGGGGCTTATAAAAGTAGTATGGCACTTAAAGACAGAAGTCTTGAGCTTCGGCCCTGGCTCAGCCTTCTGAGGTCTCTGCTTCCTGAATGACCTTGGATATGTCATCTACACACTCTGAGCCTTAATTTTCTCCTCTGTGAAGTGGAATATCTATACTTCAGAGTTGTTAGGAGGGCCAGCTGGGATATGAGATATAAAAATGTCCCATAGCCTGAAGAGCAGGGTTTTATCAATGTTTTTGTTATTCCTTATCAAGAATAATCTGAAAAATAAATTCTACAGTAGAGTACAGAGGTTTCACATTGGCTGCCTGCGGCCTGCATTCAGCTTATCGATATATTCATTTAGTCTACATAGTGTTGCTGTTGTTGTTTTTGCAATTAGATGCCGGCATTCGAATACTGGGAGATGTGACCACACTGGGTCTGTATATCCACTGAGTCATGATGAGCTAAAACTATGTAGTAGCTGTCCCTTCTAGACACAGTCCCACCTCTTCCTTAATGTCCCCTCTGCCAGAGGGGCGAGGGCAGTTGTCATTTATTCAATGCTTTATGCTATTGTTTTTCTTAGAAGTGAAAAATATTTCTCGGTATCCATGCCTTTGTCATGTATAAAACAGAAAGATCAGTAGGTCTCAATCTGACTCTGTTCATTTATTTCATTTCCTTCCTGGATCCACAGGCAGCTGAGTTTCACTTCGATCCAAAATGGAAAGGAAGTGGCTTTTTGTCTGAGCTGGAGAAAAGAGTGCACACTCACATATGTAAGGATTGTGTTTTGTTTGTTTGTTTAATCTGCTCTTATAAAATCTCTTCTTATTCAACAGCAAATATTTTTGAAGAGCCTAAGGATTAGGCACCCAGGGGACAGAGATGAAAAAATGTGACCTTCGTCCTCTTGACACTCCAGATTTTTTTTTAAACTTTTCAAAAAGCGAATAAATCAGAAGAGGAAAGGCAAGTTTACTCATTCATTCTCTAAGATTTCCTTAAAAGAAGGGTCGATAAAAACCAGTTTCGCTTATATCTTTCTAAAATATAGTCATTTTAATATTTCAAACCATGAATTTTTCAACTTCTGGATATATAAAATTATTCATAATTTTAACTCTCTAGGTAAGAAAAACCTCTCCCCAGTAAAGACCTAATGGACAGAATCAGATGATGATGATGAATACTTATTTTACATAGTGTATGCCTCTGAAAGGTAAATATTTTACATGGCAGGTGTAAAGCAACCAACTGCGGTAGCCAAAAATACCTGCAGACCAGTTTACCTGCAGACTCAACGAAAAAGATCCCACACCCTCTAAACTCAGATATTGACCTCAAGTAAATTAGGGGGTGCCACACGATATTCAAAGGGGGAAAGAAACAGCTGTACTTTTAATGGTGCCTGTACAGATGAATACTTGAAAGAAGGGAATGGGGCAGAAATGTATATGTTTTAGTGCTACCACTTCCTGATCTAAACTTTAACTTTTTTTTTTAATCCAGATAAAAACACACATATTACTGACAGAGAACACAAAATTTTTCTATCTGCCCATTTACTCCTCTATTTATCAGGAAAATTACTGAAACACCGCAGAAGGAGGCTTTGGACTCAGCACAACAGGAAAGCAAACTGCTCTTGTGAGAAGGCTGGATTTTGTTGTTGCATTTTTCGACGAAAGATTTATGCTTATATTTTGGCCCTTTTACAATCCATCATAATACTTTGCAGACAAAGTTATGCTCTTTTCCCAATGATCTAGTGACCTTAATCTCTAACATTTTGTGGTTTCCTGTTTGGGGAAGTGATTGAACAGCAGCCTAAGCTATTCCAGGCTGCGCAGTGTTCCCAGTTGCCCGCTATCTGTCTTAGTTTTAAATGTTCTCCTGTTCGCCAATCAAAAAAAAATTTTTTTTTTAAAAGAAGCTTTTCCTACAGATGCTAAATCAATGAAACTCCTACAAAGCAGCCCTCCACACTTCCTCTCCTGGCTGCCTTACTGATCATTCTTCTATTATAAACTCCAACCTAGCCAGGAGTTCTTTCTGCCTGAAGCAATTAGCATGAGACACCAGTGCCTTTCTCCTGAGCAGAAAAGAATTAATTTTACCAATATCCAACTCATCCTACGGAAGTTCCCAAGGGTTTCTCAAAAGCTCAGCTGCAAAAACAAACAAACAAAAAACAATAAACAAAAAAATAAATAAACTGAACTTCAGCTGTGGAATATAAAGCTCAAGAAATATTCCCAACTGAAAGCAAAGTTATTATCCTTCCATGGACAATGCCTGGGACCCAGTTGTCTATCACTTGCACTCCTGGCCCTTCTTTCTGGTGATTCTGCAGGAATACTAGGCTATCATGCTCAGGAAGCCTGAGTCCCCAGGTCCCCTGGAGAAGGCTGAGTAGAAAAATAATGCAACCACTGAATGAAACAGTAGTCACTTCTGCAACCAAGTTGTTCTTCAAAAGGGACATATTTTGCTTCCAAGTTTAAGGAAAAGGGAAGACAATGCAAGAGGGAACATGGACTTAGAATAAACACCCCCATGCGCCTGCCATTCCCCTACCAGCTGGCTTGGCCAAAACGAGTCAAGAAAAATGAGAGTGGAGCAAAATGAGGTTGAGTGAGGATCCAGCGATTATTCAAATAATGTCTTTTGGCCAAAGAAAATTATTCCTGCTCTCTTGCAGCTTAACTCTAAATAATTAGTTGCTTTCAGAGGGGAACAAGAAGCAAAGCCAACTTGAAAAGGATCCAGCAAGCCATCCCTCC
>NW_011888850.1:5734560-5737958 GCF_000151845.1 Pteropus vampyrus
CTTATTTTACATAGTGTATGCCTCTGAAAGGTAAATATTTTACATGGCAGGTGTAAAGCAACCAACTGCGGTAGCCAAAAATACCTGCAGACCAGTTTACCTGCAGACTCAACGAAAAAGATCCCACACCCTCTAAACTCAGATATTGACCTCAAGTAAATTAGGGGGTGCCACACGATATTCAAAGGGGAAAAGAAACAGCTGTACTTTTAATGGTGCCTGTACAGATGAATACTTGAAAGAAGGCAATGGGGCAGAAATGTATATGTTTTAGTGCTACCACTTCCTGATCTAAACTTTAACTTTTTTTTTTAATCCAAATAAAAACACACATATTACTGACAGAGAACACAAAATTTTTCTATCTGCCCATTTACTCCTCTATTTATCAGGAAAATTACTGAAACACCGCAGAAGGAGGCTTTGGACTCAGCACAACAGGAAAGCAAACTGCTCTTGTGAGAAGGCTGGATTTTGTTGTTGCATTTTTCGACGAAAGATTTATGCTTATATTTTGGCCCTTTTACAATCCATCATAATACTTTGCAGACAAAGTTATGCTCTTTTCCCAATGATCTAGTGACCTTAATCTCTAACATTTTGTGGTTTCCTGTTTGGGGAAGTGATTGAACAGCAGCCTAAGCTATTCCAGGCTGCGCAGTGTTCCCAGTTGCCCGCTATCTGTCTTAGTTTTAAATGTTCTCCTGTTCGCCAATCAAAAAAAAATTTTTTTTTTAAAAGAAGCTTTTCCTACAGATGCTAAATCAATGAAACTCCTACAAAGCAGCCCTCCACACTTCCTCTCCTGGCTGCCTTACTGATCATTCTTCTATTATAAACTCCAACCTAGCCAGGAGTTCTTTCTGCCTGAAGCAATTAGCATGAGACACCAGTGCCTTTCTCCTGAGCAGAAAAGAATTAATTTTACCAATATCCAACTCATCCTACGGAAGTTCCCAAGGGTTTCTCAAAAGCTCAGCTGCAAAAACAAACAAACAAAAAACAATAAACAAAAAAATAAATAAACTGAACTTCAGCTGTGGAATATAAAGCTCAAGAAATATTCCCAACTGAAAGCAAAGTTATTATCCTTCCATGGACAATGCCTGGGACCCAGTTGTCTATCACTTGCACTCCTGGCCCTTCTTTCTGGTGATTCTGCAGGAATACTAGGCTATCATGCTCAGGAAGCCTGAGTCCCCAGGTCCCCTGGAGAAGGCTGAGTAGAAAAATAATGCAACCACTGAATGAAACAGTAGTCACTTCTGCAACCAAGTTGTTCTTCAAAAGGGACATATTTTGCTTCCAAGTTTAAGGAAAAGGGAAGACAATGCAAGAGGGAACATGGACTTAGAATAAACACCCCCATGCGCCTGCCATTCCCCTACCAGCTGGCTTGGCCAAAACGAGTCAAGAAAAATGAGAGTGGAGCAAAATGAGGTTGAGTGAGGATCCAGCGATTATTCAAATAATGTCTTTTGGCCAAAGAAAATTATTCCTGCTCTCTTGCAGCTTAACTCTAAATAATTAGTTGCTTTCAGAGGGGAACAAGAAGCAAAGCCAACTTGAAAAGGATCCAGCAAGCCATCCCTCCGAACCAGGGATCTTTGAGAAAAAAAATTTAACGATCTAGAACAGCGCACTTAAAATTACTTTTCATCATGACCCAGAATAACATGTTCCCCCCAGTTTAAATGGAAACACCCCAGGGCCTACTCTCGAGGGTCTGTGCCCTGCTTCCTGTTTCAGAACCTGCTCTCATGGCCTTTTCCCAATCTTCTCATCTCTCAAGAGTCTCCTCTGATCATCGTCAATAACTGGATTTATGGTATTGAAATCATCCAGGAGCAGGCTCGCCCACTCCCCCAGACAAGCTTCTCCAAAGAAGAATGTCATTCCTGGCTGTGAGAATGTCAGCTTCAAGGCCACACCGAGGGTCATATCCAAACACTGCCATCTGCTTGCCAGTATTACTCTATTAGAAGGGGAGCCAAGGAGCCAATTTCCTTCTCTTTCCACATTATTAAATGGACAAGTATTGCACACAACCTAACTAACAAGAAACAGCCCATGGAGCAAACAAAAGATGCTGTCATTTCTAATAGGTACATCTATAGGTATTAACCCACACTAATCAATACAGTAGCCACTAGCCACATGTGGCTGGTGAGCACTCGAAACGTGGCTAGTCCAAACTGAGATGTGCTATAAATCTAAGATATCCACTGGATTCTGAAGACTTAGCACAAAGAAAAAAATGTAAAGCATCTCAATAATTTCTTAATTTTGATTTCATGTAGCTATAACATTTGGGATATATTGGGTGAAAGAAAATAGGTTATTGAAATTAATTCCACCTGTTTCTTTTTACCTTTTTAATGTGCCTTCTAGAAAATTTAAAATTACATATGTGGCTTGCATTCTATTTCTATTGGACAGCACCCGAATACCCACACATCTTGGGTTTGGTATATCCCATGAAGATAATTGGTCCCTTTGTCAACAGTTCTCATACTTGGAAGAAGTAACTGCCAAGGATGGCTGCTCTTAGAGGAGCCATCTGCAGTTCATGCAGCTGGAAAATATTTCACATGGAGGAGTGGAAGATGCTCTTACAGACTCAGTTATTATGGGAACAGTAGACAGGAGCTGTTGGAAAACCCTCTTGCCTGCTCCCTGCTCCCCGACATTCTCACCATCACTCAAGTTCCAAAAAATAATAGATTCACCAAGTATTTTGCCATAAAATTGAGTAGATTCACCAAGAATTTTGAGGGGAAAGAACAGGAAAGCTGAGCCCCTGCTGACTATGCAGTATCACTGCCGCTCTCTGCCCAGAGAGGACAGGAAAATGACCTCCCTGTTGAAGTTATCCAGTGGGGGGAGTGGAGGACAGAGAGCAAGGCGGCCTTGTTGCAGGAGAAATGCTAAACAACCTGTAAAAGGCATCAATTTAGAGGTGCTCAGAAATTCCTAAAGGAATACAGACAGTGGGAAGAGAGGACCTAGAGAGTCCAGCGAGTAGAGCATTCACCAAGGTGCAATCCACCTTGGACTCTGGCTGGCCTTGAGATGCATCATCAGACCTGTTGACATCCCTTTCTCCCATAACAAACCTGCCTTTCAGCTTGAGAAAATTCTAGTTCTCTGTAAATAAAGATCACTTTGCCTTCCTCTTAAGAGAAAACTGAAAGTGACATTAAGTAGGCACTCATCCAAAGAGCCAGAAAAGCTGCTTCTACAAGTCTAATTCCCACCTGTGGTTATCAGCCTCCAGATGAATAGCAAAGTTAGTGGAAGGTTTCCAGCCAGGCGAATCTCCTCATGAAAGAAGGCAAGAACTTGGTTGCACAAGGTATGTTTCCTTGTCAAATTAAAGAACAAACAAACAACAACAA
>NW_011888850.1:5738008-5771263 GCF_000151845.1 Pteropus vampyrus
GAGTAGAGCATTCACCAAGGTGCAATCCACCTTGGACTCTGGCTGGCCTTGAGATGCATCATCAGACCTGTTGACATCCCTTTCTCCCATAACAAACCTGCCTTTCAGCTTGAGAAAATTCTAGTTCTCTGTAAATAAAGATCACTTTGCCTTCCTCTTAAGAGAAAACTGAAAGTGACATTAAGTAGGCACTCATCCAAAGAGCCAGAAAAGCTGCTTCTACAAGTCTAATTCCCACCTGTGGTTATCAGCCTCCAGATGAATAGCAAAGTTAGTGGAAGGTTTCCAGCCAGGCGAATCTCCTCATGAAAGAAGGCAAGAACTTGGTTGCACAAGGTATGTTTCCTTGTCAAATTAAAGAACAAACAAACAACAACAACAACAAAAACGTCTAACTGATACTCTGTGTTCTTTATGATTTCATCTACACAGGAAGACCTGGTGTCACTCAGGTGCAAGATTCTCTGCCGCATATTCTCAATGGTGCTATTCATCAAAGCCACCCCATTAGCTTGCAATTAGTTTTTTCCTCCTCCAAACACAAGTTTCTCTTGTTTGTAAGTAAAGCGTCCTTTTCTGTTTTCTTTCTAGAGAATGTCAAATAGGCTCAAAAGGATTGTGCAAGTCACTGTAACAGATACAGGGACTGTCAGGAGGCTGAAGAAAGAGACATGAATACTCAGAGCGAAAGCACAGGGAGACAGGAAAATCAAGACAGAGGTCAGGGGCTCGCGCCCAGAGCTCTGCTTTCAAAAAGCTTGGTTGAAGCATCTGGCTTTCATTCAATCATGCGCCATTCAGCAAAGAAACCGTGTGCTGTGGTGTTGACTATTACCCAGAGACAAGGCTTGGGAGCTGCTCATCATAAACAAGTAGATGGCACAGACTGAGCCATGCAGGGGTGTGATTGGACAACTGCAAGTGTAGGCCAGACAAATCTGGTGATGAAAAGCCTCTAGGAAGAGCCCTAGAGGCTGGGACCGTGGCTTCCTCAGGCAATGGGAAGGGTGTGAATGCTGCTATCACTTTTGGACTATAGAACAAGGCCAGCTGCCACTGAATTAGGTCATCCACGTTCAGATGGAAGAAGAGACCTCAGTGAGAAGAGCACTGGACCTGGAGTCAAACTGTAGCAAATGGACTCAAATGATGATGATGACATTGACGATGGGAAAAAACAAAACCAACACGCTGGTCTTGCATTCTGGCTTTATCGCATCTGTTATGCGACTCTCTAACATACAGACCAAATAAGGACCCCAGTGCTAATCCATCTATAAAACATCAGCGAAGTTTATCCTCTTTTCTTTTTTTTTTTTTTTAATAAAAAACGAAAGCTTTATTATTTTCTTCTCACACCCCCAGGGAGGGTGGTGGGCACACACAGCTTTGCAGACTACTTGTTTCCAATGGCCTGGTCTTTTAGAACATTTGTGTCATTGCTTTGCATCTTCTCCTGGTGTACTATGACGTGAAGATTAAAGACTGAGAAGCTACCGCTGCAGCAGGTGGCATTTATTGTACAATCAATACCACCCTCCCCCATACATACATCCTTTCTTTATTTATCTTTTCAAAGTAAAGTCAACTGATAGAATTGCCTCTGTTTCACAGCAGTTGGATCTCATAGCAACTGAATTTAAATACAGTCATCCTTCAGTATCCTCGGGAGACTGGTTCCAGGACTCCCATAAACACCGAAACCCGTGGATGTTCATGTCCCTTATGTGAACTTGCATAGTATTTGCATACCACCTACACACATCCTCCCGTATACTTTAAATTACCTCTAGATTACTTATAATACCTAACACAATGTAAATGCTATGTAAATAGTTGTCATACGGTATTGTTTAGGGGATGACAAGAAAAATGTCTGTACGTATTCAGTATAGACGCAACCGTCATAGGCCTAACTACATGTCAGCGCCAACATAATTTTTTTTAAATAAATATTTTCAATCCATGGTTGGTTGAATCTGTGGATGTGGAACCTGCAGACACAGTGGGCCAATTATGCATTTCTCAGTCGTACTGATTTTTAGACCCCTCGAATCTGCATAGCAAATGGTATTGTCACTTACTATCTTTCTTCTCACACCCATGTTTGGGTGACTCCAGAATAAATTCTACTTTTCTCGTCATAAGTCACAAAGGTAGCTTCTAATGCTGTGAGTATGAGGTAACTTCAAAAGACAACAAAATGAAGTCCTTGCAAAATGACAACGCTCCTCACCAAGCAAAGCAATTCAAAACAAATCGATTTGCACAGCAGAATATGATATCACACGGCTTAAAGAAATAAGAGAAAATAAAAACACACGCTGGTTCTCCTTTGAACATTTTGTCCCAACATCAATTTAAGAGCAAACATGAAAAAGCGTCAAAAGAATGGCAAGTCCGGGTGAAATCAGTCTGTTTCATAATTTATGGGTATTCATTTTTCTTTCATTCATTGAAATGCTTAAATATCAAAGAAACCCGGAAGTAAGTCTCATAAAAAAAAAAAACAAAAAACTAATTCTCCTCTTGCACTTGGAATATAACTGAAGCAGGTAAAATGAATCTACGAGGCACTATATGCGCAGTATAAGTGTACACTATTTTGATTTGCCTGTAAAGCGCAATTGTTTATCTATAGGCTATGATTACATAAAACGAATGCCCCAGGATCAGCCTCCCTCTCTTCAGTTATGCTTCACTGGAAGCTAAGCTACTTCCTCCTCCCAGAAGTTTTCATGAAATGGCTGGCATTCCCTTAATTGTCTTCAAAGGTTTGGGGAGAAAGTGATCACATCTGCTTACAGTCAACAAAGCCAGACTTTTCCCCATGTGGTTTGACGGAAGCTTCGCTCCAACTGAGCAGCTGAAGAATCAGGCCCATTTAAGTGTTAAATTTTTCTTGGTGTGCTAAACACTTATCAAATCTAGTTTCCTGGCCACTTTTACTATTGACATTTCGTTATCAGAAGATGTTATTAAGGAAAATGCCACGAGCAATTAGAATGGCTGCTAAAATGAGTTAATTTTACTAGACATATTTACCTTTCAAACTTCCAAGTCACATCCATTAATCAGGAACTGCCCATTTCTAAATGAAGATCTTTTGATAGCCTAGGACAAGTAAATAAAACTCTAACGACCTGGGTATTACGATTTCAGTCTGGTGGTGGTGCTGAGAAACATTAAGATCCTGAATTCTGAGGATGCAATTAGTTGAAACTTAATGAGCTGCAGAATGATAAGTGACAGGGAAATGTAACTTTATATTTATAATTTCCTGACTAGATGAACTCTTAAACACAGCAAACTAAGCCCTACCCCAGGGCAATTTAACTTTTAAAAGCACAGGCATGTGGAGGTTAAGAATTGGCATTTGGAGATGGGACCTCCTGAAACTGCAGCGGCTTTCCAGACAGCTTAGCAACAGAGGCAGCCTCAAATCCAAGATCAATGTTTTGCTTTGGATCCAAATGGCCTCTGTGTATAGAGCTGTGGCTCCTGTTTGTTGAAATAAAGGTTTCACACAGGAAATATACACCTCTCTCTCTTCCTCCCTCCCTCTCCCTCCCTCCCTCCCTCCTTGCCTTCTTCCCTCCCTCCCTCCCTCTTTCTCCTATCTTTGAAAATATAGCCCACATCTTTTTAGAAAGGCAAGTACTATAACCAGACAGAGAAAGGGAAGTTGAAAACATTTTCGGAATCTTTAGCAAGAATATGTAACTTTATCAGAAAGGACAAAGGATGTGGAGACCTGCACAAAGAACAGGGTTTTCAAAGCCAACAGCTCTTGTAGAGCATGGGCTGAATTTTCTGGATTTTAGAGATGTCCTATCCATCCCTTATGGCATGTTATTATGGTTAAAATCAAGCTATATCTTACAATCAATGTATGAGAGTGTCTTTGTTTTTGTTTTTAAAAGATGGCTGCATAAAAGAGGAAGGAATAAAATATACATAATATAACTGATGTAATTAGAATGGCAGATTATTAGCTGTTACTAAAATCGAACATAAGTTTATTGTAAAGACAGTTTATGGTATAAATGAGCAGATCATCTACTTCCTTTTGTCTTTTTCCTCCCCATCCTACCCTTCCTTCCAAGGTCGCTGTACACTACCATGTGCTATTTGCTATACTAGACAACTAAATCAGAACCTTTGGTAAAGTGACCATGATTAGGTATTATTTTCAAGCTTCCCAGGTGCTTCTAATACAAAGAGACCAATGCAAACCGCAGCCGAAGTGGAAGTACAGCTTTAGAATGGTAGGGAAAAAAGAGATTAAAGGAAGTAAGATGTATTAAGTAAAATTTACTCTCTATCGAGACTTTCATCATTTCCTTTGTTGCCGTGACAATTCTTTTTTCATTATTAAAGTGTCTTTTAATCCATTAATTTTATCCTCAGCAATGTCTAATCTGCTCTTTATCTCATGCACTGAGCTTTAAATCCAACAACTGTATTTTTCTTTTTTTCACTTTTAATAGTTCTAATTGGTTTTCCTTCCAATTGGCCTAGCCATATTCAATTGTTTCTTGTCTATTGCCTATCTCATAATTCCCCATGTGTGTCTTTAAATCGTCCATACATGGTTATTTTATATTCTATCTCTCATACTTGCTATATCTGAAATGCCTTGAATAGTCACATCGGTTGTAATTGTTTCTGCTTATTCTCAGCTACGGTCATCTGTTTTCTTGAGTGTTAGGTAATTTCTGATGATCAATTTATGTTTTAGTTGAACTTAGCCATGAAAATCTGAGAAACAAAAACACCTCTTGGTGTTGCATATTTGCCTCTGCTGGTTGCTTGAATTCATTGCCAGCACGAAGCAGTTTAGCCCCTCCACGTGTCCCAGGACAGGTGCTGGGCTCTCAAGGTCAGAAACTCCACCTTACTTGGGTTCCCAGCCCAGTCACCAATTGCAGAGCTAAGGACATCGGTTCCCCAGGCCTCCCTGCTTTATTGCTCCTGCTCCACAGGATTCAGTTCTCTGCCTCTTGTTTTATTATTGTTGATGCTGCTGCTTTAAAATTTTTTTTTTTTTTTTTCTTTGTGATCTCCTTTTATTAAAAATATTATAATTGTGTTAGTTCTAATTTATCCTGGATTTGGCTATATTTCAACAAAGGGGACCTTCAGAGTGCCTGCTCTGCCATTGTACTGGAAGTAGAAATTGAGTTTACCTTTTATCAACTATACTGGTATCTTTATCTTTCACTAGGCAGACAATCAAATCTCTTTTTGTCGATTCATAAACTTTACTCTTTAGAGAAGTTTTGACACACAACAATATTGAGCAGCAGGAACAGAGTTCCAATAGACCCCCTGTCTCCGTGCATGCACAACCTCCTGTGCTATCCACATGCCCCCCTAACAGGAACTAGAGTGGAAATTGTCCCCACTAATCCAAACCGGGTTTGCGCCAAGAAGTGGAGTGGAGACCTGGGCCTACGGCTGTCAGGTTGCATCTGTCGTCATGGAACCTGCTTTGCGACAGCGGCAGCCCCACTTTCAAGAGGAAGTAGAATGAAGACCTTGGCACACAGCACCAAGCCTGTCCCTCTATGACAGGAACTAGAGTGGAGGCCTTGGCCCACGGTAATGAGTTTGTCCCCTCCTAACAGGAAGTGGAGTGGAGGTCTTGGCCCACGGCATAAGCTTCTCTTCTCCTACAGGATGTAAAGAGGAAACCTCGGCCCATATGACCAAGCCTGTTGTCCACTTTTTACCAAAAGTAAAGTAGAGGCCTTGGTTTAAGGCACGAAGCCTGCTCCCTCTAACAAGAACTAAAGTGGAGGCCTCGGACCACTACAACAAGCCTGTCCCCTTATAACAGAAAGTAGATAGGAGACCTTGGCCCACAGCGCCGAGCCTGGCTTTTCCTAACCGTAACTAGAGTGGAGACCTTGGCTCACAGCATCCAGCCTGTCTTCTCCTAACAGAAACTTAAGTGGAGGCCTTGGCCCATGGTACCAAGCCTGTCCCCTTTTAACAGGAAGTAGAGTGAAGTCCATGGCCCAGGGCACACCATGCCTGTCCCGAAAAGAGGAAGTGGAGTGGAGGAGGTACATTTATTACAGTAGATGAACCTGCACTGACACCTCATTATCACTCAAAGTCCATAACTTACATTAGGGTTCATTTTGAAAAATGTGTGACATGTATCCACCATCGTACTATCATACAGAATTATTTCACTGCCTTAAAAATCCTCTGCACTTTACTATGGACCCCTCCCTCCTCCTAACACCTGATAACCAGTGAACTTTTTACGGTCTCAATAGTTTTGCCTTTTCCAGAGTGTCATGTAATTGTAATCATTCAGTACGTATAGCCTTTTCAGATTGGCTTCTTTTATTCAGTAATATGCATTTAAATTTCCTCCAAGTCTTTTCATGGCTTGATAACTCATTTCCTTTTACCACTGAATAATACTGCATTGTCTGTACTACGGTTTATCCATTCTTCTACTAAAGGACATCTGGGTTGTTTCCAAGTTTTGATAGTTCTGAATAAAGTTGCCATAAACATACATGTGAAGGTTTTTGTGTGGACATGAGGACAAAACTAAACAACAATTGTTTAGTTTTTGGCAGTCAAAAACTGCTAAACTGTCTTCTAAAGTGGCAGTACCATTTTGCATTCCCACCAGCAACAGACGAGAGTTCCTGTTGCTCCACACCCTTGTCAGCATTTGATGTTCTCAGTGTTTTGGATTTTGGCCATTCTAATAAGTGTGCAGTGGTATTTCATTGTTTAATTTGCATTTCCCTAATGACAATGGTGTTGAATATCTTTGCATATGCTTACTGACCATCTGTACATCTTCTTGGGTGAGATGGAGGCCTTAAGGCTTGGGTCTTTGGCCTTAATGGTTTTGCCCATTTGAAAATTGGGTGTTTATTTTCTTATTGTTGAGTTTTAAGAGTGTTTACACATTTCGGGTAAGTCCTTTATCAGCTGTGCTTTGGCAAATAGTTTTCCCAGTCTGTGGCTTATTTTCTCATTCTTTTGACATTATATTCTACAGAACAGAAATTTTAAATTTTAAGCAAGTTGAGCTTATCGATTATTACTTTCATGGGTTATACCTTTGGTGCTGTACTTAAGAAGTCATTGCCATACCTAATGTCATCTAGCTACTCTCCTAAAGTTCTCTTCTAAGAGTTTCCTAGTTCTGTGGTTTTACATTTAGGTCTATGATCCATTTTGAGTTAATGTGTGTGCGTGTGTGTGTGCGTGTGTGTGTGTGCGTGTAGGGCATAAGGTGTATGTCTAGATTCTTTTTTTTTACATATGAATGTCTAGTTGTTCCAGCACCATTTGCTGAAAAAATTGTCTTTGTTCCATTGTATTACCTTTGCTCTTTCATCAAAGGTCAGTTGACTGTATGTATGTGAGTCTATTTCTGGGCTCTCTGTCCTGTTTCATTGGTCTACATGTATGTTCTCTAACCACTACTCTACTATCTCGATTATCTAGTGTTATAGTAAGTCTTCACATCAAGTAGTGTCATTTCTCTGACTTCATTCTTCTCCAATATTGAATCGGCTATTCTGAGTCTTTTGCCTTGCCATATAAACTTTAAAATTATTTTGTCAATATTCATAAAATAACTTTACTAGGATTTTGATTGGGACTGCATTGTATAGATCAAGTTGGGAAGAACTGACATCTTGATAATATTGTCTTCCAATCCATGAACATGAAATATCTCCATTTATTTGGTTCTTTGATTTCATTCATCAGAATTTTGTAGTTTTCTTCATATAAATTTATACATATTTTGTTAAATTTATACCTAAGTATTTCAATTTGGGGGGTGTTAATATAAATGGTTTTGGGTTTTTAATTTCAAATTGCACTTATTTATTGCTGGTATATAGAAATGTAATTGCCTTTTGTGTATTAACCTTATATCCTGCAATTTCACTATAATCACGTATTAGTTCCGGGAATATTTTTCTTGATCCTTTCAGATTTTCTACACAGACAGTCATATCATCTTTTATTATTCATTTGCCAATACTCATTTTCTTGATGTAGATCTGAATTTCTGACCCATTTTCTTGCTCTCTGAAGAACTTTGAACATTTCCTACAAGGCAGGTCTACTGGCAATAAATTTCCTCAATTTTTGTTGTCTGAAAAAGTCTTTATTTCTCTTCTAATTTTGAAGGATAGTTTCATAGGGCACAGAATTATAGTTTGGTGATTTTTTCCCTCAACAGTTTAAATATTTCACTACATTCTCTTTTTGTTTGTACATTTTCTGAGAAGCTAGATATAATTCTTATCTTTGCTTCTCTATAGGTAAAATTATTTTCCTCTGGCTTCTCTCAAATTTTTTTCTTTATCTTTGATTTTCTAAAGTTGCATATAATATGTGTTGGTATAGTTTCCTTTTGCATTTATCTTTCTCGGTGTTCTCTGAGCTTCTTGGGTCTATAGTTTGGTGTCTGATATCAACTTAGGGGAAATTCTCAGTCATTATTGCTTCAAATATTGTTTCTGTTCCTTTCTTTTCTCTCTGGCATTCCCATTACATTTTTTGTAGTTGTCCTACAATTTTTGGATATTCTATTTTGTTTTTGTTTTGAATATGTTCTCTTTGTCTTTTAGTTTTGGGAGTTCCTACTGTCATAGTCTCAAGCTCAGAGATTCTTTCCTTGATCATGTCCAGTCTACCAATGAGCACAACAAAGGCATTCTTAATTTTTATTAGTGTTTTTGATTTCTAGTGTTTATTTTTGATTCTTTCTTAGAATTTCTATCTTTCTGCTTACATTGTCCATCTATTCTTGCATGTTGCCCACTTTTTCCATTAAATCCTTTATCATATTAATCATATCTTTAAAAAATTCCTGGTCTAATTATTCTTGTCATATCTGACTATGAGTCTTATGTGCATCTTTAAATTGTGTTTTTTGCCTTTTAATATGCCTGGTAATTTTTTTGTTGAAAGATGGATGTGATGTACTAGATAAAGGTAACTCTGGTAAATAAACCTTTAGCAATATGATGGTAAGGTGTGGAGGGATGGAAAGCATCCTACATGATTAGGTCTTAGTCTTTTAGGAGCCTGTGCCCCTGGACTGTGAACTTCACCAGTGCTATGCCATTGTTCCTTCTCCCCATCTTAGGTGGGACAGCATGGCTAGAGGAGACTGGAATTCGGTACTTCCTTTCCTCCACATGGAAGGCTAGAGCCGAAGTTGAGTATTTCCATTCCCATAGGTAGGTTGGGCTCTGATAAAACCCCAGCAGGTTAGGCTCTGGTAAAAGTTTCCTGAGGGCAGGGCTTGTTGAGAAAAACAGAATGGCTCTGCTGTCTTTCAAAATGGTTACTTTTTCCTTCCTCTGCCCAAAGCAGAGGAGATTTTTCTCCAATATTCGCCATAGGAGCCTGGTAGAATTCCTAGAACTAAAACTACCTAGAGTGTGCATCCTCCCCGCCCCCGCCCCCCACCCCTTCATGACTGAATTCCCCTGGGGAAGTGCTTTGCCCTGTGACCTCACTTCTCTGACAGATCTAAAAAGAGTTGTTGATTTTTCAGTTTGTTCAGCTTTTTACTTGTTGTTAGGATGTTGTTAGGTAGTAACTTCTAAGCTCCTTATATGCTGGACTAGAAACTGTAAGTCTGTCAAGTCTCTCTTGTTTTTGTGTTTTCCAGGGTTTCTGATATAACTTTTGTATACAGCAGGTGATTAAGAACTTTTGTTAAAATTTGTTGACTATCATTAGTAACAGCTTATATTTTCCAGCATTCTCTAACCACCAGTCACTGCTGTATGTTTTACATACATATTCTATTTAAACATCACGATAACTCACCTATAAGTTGTAATGATGTCCATTTCACAAAGAAGGAAACTGAAGATGAGCATCTTCCCCCAAAGGAACACTTGAATGGTGGAACCAGAATTCAGGCTCAAAACATCTAACTTGAGAGCCCCATGCTCATAACTGCCATGCTCTATGACCCAGCTGAATCCTAAAAATCCTGATAATATTATGACCTGATTTCAGCATGAAGAATTCCAATAGTCCAACAGATTATTTCCCGTTCTAGTTATTTTGGAAATTGCTAATACGATATTTCCCTTTACTACCCAGACAGCTGAAATTACTGAAAAGAGAATGACTTTGAGTACACATCCTCAATAGGTCATTTCAAGAAAAGGATTACATTTTCATGTAGTCTGCCCAGAAACTGAGGTACCATAGGAGTTCCGTCAGTTCCCAGAAACCGATGCAAGTCTTCCTCAGCCCACCAGAGATGTTCCACATTGGCTAAAATGAATCTAGTACTGGAAAAATACTTCCAGGTTCCTATGAAGAGAAACATGTGCACTATTTTCTATGACAAATTAGCACCGAGTCTTACATAAATATCACTTTGAGGGTACTAATGTTTTAAGCCAATCTAGATTGTTCTGATTCCATTCCGTATACATCGAGGTTCACCGCCGTTGCAGACAAGCCAGAGATCATTGCTGCCCTGTGGGCCATGATCGCTGTGGCAATGACTTTGCCGTCTGTTTTAGCAGCAGCCACTTTTCGGTCTGCACTCAGATTGACTGAACACTTCCTCTTTCTTCATGGAAACCTGGTTTATCGGCACCACTAATCCATTCTCTCCTTCTGATAACTTATTCAGAGTTTAAAAGTTTAGAAAATATTCTGATTTCATTGACATTCATATTGGTTAGTTTAGGATACATGGGAAACAGAAACGGAGAAGTTTAAACATCAAAATACAGGATCATCTTTAATCAACGCGTTCTCCTTTATCAATCCAGTGGACGCTTTAGGGTGATTAGCTAATATCAGCTCATCTGATGATATAAACTATCCTCACTGGGCTGAGAAAAGAATCATTTTCTAGTTAAATTTATACAGTAAGAAATATATCTCCCAAGGGCACAAGAAAAATGTACATGAGAACTTCCTTATCTGCTCTTTACTCAAAAAGACCACTTTGCATTCCTTAATGTTATATTATAGTGGACTGGTTATGTCTTGAAACACAAAAGCTGTTTTTGGTTTAATAAATTTGTGAATAATAAATATCTAATGGATGATGGGCACGTTTATTAGGTATAGTTTTGATATAGCACTAATTTATGGAATGATTTTTTTCATTCATTCATTCATTCGTCTGCTCCAGGCTGGTGCTAGACCTGACAACTCATAATAGCAGTATAGTGTGCTTAGTGTGTCAAGAGAGTAGAGACAACACGGCCTGAAAGCTCAAAGAAGAGGACAACCAGCAGTGCTTTATGAAGGTCTCAGAGAAAGTTCCAGACAGGCAAGCATGAAGGGCCACTATATTCTCCTGACAGAACCAAACACAAGGACGAGGGAAATTCTGACCTCATCTAGTTAGACCCTTTCTTTCTGCAAAGTATTTCATCAAGTTCTACAGATTATAATAGGTTTGTAGACTGCATGCCATTGACCTTCGATTATTTTCAAAAAGGTTCGCGTGTCTAGAGACTAAATTCTGTATGAGAAGCAGGACCAGAAAAAATGGGCCTTCTAGGCCTGGCATATTCTAAAACACAACCTAGTAATGGTGCATTTGGCCAGGGACTCCCCTGGACAGTCCTGAGGTCTGTACAATGAACAATCCCAAGGGACACTATTCCTAACATAGAAATGTGTATTCCTCATGCCAGAAAACGGCAGTAAAGAGTCTGGTTCAAATAAAAGCAGTGTATTAGGACAATTTTTGATAGATGGAAACAAAGTATCTTGAGAATTTGCCTTTTTTCTAATTCATGCAAAGGCATTTTGGTTACTGGCTGCTCTGTTTTTTGTTCATCCCAAACATTACTCCTGCTTCTGACAGGAAACAGAGAGGAGGTAGATCCCCTTAGGTGGTGGTCTCCTCTAGCATTAGCACACTCCTCCTGCTGAGTCGCCCCACAAACCAGGCACAGGACAGGTGATGACAGCCCTGGACGATCAGAGGGGGTGAGGAGACCAGCAGTGGGAGAAAAATGCAAGATAGATAGCAAGCGAAGTAACTCTCTTACCTTATAATGATTCATGATTTCAGCTAACCATGGCTTAACTGATGTCATTGTGTCTTGTCGCAAGTATTTTTCAACTTCGGTTCCATCATTAAAAGTGCGGTTTCCCACATGGATGGCTTGTCTCACTTCTGAGAGGGACAAAAATTCCCCATAGTAACTTTGGTCCTTAGGTTCCTGGCAAAATGGGGCATCAGAAAGATATTAGGGACATGACTGGGTGGCAGAACAGCTAAAATTTAGGCAAAGCTTCAAATTTCTCGTAACATATAGCTCAAATGAACGAGATGTGATATGACGATTCTGTTTCCACCCAGAAAAATTTAACTTGGGGGTTTTGAGGTAATTTAAATTCTACTAACAACAAATGTGGACTATCCGATACTCTCAGAGACAACACCCAATCTGCAAATGATGGATTTTCCTTTTAGGAAACTATAATCTTTTGCAATCTGTGACTCCAATTAATAACCCCATTGGAGGCAAAGATAGGGAAAACAGAAGAGGTGAGATTATCAAAATCAATTTGCTCCTTGTTGGAGGATCTATGGAAAGAAGATCAAATGACCACAAGGGGCCAGGGTGATGGCATGGTGGGTACAAGCGAAGGATTTCTTTTCCATGTTCTGTTTATTAAAACCACACACACAAAATAATCAGCTGAACATAATTTAAAAAGGAAAATATGGAGTGTAAAATAAAGATGATACTTTAAGTCAGGAAAAGTTATCCTCGAGCCTCATTAAAAAAAAAAATAATGCATAAAAGTCTGTAATATTCACTGTACTATAAGTTATAAAAGAATAAAAAGCTGTTAGAGTTCGAGATCAAAAATTTTCTGCATCATCAACAATTTTTGCTAACTGTGAATATATTACTCTGAAAAAAATCTAGTCAGAAATTTTGTTTCTCTCTTGATATCTTATGTCTTTCCCTTGGTAAAAATCTAAGTCCAAAACCACAAGGCCAGCAAATTCCATTGAAATTAGCTTTATAGTTTATTTACAAAATAGTTCATAAATAAGAGAATTTTATAAACAGAATGCATTTTCATAAACATTATGCAAAGATTTTATTATCCAAATACCCACTTTGGCTCACTCTGTCTTATTTGATTAATTCTACATAAAAGACATCAACTTTGGCCTACTTTTATGAAAGAAGCTACTTGAATACTTTGAGAAATATTCTGAGGGCTCGAAATGAGGCCCATACTAAATGCACGAAACATCTTAAGTTAAAAGCAAGACAAAGCAAATATTTCACAAAGGCTTTGGCAGTTTTGATTATCCAAGTTGTCTTAAGTACAGAACAAATAATGTGGGCATTTTCAAGAAACTCACTACAGGCTTGGAACTCTGCGGCCTGATGCCCAGAACTGCAATCCTGGCCTCTATCCTTCACAAAAGAACTTCTGTATAAGAAGCTCTTTTTTTTGGGGGGGGGGGGTGTTAATCAGAGATTATTTTATCTGTAATATCACACATCCTCAATGCTCAGATTTTAATGTATACAACATTGATGGGGGGAAAAAAATCCTATAGACCAAATAATAAAATACAGTTTGGGTATATTTGTCTAGTATAAAGCCAGCTATATTTCCCAAACAGGAGGAAGTCTAGTTTTGCCAAAACTTTTAAGCAAACACTATCATGGTTTTTAAAATGTCATTACCGTGCACTGTAAAATGTTATAGTAATTAGAACATCCTGTAACATTCTGGAAGTAAGAAAGGTCATTTGTCAAGTCACCATCCAGCAGTTTATCCATTACCTAGGTCGGGAGGAAGAAAGAAGGAAAACATCAAGATGGGTAAAAACACACAGGCTTTGTCACTGCATTTATTCAATAACTTTTTTATTCTTGTATTGTTTCATTCGCCGACCATGTATTCACATTTCCTCTGTGCTAGACCCCATCCTGGGCACTGAGGACATAGCAGTGAACAAGGCAAACCCAAAGCCCTCCCTCTTGGGCTTATATTCTAGAAGGGGGCAAAATACAAGCATTAACAGGTAAAATACGCAGCATGTTAGAGAGTGGTAAAGTGCTAAGGAGAAAACTGAAAAGGATAAGGGTGGGAGGGAGTGTCGTGGGTGCGTGTGGACACGTGTATGTGTGTGAGTCCACTGGACGCGACAGAGAGGAAGAAACAGAGGTCTCGCTTAGAAGGTGGCATGTGAGTAAAAACCTCTTGGAATGGAGGAAGTGAGCCATGCAGACATTTAGGGAAAGAACATTCCGGGCAGAGGAAACAGCAAACCCCAAAGCCCTGACCGTGGGAGTGAGCAACCTGCCTTGCGGGGCAGGTTGCTATAATGCAGGTTATCGGCTACTCGGCCATAGCCTGTGGAGGGGCAGGATGAAGGATATGGACAAACGTGCCAGTGCCTGGAGCTGGCGGAAGCTGTCTTTGGGATTCTAACAAAAAAGCCAGCCATCGGCTGAGGGCGAGAGCAGTCCCATGGCTGTGCGCTTTCCGCCTGTCACGCTCAGCTGCAGAGGCAGGCGTGGACTGGCAGAGAGGTGCATTCAGCCAGGACTGTGCTTTGGCCAAAGGAGTCGAAGGCAGTGCGCAAGGGGCACAGGCTGGAGATGTATGGAATTCCTGACCTTGGGTTTAAATCGGGTCATCAGAGAAACTAAGACTTGAGGGGGTTGGGGGTCATGAAGAAGTAAACAAGGCTGCAAGACTGTGACTGGAGTTGGTGTATTCGCAGAAGTGAGAAGAGGGAGGATGGGAGCTGGCAGCTGGAGGAAGATGTTTGAACCTGAGGTTGTGGAGTGATTGTTGACTTCAAAAAAAAAATTGTTGACTTCAAAAAAAAATTTTTTTTTTTGGTAATGGGAATAAGAAGCTAAGGTAAAGAGAAGAACAAGATCACTGAAAAAAAAAGATGATTAAGGAACCGAAGGACCAAGTATTTAAAGGCTCATCAGTGTGGATACTGCAATTACCAGAAATGATGACAAAATAATGCCACAGAGAGGGACAGTGAGGCAGGAGCTAAAAAAAATATTCAGAGAATGAGAAGGAGTAAGCCAGGGGCTGGTAGTTAACTACAGGAAGAAGTGGTGGGTGGTGAGTGTCATGTCAGCCCAGAGGAGGTGTCTTTTTTGTAAAATTTGTCCACCCAGAGGGGACACGGAAGTGAGCAGTGGTCCTGAATGCACGAAGTATTGTTGAAATTAATCTTTAGAAATTATTCTCAACACCAGCAGGAACATAAATTCAACCTTTAAGAATGGGTAGGATTTCAGAAACAGTCAAAAATCATTTGCTGTCCAACAAATAAGGTGGGTGGTCAAGACCTGTGAAATCCAGTTTCTGGTCAAAACGTGTGTCACAAAGATGACTCTGCAATCCAGAATATCATTGTGCTAAGGGAGACAGGCCAATATCAGAGCTGGGCCACTGTGCATCTCTGTAGACTCTCTAAGATGTACCAGGAGTTTTAGAGAATGCCTGAAAATTACCTCAGGAGAAACACTGGAGGGGGAATGGCAGGAACAATTCTAGCTGTAGGCCTGCCACGATCTGTTATATGGCAACTGACTGCACCCCTCCACGCCTCAGTCTCTTCATCAGGGAAATGTGAGTGTGTGTGTGTGTGTGTGTGTGTGTGTGTGTGTGTGTGTGTGTCAGGAGGGAAGGAGGTCTCCAAAGTTCCCTCCAGCTCTGAGTTACTGCTCTTTGACCAACTAAATAATTTCACAGGATCAGAACACCAAACAAGCTTCATTATTGAGGCTTGAGATGTCGATATTGGTTTTCTCTTGGATTTCAGGATTCCTTGGCAACTTCTGTTGCAGATGTTAAAACATATTTGACTGCTACTTGCTGACTTTCCAAAGTATCATTTACTCTATTTCCTTTGAAAAAGCAAAGATCTTTATGTTTTAATTCATCACTCAAGTTATTGGACTCGTGGGCAGAGAGACATTGCATGCCTTAAAGGTTTTTTTGGTGTTTTTTTTTTTTTTTCTTTGTTTGTTTTCTGATGAATCTGGTCCAGGAGAGACCCTATTTAATCTCACAGGCCAGCTTCTCATTATCTCTGAATACACAAAATACCTGAACTTTTCAAAGGTATCACTAAATCCTATAGCTACTACATCACGTACCACAGACATCTTTCTGCTTTCTTTATCCCTTTGGGCCTATCAAATACTCTTGCTCTTGACATTGCTTATTCCCTGTGTGCTTCTTCAAAAACATATCAAATGTTTCACTTGCAGACTGGTCTTGTGCAATGCAAAATCTGATATGAATTCTAAATTCTAAAGGTTTAGTCCTTTTACTCTTTCTGCCTATCACAACAGTTAGCCTAAAACCATTTTCAAAAATACTGTCATTACAAGTTGAAGAATGATCCTACATGCCCTTGATCAGATCTCTCTTCCTTCACATTTACAGTTGCACAAGAAATTCTGAATCTGTGCTTTGCAGCCACAGCAGGTGTCCTGACACAGACAAAGGGGAGACTGCCAGCATCCTGCAGATGGCTCAGGACTTCCTGAGCTCAATCCAGTGGCACAGCTGTCTGCTATCAGAATTCATAGTGTGGACAGTCACTGCCATGGGGGGTTTCAGGTAGTGCCCTGACACCCACTTGTAAAATGCAGCATAATTGATTTTATCTCTCTTCTTCTTAAGTTTGTATGTCTCCTGTTTTGATTTGAACCAGCTGACCCAGAAGACTATTAATATCGAGCCTTAGTCTTAATAAAAATAATGCTGACAGATCAACTATTACAGGATGTGCTTCCTATAACAAAAAGATTAAAGCCCTTAAAATTAAATCTATGCCTCATTTATGCATGTTTCTAACCTGATGGCTTTATGATAAAGGTCGAAATTAACCCTAAAGAAGATTGTTTAAACAAGATCTTTGCCTGCATTGGCAAACAAACAAACACAAGCAAAACCCTACCTCCTATATCTAATATTTAGCATAGTCTTACATTTTAAATAACAACAAAAAGAGGGTGAAAAATATGGCCATATTACTCGATTCTCACTTTCAATTTTAGGGAAGCCACGTCACAGCATTTACAAAGACCAATAGCCATTTGTAAAAGTTTCGAATTACTACACTTTATAATCTTTGTTCCTGACATCCAGGAACATGTGACATTTGTTACACGCTGCGTTCATTTCTCTAGCCGAAACCCTGTGTGTGGATATTGTCTTTCGGAAGGGTTTAGAACATATTTTGAAGCATATGCATCCACTTTCTTGGCTGCCTTTTTTTCTGATTGCCTCACGATAGGGTGTGCCTTTAGGGCCTGTGCAGCATTTAAAGAAATCAAACAGTTAATGAAAGACCCAGTTAGATAAACACCCCGAGGTGATCTCAGATTTACAATAGGGCCAAAGCAAATTCAAAGAAACCCGGACTGTTCTTTCCTTCATTAGGAGCCCACTCATCTTGCCCCCTGACCTTGGACAGCAAAACAGATATACTGGCCCTAATGACAACAAAAGCCCGCACCACGTGCTTCTAGGCACCTCCTCAGCTGGTTCTCATTGCTCCAGGGCGGCGCAGGCCCCAGGACTCACTTCAAAGGCTGCAAACCACTTCTTCTCCTTGATGTATTTCACACACTCGTTGCACTGCTTCTGGAAGTACTTTCTCTGCTTCTCATCCAACAAGCCAATTTGGTATAGGAATTCTGCATAGCCCTTTATGATCTGAAGAGAAAAAAGACAAACGCAAACACCGCAGAGGGTGACAGAGAGAAGGTAGGGAAGCCCGTTTGCTCGGTGAAACAACCCTTTGTAATTTGTCAATTTCGTGCTGGAATTAGTCAAAAAAGAGAACTATACACACACACGCACACCCCGATGACTCCCGAACACACCACATACCACAAAACACAGTACAAACACAATATGTGTTCATACAAACAAAAGAAAACAACGCACGCCACAGGCCACATACTACACACATGCTACACAAACATACACAAACACACATACACAATAGGTACATAATGCACAAACACACACATGTACACAAAACATACACAGACAACACACACCACACAATATACATCCAACACACATGTACACAAAACACAAGGGCACACACACACACACACACACACACCCCTACACTTGTGCTCACAATTAATCTAGGCTGACATAGTAAGTTGACACCTTTAAACATTTGGTAAAGATTAGACGATTGAAATTATCAGAGGCAACCGGGCGACAGACAGTATTTCCCTTTATCAGGTTAGGTCTCTAAGGTAAGAGGAGCCTCCATCTGATTAAAGGGGATTTATTCTCCTTAAGAAACAAAATAGAAAGGAAAAAGGGGACACCTACTGATTCGGGATCAGAATATGCATCTCCAATAGCAATTCCCTTCAGGTTGATCTTCTCTGACATCAGGGGGTTGAGAGTGTGGATACAGTGTGCAATGGCGGGCACATACTTCCCTGCGTAAGACTGAGAAGGGTAGACGTTAAAATGAACCATCACAAATATATGTTAGTAAAATTCCGTGCTTAAGCTGATTAAAATAACAGTCGAACGGCAGTGTCTCCCCATGCGACACCCACGTGTTTCTTAACCTCACACTGTAAATTCCGCAATAGCAAAGAACTCTGGCTTTCACTCCTTTTATCATCCCAAATAGCACCAAGTGACATGCGAGACACGGGTTAGGGAGACAAAATGTAATAAGTTAACGTGTAATCAATGAACATTTTCATTTCCTTCCAAAATAATAAGAATAATAAAAATAGACCGGTGAACACAATTCTGCTACCCAGAGGGTTTTTCTTACCAGAAAATTCCATTAAAACCTTTATTAAAAAAACAAAAATCTTGAGGCCAAAAATTAAGATTTCAAAATCTGTATAATGATGCAAATTTTGAAATCAACATGTAGGAAAGGAAAATATTTATTAGCCATTAAGACTGTCACTTTAACTTACCTGTTTCCAACCTTTTCCAGTACAAGCTTTTTTTTTTCAGTTTCAAAAGATTTTGTGAACACAAACCTAATAATAATGCTGCTTTTAGATATGCTGGAAAAGCTACTATTAGTTCAGTATATTGTATAATATTTTGTATTTTTTCCATTAAGAAGTCGCTTTCTCGACATCTCCACCTGTATGTTTAATATTAAACTTCATTATGCTTAAAATGAAGCTCCAATTCCCAAGCCCTCCTTACAGACTTCCTTTGGATTCACGTTAACACTGTTCTTCTAACTGCTTAGACCCAAAATCTCGGTGCCCTTTATCTCTCTCATACCCCACAAAAGTCCATCAGCAAATCTTGTCAACTCTACCTATTCTATCAAGTATGCCCAGAATCCAGTGTCTTCTCACACCCCCTTCATCAGCTTGCTCCAGGTACAACCATCTCTCACCTGGATTATTACAGTAGCCTCCTAACTGCCCCCTACTTTCTCCCTCACCCTCATCCAGTCTATTTTCAAGACAGAGGTCTGTTAAAACATCAATCAGATCAAGCTACTCCTCTGCCAAACCCTCTAATGACTCCCCAGCTCCCTTGGAGTAAAAGCAAAGTGCTTTTTCTGAGATGAAAGAGCAGACACAACCTGGTCACTTCACTAACACTGTCCCCTACGACCGTCTCGCTCAATCCTCTCCAGCCCCTCTCAGCACAGTCATGCCTGTGACCCACACTGTCCTTTCTACCTCACCTGAACGCTCACTTCCCGTCACTTCCCTAAGTGAGGCCTTCTGAGGGATGCCGTCTCTGGCCACCTTGTCTAAAATTTTCACACCTCTTTTTTTTTTTTTTTTGACATTTTCTATTCCCCTTCTCTCCTTTCCATCTTAAACCTTATCACTCTCCAACAAACTTTTACTCATTTATCTTGAATTATTATTCCCCCGCCGGGGCTAGAATAGAATATCCATGAACACAGGGATATCCATCTGTTTAGTTTATTAGTGTATTCCCTGTGCCTGATGCTGTTTATTTGTTACTGCTCAATAAACAATTGTTGAAGGAATGAATCTTGAAATAACCTGCACGCATTTGAAAAACAGCAATGCATATATGTTCGAAGTAGCCTAGAGGCGTTACATGGGTACATCTGAGTCTGCAAACCCTTAGCAATACTTCCAAGGCTCTCCATGGGTCTGTAATTCAATGCCTGGGAACTCCCAAGAGCACTCATTTATTCCATACCATAATCATACTCTGGAGATAGCATCACTACCCTTTCACTGTGAAGACACTGGGGCTCAGGGAGGTTAAGTTGCAGAGTCAGAATTAGACTTGGTCTGACCTACTCCAAAACCCAAACTCCTTCCAAGTTATGGTAACAAAATGTAATTTACATAATTTACACAAAATCTCCTCACTGATGCAGCTTCTTTGTGCAATAATAATTATTTAGGCAAAGTACTGAATCAAAGCAATTTATCCATTCATATGCATGAACACATTTTAGCTGCCTTGTGATTCTGTAAAGATGTGTTTACATGTCTGAAATTTGGTTTGTTGCATAACCGTGCTATATATTCTCTCATTAGGCACAATAAGTGAACACTTATCAAGTAAAATTTCTATAAGATGACCCCAAAAAAGCAAATTTCCTTGAGTAATCATTTCATTGGTAAAGATGTATTACACAATCTTCATTCAGTGATGGTTTTTTGGGCAAATTTTTTGTCAAAGGCATTATACTAAATACTTCGGGAGACACAAAAATGAATAAAGCACAAAACTTGTAAAGTTCACAATTTCTTTTGAAAATACATTATGGAAAACCTGACTCAAATGCGATAAGGCAAAGTTTACAACCTCGTGGATTATTATGCCCACAACGTATACATTGCCCAGCACATAGCGTACATAAAAACATAAAAACATATTCGATACATGAATGACTCATCTGACACTACTTCTAAACATTTTTTCTCAATTGGATATTAGTACAAATGCTAAAAATTCTATCTTCTAGCGATAACATCACTCCAGTTGTTCTGTTATAAAACCTGGCAATAGAACACTTCTCTCGTCTCTTTCTGAGATAGAAAGGTATATACTTTAAGTTGCTATATAGGTAGTGATGACAAACTAGGCCAAAACAGCCACATTTTTATGGCACCTCCCTCCTTGTGACCATCATGTGTATCTGGAATATATCTAGGCAGGAAATGAAGAAGAAACACCCGCTCAATTTCTGAGCATCTACTATGAACCAGGCTATTATACCTACTTTTATTTGAACCAATTTAAGGCTAACATCATCTTCCTATATTTTAAAATGATGAAAACAAGAGTCTGTTAGTCAAATTTTAGTCAAAACTCTAGTTGGAATTCGATCTAGGCTTGGCTGCCTCCCATTTCTTATATCAAACCATATTTCATTCAATAGTCCTGGAATAGACAATCGGTTTCTGGTCCCCCAAGTTGGGGTTCAACATTGGGTTTATCCACTACGCACTTGCTAAGCTGAGCATTCGTGGAAAACAAGACAGTCAGAGGGGTAATTCTATAACAATATCCAAAACAGATTCCTCAATGTTCGATCCACATTTGCTAATCTAACAACGAGGATGTTTATCTCATTTTTCGCTTCCTAATGACTATCACACACTTCCTTGCCTGTGTCAGTGTGACAAATCCTTCACTGCCGTTTTCATTAATCATTCCATTGGTTGAGTGACTCAGACTGTTACACAGTAGACAATTATAGGATTATTTTATGGAAAACAGACACTGAAACGTTATAGTGAAATTTCAATTATTTTCGCTCTCTTTGTTGACACATATTTTTTCTTCATTTTTTTGCAAGACCAGACTTGTTTATTCTTCCTCAATCATTTATTTCTCAATTTAACGAGTCTCTGACCACCAAAAGCGCATTAAAAGACAACCAGACAATAAATCAAGTATGTTTTATTTTACCCAGTTTCCCCTTTGCTGGATATGTCTTAAATAGAACAGAATCCTTTATGTTGGGGGGAGAATTTAGGTGTGGTTGTCTGATGAATCAGAAATGGCCCCTTAGGACTTATAATTCTGATCCTGTAATTTTATAAGCTTGTGCTTCTTTTGTTCTGAATTCTGCCTGTAACAAGGACAAACGCAACAACCACCACAACTATTAGCCCTGCGGTTTCTCTGATCTCTCACTGGTGTTCACCAATGTGGGCAGCAGCTGGCCAGTGACGCTCCTGAAGCCTGTGAATTAACACTAACCTTCTACCATAGGATCAGACCCTAGCCTCATAAAAGCTCAGAACAGCATCAAAGCGAATATAAAAGGAAAGAAGACAAGCATGGCCAGAAACTATCTGAACACATAATATTTTAGAATTCAGTGGTGACCTGCAAATGAGGAACTAGGCCATATAAATGTATTTATCTAACACAACAATTCAAACTAGGTTAGCATCAACACATCAGGTTCTTAGTCTGCCCTTATAATTCCGTTTTAATATTTAAAGAAGCTTCAAGCTGCAGTTTCCAGCACAGTTCTGGTATGGTTCATTTTTCCCATGGTGATCAAATTTTGAGCTCACCTCTGACAAAAAAGGACCAGAGATGAGGTGTGTGTTGCATCTGCTTGTATTTGCTGGAGCTTAAAGAAGCAATAAACCTCTAGTCCTCCTTCTTATATCAGAAAGATCTCAGAATTCAGCTCTCAATCTTTTATTTCTCCCATGAGGGAAAAAAGTCTCAATATCACAGTTGAATAGTGGTTTTAAATCTGGGTCTGCAATCTTTCTGAGTTCCTAAATGATGTTTGGAGCAGCCTAATGGAAATCACATTAAGAGCATATTGTACTTGTAAAAATAGTCTAGAGAGAATGTAATGCTTGGTTAATTATCCAGATGTGTAAAAGCACAATGAAATTAGACTTAAAGAAACTCGTAACTGTGTATTCTGCCTGAATCTCTGCCTTATATGTTTCAACAATATTCATAGCAAACTTATTGCACCCCTGCTACCCGGTGACTTTAAAGAGAAGAAAAAGGATTCCATATCTAAAATCAAGCTTCAATCAGCTCCTCCTCCAGAAAAAAAAAAATCATGTCAGAGAATAATACTATAATCGAAACAATGTCCTCTTACAGAAATTTCACATATGTTAGCAGTTACTATTGTTTAAGTTTCTCTCAGCGGTCTACACTTCTTACTAAAGTTTAGTAAAAAAAAGCAGTTATATTCATTCTCTGTCATGCTTCTAAGTATACATTATATGGTAAACACGTAGAAACTTTATGGGTGACAATGAGCAATGGCCTTTGAAATGAGACACACCTAAACCCGGTAACAAAATGTCACTATCCACAGGCCCGAATTCCTAACCTCTGCCTGGCAAGTGGAAAAGGGAGAGCTGTCAACCTCAGCCACGGTATGTTGAGACCGTCTATGGTCAGCGTCATTCTGTGCCATTTTGCCGCTATGCCTTCGCTCCCCCCAGCCACTCCAACGGGACTGAATAGCTCTCCGAAGAATTCACTTTGGGGCTGATGACAACTCCTTCACGCCCTCAGAAGGAAGTGTGCCGTCCTTCTAGAGAGAGTCATACCACTGTGGTGTTCTCTCGCTATCTTGAAGCACAGACGATGGTGGAGCCACCCTCATTTATGGGGGCGATCGGAGGGGAGAGGAAATATGCCTTGAAGAGAATTTTGCACACATATTGAAAACCACAAAAATACTGTTGAAAACCCTGTTTAATGGAGTAACACAAGAAGCAGCTAAGAGGATGGGATTAAACTGAGATGACCTTGACTTCATCTAGCCTTCGGGTAGAATCTTACTTCACTTGCACCATTATTTTCTCTGAGGAGAAAGAAGGTGTGGTCTGAAAATGGCCAGTTCAGAAAATTAATGAATGGGGAAAGCACTTCAGTACTGTGGTAACCTCTACAATTTCCTAGACATTTCTAGACTGTGCGTCATCTAATTTCAAGACCACACTGCTGCAATTAAAAGAAAAAAATATGGCTTCTCACAAGAATATGACTTTATCTAAACATCCATTTCTCTTGAATATGAGCTTAAAAAGAACTGCAGAATCTATAGGAATAAATATATAAGAAAAATTTTTGATCTGTATCCAACTTTTGGTCACATAAATTTATGCAAAGGTATGTACTGCTTTCTAAATGATATTCTTATTTCGTATTGAGAGGATGCATCTTTAAAAAAAAAAATCCATCAATGACAAGAGTTGATGAAAAAAATATGTCCCCTCCGTCCCCCGCAACTGACCTGGTGTCAATTTTGGAGAAACCCAGCTTGAAGCCAGGTGATTCAACCACATGAATAAACCCTTTTGTTTAAAGACCACAGTTAATTTGACTTTTAAATAAAGACTATGAACATACTGAGCCACGGGCGACAAAATTGAGTCCTTTGTTTGCTCACTGTAGATAGAATTCAGAAGGTTGAAGCTACATAATAGATTTAACTTAGCATTTCCTGTCCCCAACCTAGACATCTCACCTAATCAGGTACTATTTCTGTCACCATGCCGCTTGATCCAGCATGGTAAGTCACCAGAAAAAGCTTCTAATGACTTCTGATTTACTCATATTCTTTTCCATGTAACTAAAGGATCAGCAAATATGTGTTGATTCGACTTAGATCTGCTATCCAAAAGCCTGAGGCCCAATTTGCAAACATTTCCATATGCCCCTGTTCAATTTTTCAGGTTGCAGCTTAAACCTTAACTTTTCTGATACTAAACTCATTAAGCAGTCACAAATCCGTTTTCAATTCTAAAAGAAAATATTGGCAAGTCAGATGAACATAACTGAAAATAGACATTTGTCATGAGCTCAAGAGTTAAAGCAGCTTGAATGTTATCTAATAAAATTCAGCAAGTTCCAAGCTTTTGGAAATAATTGCATTCCAAGGACTTCAAGCTTTTACATCACTTGAAACTTCCATTTATTCCATAAAACTTTACGATTAAAGCCAAGTCTTTATGATTAAAACTAAGTCTTGGCCAGAAAGAAAGAAACATCCAAGAAGTTAGAGAACTTCTTTTCTGTTTGTATAAGGTTGATAACCCTTAGAGATTCTGCACAAAATATGGAAGGGATGTTTGACTCCCTTCTACTGAAAGTGGGTCTGTTCTGTGGGAAGAGGCAGGTCTTAGAGACAGTACGGTTTTGAGGAGGGAGCACGCAGCCTCCAGATAGCATCTCCTTAAGTAGGGTTACAATCCTTAGCCAGTCCCTTCACTACAGTATTTGAGCTCTGCGGTCCAGCTAAGCTTAGGTTCAAATCCTGGCTGGGAGACCTTAGTAAGGCCTAACTAACCTCTTTAAGCCTCGGTCATCTCATCTGCAAAATGGAGATGGTAACAACAGTGTCAGCTTCATAGGGTAGCTGTGAGGATTAAACAAGGTAATGCATAAAACAGTGCTCAGCATCATGCCTGTTGTACGATCCACTCAATAAATATTCTCAAATAAGACCTGCAAACAAAACAAGTGAACTAGATACTCTTGAAGGACCCCTTCTAGGATACCATATTCAATGATCACAAGCCTGGGCTAAAAGAATAATGGTGTAGGCCCACATAAAGTGAGTATAGGCCTACTGCTAGAATATCTCTCCCATCTCTCATTGGATGTCATGCCTCTACTAGTGTGTCAGTGCTTAAAATTCCCAACTACAAGTATCTTTTTTATGGCTTAGGCTCTGTCTTCTATTCAAGTGCAAGCATGTTGGGAGTAAGTTTAATTTATCAGATCCCTTCTAATGGACAGTGAGCTGATGGCAAGTCGGAATAGGGGAGAGAAACAGAACAATCATGATGGGGATGAAGAAAGTGTCCAGAAATAGGACCTGAGCAGAATATACAGCCAAGGAAAAGAAGGCTGGAGGTGGGAGGTAGGGCACTGGATGACCCTGAAAAGAAAGAGTAGAAAGGAGCATCCCCAAGGCCTGGGAAGCAGGGAAGGGCCGTGGAAGGGAGACGAAAGGAAGCTGGAAAGAAATATCATTGATATTTTAATTTTATCTAGCAACCGCCTTGCATGAGGCCATATATAGCATTCATTAAACACTGTGCTTAGTATTGTATGAAAAAAATTAAACAAACGTAGCTCTCACCTACTGGGAACCTGCCATCAGAACCCAGTGAGCCGTGCGGATTTCAATAAAGGCCGTCAGACCACGTGATCCCGGCAGGACTCCACTCATGCAGACAAAGATAAAGTATCCTATGAAGCTCACTAATTTTTAAATAACTTCAAAGTTTTGCCTTTATTGGACCCTCAAATTAACCATGGTTGCAAAACTGCTTCTAAGGGGGAGTAGGCCCCTCCCTGTGGCTGAGGAAGAGATGCCCAGTTTTGACAACATGTCCTGCCATTTTGGAAGAGCTCCCACTCATTGCCACAACCACCCGTAAGTCCCGAGTCTTTCACGGGACTGGACATCAAGACGCATGCTCAGAGAGCAGCGGGCAGTCCCCCTTCCTCCCGTCACTGCCCTTCTTTCCACCCACGGCTGTTTTGCTTTAACTTCTAGCTGGGCCATGTGCACTTGAGAAGATTCTAAAGTGTGTCTATACTTCAAGAACAAGGGCAATCTCTCTAATAGTTACTGGCTCAGAAAGGATAACACTTAGAAAGAAAGTTAATTATGTGGATTAAACGCAGCTTGTTTCTCTTTTTGAAGTACTTTTTTTTTTTTTTTGCATGCCTGGAGGAGGGTGATTTACAGACACATTTGTCTCTCTTTAGAGAAAATTAATTCCATTTGGTGTTCTGGGCAGAAATGGAGAGAAACAGTTCTTCCTTCTCTGCTGCACTGACTGCCAGCGGGCACTACGCCTCTGGCCGCGACCTCGCCACGGTCCACGCCACAGGGGCCAGGAGCCTGGGGTTGGTTCTGCCACATCTTGCTGCTAGCTAAAACTTCCAGCATCAACTTCTGAGCTCCGTTATCATCTCTCAGATGAAGGGAACTATGCCTTTCAGAAATGATTTCAAAATAACAAAGGAGACAACGCCACGTCCCAAAACAGGTGAGCAGAGCTTTCTAAAACACCCCAGCCCCTGTCCACACGCATCGGGCCATATGCTATGGAGCCATAATATATTAATGCCACTTTTCAACATGAATGGTAAGAATAGTCATCATATGTTGGGGACTCTCCACAGCCAGTCACCCTGCTAAATATCTGAGGAGGATTATCTAATTAAACGCTCAAAACAACCCTGTGCAGTAGGTACTATTATTACTTCCAGACTCGCTTATACCAAAGCAGAAAGCCAAACAGCTGCTCCAGACCCTTCAAGCATCAGGTTACCCTCATTCACAGCACACAAATGTCGAGGATATTTATTTAGGTCCAATACACTTGCACTGAAAAGCAGAAAACCATTTCTTAGTTTATGTATTTAGTTTTCGAGGATGATTCTACAAATCGAGTGGCATTATTTGTTCAATCTCCCTAAGAGTGCCAGGAAATGAAGAATTCACAAGAGAAAAGATTTCCCCATCTTGAAAACTCTATAACAACATTTTTGTTTTTTGATGGTGGTGGGCTGGGGGTGGGTTTGTACTATGTTAAAACTGCAATTATACACAGATGCTGTAAGAGTACATGTAGGTAACTACAGTGGAATATCTAGTAAAAACAAATAACCCTGGAAGTGATCTAATTTTAAAACCAACCCCTCTGATGGTAAGACGAAAAACAGAAGCCCAGACACGCTGAAGACCACGTTTGGAGTCATCCAGAGAGAGGCAAAGCCAGCAATGAATCCCAACTCTCCTGATTATTTATCCAGAACGCCTTCTTCCACTTATCCATTCTGCCTTTAAACAAGTACAAACTAAACTGTAGAAACATAGCATTCTAATGACAATAAACCATGAAGGCATTATTTGGTGTTCTTCCTTCTAGAAAGAGATGAGCCCCCAGACTTAATGTGACCCATGTAGTTCTTATGAAGACGATGCTGCCTAACATCAGAGTCTCTACCCCAGGCCTTGCCTGCCCTCCTTCACATCTTCCTCATCACCCAGAAGGCAAAGGTTTCCTTTAAAATATTCGTTCTGGCAGCAAAGAATGTCAAAAGAAAATTGTCCTTTCCTGCACACATTCGGAAATTACATGTGTGAAGCCATCAGGCAGACATGAAATAGACAAATTTTTCATCTGGAATTTGGCAGCTTTGCTGAAAGTTAGACATTGTGCGGTTAACGACATCACCACATTATTTGCAAGACAAGGAATTACACACTAAGCACATCAGTCTCATGTCGGAGGTGGAGAATGGGCATTTTCCAAAGTTACTACCAAAAATGACAGAAGTGTCTCTTCCTGCCGCTTTCTCCAGCTTGCTTCTGAAATGGGTTAAAAGGCAAGGAATAGCAGGGTATTACTGGTAGAGATCCTAAATAATCCTGACTGGATAATTGGCTTTAAAAAAAAAAAAGCAGTCAGAAGTCTTTTCCAAACAGCTTAGAAAGAAAAGAAAGTGGGCACGAGAAGGAAGTTTATCATTCCATTAATGTGCCTCTGCCTTGGAAAAACTGAGACTGTTTTTTACTTTGACTTCCTTAGAGTGGACATCCGTGGCTTGTACTTGCCCAGCATCCTTCCAGCCCTCTGGTATCATCATTCGGATCTTCCTGTGGAGACCAGTCATATCCCACCCTCAGAGGGTGAGGGCTCCACTGTAACCCCTCCCCTTCCAGGGCACAGGGATGGGCCTCAGGTACCATTCTGGTGAATTGTATGTTCTGCCCCCCTCATCTCAGTTATTAGTTCTAGAATGGACATGGGGTCTAAATGGATCATATGAGATTCAGGAATACGAGTAGAATTATCGGGAAAGAGAAGTTGAGCTGGGGGTCTACACCAGAGCTCTGGAGTGGGAGGAGGGGCAAGGGCACAGGTGAAAAGAACCTACCAGAGAATGAAACCAGTGAAGTACAAAGCCAGGTGAACAGATCAAGAGAGAGACAAAATCCTGATGACGATGTGAGAGCACCCGCATCCACCTAAACCTGTTGTCAACTCAGTCAGTCTTCTTAAGCCACTTTAAATAGGGTTTCTGTCACTTGCAAGCAAAGGAGCTTTGACTAATACACCCCTATTCATCCTCAAAGTCCAGTTTAATTATCACCTCTGTTTGCCCTTTCCTGAAGGTCCCATCTTGAGAGATAGCTATTTTCTCCCGTGCTATTTGTCTTTACAGCTCTTTCTCAAATTGTATTTTTCATTCTGTATTGCACTTAATTTGTTAAGCTTTCAAATGTAGGATGGAGTCAATGTCTTATTAATTATTGAACTTCTAATAGTTGTCCAATGCCCCAGACATAGTAGACATTCAATACATGCCTGTTGGATTGAACTGAGTTTGAGTCTAATTACTCTTTCAGTGAAGCTGGCTCCCTCCAGTGATTTCCCTAACATGTAGAATGAAGTCCAAACTCTGTCACGTCGGGCAATCTCAGCTTGTCAGCACGGTGGCTTTGTGCTTTTCCTTGAGTGCACCAAGCTTGTCCCCACCTCATGAGTCTTTACACTTGTGGTTCCTTCTTCCAGAAAATCTCTTCTTCAGATACTGCAGCCATCACCCTATTACATCACTCAGGATTCTGCTCGGTTGTCTCCTCATTGGAGAGCCTTTCTCCAACAATCTGATCCAAAATAGCACCTTCATCATTCTCTAATCACACCCTGCTTTATCTTTGTCATGATACCCATCACTGCCTGACTGTACAGTACATATTTATTTTTTTATTTACCAGTCTTCACCTCTAGGTCTAAAGGTAGGGGATTTTGCTGTTTTGTTCACAATTGTATTCTTAGCACCTAGAATTTTTTGTGTTCTCAAAATATTCTCTGCTATCCATTTTTAAATAAACTTACATTTAAAAGGATAAAAAAAAAGCAAACCCCCAAATCTAAACCAATATATGCAAGTGAACCTATGTATTAAACTGTAACATAATCACCTTTAAAAATGGAATTAATTCTTATAACTTTCAAACATAGCACTTTGATTTCAAACCTGTGGTGACATTAGTCTAAGGATAAAAATAATTATAGCAAAAAAAATATTGAAAGAGTTTTAATATTTAATATTAACTTGGAGGTTTCTTGTTGGCAGTGGTACTAATGTAGTAATTGGAAACAATTTTGCATATATTGTAGAGCTGAGCAAAATAATAAATACACCGATGCTGTTGGGACCCCAAGTCCTCAGCGTGAAAGAAGGGACATACAAATAGAGAATGGGGGTAATAAAAGAACCTTGTGATATTGAATTAAAATTACGGGAATTGGTATGAAGTCATTTTGTTTCCTAGCTCTGCCTACAAGCTCTAAAAGAAATTGCATCCCAGTGGCAATGAGCGCACTTAGTACTCAGGTTGTGGTTTTTAAATACCATTCTCCATTAAAAAGAACTCAGGTTCCTTGAAGAAATGACTGATTCCAGGGCTAAGGCAGCGAAAGTACAAGATAATCCTAGAAATATGTTTGTGCCTCAAAGCAAGGAAGTACTCAGACTAATGAGGATCTGTCAAATGGACATTGAAGGCAGACCGAGGGGCTCCCATTGACCAAATATGGAACAATCTGAGTATTAAAAACCCAATGAGAGCAATAAATTTCAACACATCAAACAGAAATAACAATCCATTAGTCCACACTGATATTTTAAAATGTGAAAAATGAGAATAAGAGTGAAAGATCTTCTTTATAGACTAACAGATGCTATTCACAGGAAGAGAGGTCAGAAAAATCTGGTATCTACCAGATCTTAATGCTGGAAAGGTACCTTTTTCCTTTTGAAAATAATAAATAATCTGAGATCAGGTAGATACCTGTTACCCTAAGATCTGCCACCCGATATTTTAGCATCCATTGATGACTCCTGTCTGAATCTGCTATTATGTGTGTGGGGGAGGGGGAGGGTCAGAAGTGAGTAGTGCAATGGTATCAGTAGTAATGAGACAGACAGATAGACATTATGTGCCTCCTGGTGTGACACATACATAGAAAGTACACAACATCATCTGTGTCATGTTCTTGCCAAAATATTTTCACTGAATTTAAGCATTGAGGAAAGAATCCAACAATTTCAGAAAACAGAACATTCTACAGGCCACCTGGCCTAAACTCTTCAAAATTATTATCATGAATGACAACAATAACAAAAAAAAAATAGGAGACTGAGACATGACAACCAATTCTGATATATAAACCTTAATTCAGCCCTGGATTTAAAAAAAATATATTATGGAGGAAATTTGGGGGATAATTGAAGAATTTTAATATGGGCTGAATTAATATTTGGGGTGTGTGTGTACATATTCCGAATGAATAAACCACAAATGTCATAAAATATTTCAGTCCTTATGAAGTTGGAAGCACATAAGAAAACATGAGTTCAACTCACCTCCCCAGTGGCATAAAAGTCGTTCTCTTTGTATTCAGGAAACAAATGGAAGAACTGAATTAATGCACTACAAAAAGAAAAACGACAATAAGAATCACTACAAAAAGAAAAACGACAATAAGAATCACATAGCTGTGCCACCCAGTCTAACCCTTTGATATTTGAAATTGTAAATGCACACAAACTTCATTCCTTTAATGGTTTTTTTTCCCTCTGATCAATCTGGTTTTGCCCAGATGATGGCATTGTGACTCACTTGCTCTCCCCCTACCCTCTACCCCTGCCCTTGTCCTCCGCGTGCCTGATCCTTTAATCATTAAGCCTTAGGACCCAGGATTAACTGAGCCTCAGGTCTATAATCATGAGGACAATAGGTTTCTGTTGGACTCTAGACGAAGGATAACATTTTGGCTGTAGATGGATTTCAACTCCAGGCCCATGGAGGCAGAACAACCACCCCACTGGCCAGGGGACCAGGCCACAGGCCCAGACGGGATGGTACCAAGGCTGATTCCAGAACCAGACACAATGATCAATGACCTCATCCCCCTCCAATCATCTAATCAGTAGCACCCACGACCCCAACTCCTTTAGTTTCCATGACTACTGATTTTTCCCTATATAATCCATACCCCCGAGACACCCAGGGAGCCAGACCTCTGAGCGATAGCTTGCCAGCGTCTCCAGAACTTGCAACTCTCAAATAAACCTCACTTTCTTTGCTGCAAAACTTGCACATATCTCTTCTTTGGCTTAGACCCTAGCAGGCAGACCCGTTTTGTCCCAATAAGATAAGATACCGTTATGGCATATAGGCATTTTATTTTTCAGTCTTATGTGCATAACATTCCATTACTGTGTAGATGGTTAAAAAATACTTGTGGTCTTGCTCTGTGACACTAAGAAGTTCAGACAAGTGGACATCAACACTCTGGGCAGGTTTCCAAATCTCTGGGTTACCAACTTGGATCCTGCACTTATAGAGGGGACCCTGGAGCCAAATGATACAGTTTTCACCTACTATTTCGCAACTCTTGGAGGCAATTCTGCAAACCTTCTGACCCCATTCACCTGAGTTTGTGAGGAGGCAATGGGAACCTCAGCTGCTTACCAACTTCTCCCTGTGGGCAACCCTGAACATTTCTACTAGGGCTCCCGGAATTTCAGTGTTTTAATAACCAAAGAACAGAAACACTGCAAAATGACTACAGTCCAAAGCAAACCACCAAATGGCCACAGATATCGAACTAAAAATACAGTGGCCTGTGGGGTCAAAAAATCACTTTTATAAAGAATGCCAACAGTCACTTCGATGAGTTATGCTGAAATGGATTTAAACAGACTCAAGAAATTATTTCATAATAAGCAAGAAAAGGGTGGATTATTAAATGATTCTCTACTTGATCTTCAGAATCCTTCAAAAAGGAAACAAAAACTTGTAAAACTCAGAAGCTCTAAGAATGTTTTGACCCAGATGGCAGTGCCAGAGAATCTAGACAGGGTTTTTGTTCCAGCTTCCTGCTAAGGGACTAAAAGCCATGAGCCGTGCAGTCAAGATGAAAGGCAAGAAGGCCCTGCAAAACCAGGAGAAGGAGAAAGTTCAAGGGTTCAAGACGGGCAAACTGAGTCATTACAATCACCACGATCCTGGCTATACTTAATTTTTCAAAGGCTCTATAAAAATCCACCATTAAGCACTACTGTAGAGTTTAGGTATGTTTCTCTATTTATTATTTACAGTAACTAAAATCTTTGTAGCAACTAAATCTAGAAAGCTGCATGATGTAGCTTCCATGTTTGTGCTGGCAATAAGCT
>NW_011888850.1:5771313-5804575 GCF_000151845.1 Pteropus vampyrus
AATAAGCAAGAAAAGGGCGGATTATTAAATGATTCTCTACTTGATCTTCAGAATCCTTCAAAAAGGAAACAAAAACTTGTAAAACTCAGAAGCTCGAAGAATGTTTTGACCCAGATGGCAGTGCCAGAGAATCTAGACAGGGTTTTTGTTCCAGCTTTCTGCTAAGGGACTAAAAGCCATGAGCCGTGCAGTCAAGATGAAAAGCAAGAAGGCCCTGCAAAACCAGGAGAAGGAGAAAGTTCAAGGGTTCAAGACGGGCAAACTGAGTCATCACAATCACCACGATCCTGGCTATACTTAATTTTTCAAAGGCTCTATAAAAATCCACCATTAAGCACTACTGTAGAGTTTAGGTATGTGTCTCTATTTATTATTTACAGTAACTAAAATCTTTGTAGCAACTAAATCTAGAAAGCTGCATGATGTAGCTTCCATGTTTGTGCTGGCAATAAGCTGGACTCAGAGCAGAGATAAAAATAGGAGTTTATCCTTCATCCTTCCTTCTCTAAACTTCAGGCTAAAAATCGACTTCTCTTTTTCTCTTACTGCTGTCTGGAGAAGCAATAGATAGTATAATATAGTAAATTTCAGTGGAGGCATATGCTGTAGCTTAAAACTTATTTCCTTGGAGAATTTGTTGGCGAATTGTTAGCGTTGCCGGATTAGCAAATAAAAATACGAGCCTTCCAGATAAATTAGAATTTCAAAGAAACAACAAATAATGTTTTAGTAGATTCCAAGTATTACATGGGACATACTTAAATTGAAAAATCATTCAATGTTTATCTGGAATTCAGACTTAACTGGGCATTCTGTCCTTTATTTGCCGACCTTAGTTGAAGGAGACAATTTCTTGGGTTGCTTCTAGCTTGAAAACACCAGGATTCTCTAACTGAAGTATCCAAAGCGAGGCCTCGCTCGAGGAAGTTATCATGAAGTTTTAATTTCACAGAACAGAAAAGATCAGAATAGAAAATTGGCCAAGAGTAGCTAGCCCTTGGTAGGTCTTTCTTAAATGGGATTGAAAAATGAAAAGAGTAAATTTAGTAAGTTAGATTTACATATGGCATTTCCTCCCTTCACTGTGTTTTAGTCAAGGATTCTTATTACATGGCGAAGGTTTGCTTAAAAATCTAATGTAGAATCACGGCCGCATGAAATTTCAAATTTTAGAAGCAGAATTGCTAATATATAAAATACATAATACGTGCGTGTGTGGGCAGGTGTGTGTGTACACACTCCATGCATGTATTCAGGCACGCAAGCGATAGGGCACAGGAAGCACGCCTCTTCCAGGTGATTCCCCTGGGCAACCCTGCTGGCATAGCGCCAAGGCCTTCTCTAATAATTATAATTTTAGTCAAAGGCTACCTGTTGGCAGAAAGGTGCTTTAAAGGACAACAGGAAGAAACACAGTTTGCAGGAGAGAATGACTAGCAGAAAATTACTCCTCATATAAGTTTTTCAAAAAGGGGAGATGGTGGATTCGGGGCAGAGAAGGTGCGTAGAAATGAGCATGTTCTAGAGACTGAAAGGTAGAACTGGGGTGTGATCAGTTCTAATGCAGTCAGAGGCATAATAAAATACGAGACTTTCGGGAGAACTGAGGTTAAAATAATCTATGTGAAAGCTACGGAACAACAAAAGCCAAACGAAGTGCAGCCTTAGTCACTGACAATTTGACCAACACAAGCTCAGCAACAAGAATCTTGGTGCTTCTGCTGTGCTGCGGTGAACAGGGAGTCATCGCCTGCATTCAGACTGCTTCTCTCTGGCGTGGCCGAGCCATGATCTCCACTCCGGGAGCGTCATGCCACGTTCTCATTTAATATATGAAACCTATTTCATAGTCACATTGTTACTAAGCTTTGTTTAGCAATAGATGCTCTTTCCCATGCAAACCAACATGTGGAATTAAATGATAGTAGCGTTTCCATTTGGCTGCTAAGAAAAAGCTTCGGGCACATCACGAGAGCCAGGACTGTGAGCCTTGATTACTACTGTGTCTCCAGCACCAGGGAGCACCTGGCACATAGTAGGTGATCCATAAACAGTGGTAGAAGGAGAGAGGCACCAGTTGGTACACTCCAAATCAAAATGAGTCATTTATTATCATTTAGTCAATTAATTGTTTTTCTAAACCAGAGAGTCATTGTGGCCCAACAGAGAAAAGAGCGAAAAAGAAGACTATTTAAACATCTCGTTAGTGATAAAGTCTCATTTCCAAACACATAGAAAAGCAGCCTGAATGTGACTGTCAGATGCCGCTTAAGGAGTCTTATTCTTACAGCTGGGCACTAGTAATAGTCTAAAGAAATGGGATTTTCAGGGAGAAAAGAAAAAAAAGAAGATGGTTTTCAAAGGGAAAAGAAGAAAAGCTCACTCTGTAAACCCATAGTAGTCCATTTACAGGTTTCAAAGCCACCTTCTTATTCTACCCGCCCATCTGGAGAGCCAGAGAGAAGAATGTAGTCACCAAGGGGGAAAAAAAATAGTGTAAACTAGAAAGGAAACAGCTGAAATCAGTTCTCTGCACTACTCCTGATTAGCCATTTTCCAGTTCTAAGGGCCTGAAGCAAAAAGAACTAAAACAGCTATAAACAATGGATGCTTTGAAATAGGTTCTCTTTACATGTCATGCAGGAAGAGATGCACCACATGGCAGCACTGGACATCCACAGGGAGGGCCAACTGGAAGCTGTGACCATTTGGGGGGAGGGGAAGGAGAGACAGGAAAGGAATGGCAGGGTTGCAAGACTCTGGCGTAGCGGGGATTGATGTGTTTCTTCATACAGAACCTCCGCCCTCGCCCTCGGGGCGTTGGCTCATTAAACAACTAAGCTTGTTTAGATTTAAATCCAAAGCCTGTTGGGGGGAGGGAGAGGGGAGAGAAGTAGGTTTCCCATCTGAAAAATGAGAGCACAGAGTCAGTACTAAACGAGAAAGACCTGGTACTTGAGTGAACTTGTGAGGACAGCCATTTAGAGTATGTCTGTGGACTGAGGAGGAGATGTGTCAGCTGAAGCCAGGAAAGCAGGACCCCTGCTAAGATCTGGCTGATCTGCTCCCAGGATCCACTGTGCCTGGAAGCAGAAGTGTGGGGTCCCAGGCACCCCCCTACCCGGAGACGAAAAGAAAGTGTTCAAACGAGGAGACGTGTGGCAAATGACAACAGCCTTATTCTTTTCTGGTTCGGAAAGCAGCAGACAGAGAACAACGTCTCCGGGAGAAAGGCCTGGAAGTTCCCGTTCCCCTCTCCCCCAGCCACCTGCCTCCGGGAGAAAGAAGAAAACGGAAAAGCTTTTGTCAGAGATCAAAAAACTCTGACTCTATGAGATTCGCTTTCACTTTTGGACTTGGTTGAGTTTGCTCACCAAGTAATTAGCAGAGTGAGTGTTTGGGGGAGGTTGAGAGTCGAGGAGCTAGTTAACTCTTTCCAGCCACTAAGGTTCTTTTAGTAAATTATTATAATGCATAAGTAGTGGTAGCCTAGTGATTGGAAAGAATTCAGGACTTGGTCTCTAGTAATAATTTACGAACTGGAAAAAAATGTGACCAAGTAAGAAAGATCGCTTACTTAAAAAAAATTGTACTAAAAATAGTTATAAAAAACGGAAGAAATGATATGTATACCATTGGATCAGGCTTACAACTTTACATTTTCCTTCAAGTTTTTTTAGTAAAATAATAATTTCGTAAGATGAAAGGAAAAGGGAAGAAACTAGCTAATGAGCTGAGCTTTCGGCATGAAAAACCATGAGAAGAAGCAAAAGAGTGAAGAACTGCATCTGAAAGTCACAAAAGAAGGAATCCTGAGAACAAACAAACATCTGAGAAGATGTTGCTTCCTGGCAAACGCAAAGTTAAATACAGTGTTGGAAAGCAAGCAGACACCTCTCAGACATCTGGTTGAAAGTCTGAAGATCATCTTTGGTAGAATAATTTTGCTCTTTCCATTGTTTCTTAAAGGGTATTTTTACCAAATTACAATTATGCCTTGAGATATCATCTCTCGTTGTTACTTTCTCTGCTGGCCACTTGCACAATTATCTGTGATAATGTAACAAAGTAGAAAATCGTGTGTGTGTGTGTGTGTGTGTGTGTGTGTGTGTGTGTGTGTGAACTCATGTAGAAGTAGTCTTAAAATGTCTTTAGGAATTTGACCAGGAGGACCGATCAATAACACTTCTGGTGATGAGATAATTTTCCTATTGAAATAGAAAAATGTTAGGTCTGAAGAAGGCCAAGAGGGAGCCAGGGCCTTTTACCTGAACAAGTCTCGAGCCACATCATCCTCATTGACTGCATATCCCTGGGGATCATCAGTAAAACTGAAGCCCGTGCCCACCTGAAGGTGAAATAAATAAGTGGGTATAAACACAGAGAAGCAGACGCTTCGGAGCCCACAGAGAGATACCTCACTGGGAGGAAATCGACCTTACTCCAAAGACCAGGCCTCTGACCTCGGATTTTTGCCATCACCCATGTTTACTTAGTCATCTTCACAGGAGGATGCTGCATCTCACCTATGTCCCCTCCCTTCCTCCAAGCCCAAATAAAATATCAGCACAAAACTCTGCCCTGGGGGCAATGGCTGAGCTGTCCTGATCCACCAGTGCAGACCCTGCCAGATGTTGATTTAAGGATGAGGAATTCACCTTTTCCTGGTATCAAAAGACCCAGAGTTGTCCCCTCTCTGACATCTGGAGGATGCACTGCAGTCCTGCCAAGAAGGAACTCTCTAGGCTGGAGATAAAAGACAGTTGTGTGTGTGTGTGTGTGTGTGTGTGTGTGTGTGTTTTGTTTCCTTAGTAGTAAGAAAGATGGCCACTAAGCCCTTTCACCTTCAGCAGACTAGGGGCTTTAAAACAATTAAGAACTAGTTTTTAAACTAATATTTCCTTGTCCCTAGAAGTTCATAGACAACTGAGTTGTATACAAAAGAAGCAGCTACTACTTACGTTGTGTAAATAACTTATAGAAGGAATGTACCGCCCACTAGGTATAAATATTTTTGTTTGTTTTTTTTGGTTTTTTCCTAAAACACCCAAGGAAACAGGACATTTAATTCAACTTTTATTTAAACATGAAATTACAGACTAGGAAAGGATGGCTGAGAAAACATGGACGGAGGGAGACAAGAGTGTTGCGACTTTTTCTTCTCCCTCTCGACCTATTCTCTCTCTAAACCATCTGCGAAGTGAGAGAAGTTAGAGAAATCAGGGGGCAAAGACACACCCAACCTGCAGAAGCTGATCCGAAAGTGGCTCTCCTCTTTTAGTTTATTGGACTCAATTTTAGAAGAACTTCCCAAGGAGAATTTCACTTTTTGTTCTGAGAGGAGGCATTCTGCTCCCTGTGATAAGTGAAGGAGACCAATCCTGACGTTTTATATCTAGAATGCTATTGGAAAGATTAGGCATCCCAACATGATACAATAACCCATGACATGGGGAAGCCGCATCGTCAATGGCACAAAACCAATCCCTTATCCTGGATGATATAATTCAATGACAGGCCATTTCATAAGATGAACTATGAGGGCAGGGGAGGAAGTAGCAAGCAAAATTGTCAAACTTGGGTGTCATGATACCTGTTAGAAAAGCAAGATCTCAAAATAAAATTTTAATAGATTAAATTCTATCTTAGAAAGAAAAAAAAAACCAAAAACCTAAATCTATATTTCCTTTTTTTTCCCCCCTACTTCTTAAGTATACTTAATAGAAAGAAAAAAGACAAGCGAGGCCAACATCGACACTTCCTAAGGCTGTCGGGTACTCACTGGATTATCGATGTAAAGCATGGAAAGCGTCGTGGTCCAAGGAAAGTCTCGAGCATGCACTAGTGAAATGGAGAGAAGGTTTGAGACCGGGCGGTGAACACAACATCCCACCGAAGGCCTCGCTCTCTGATCAGGAGGCCGATGCGCCCATCTTCATCCCATCAATGAACTCCTGGTGTCCCTCTGACGCTGCTTCGTCCTCCCACAGTGGGGAACAGACACCAGCACCTTTTCCTTCTCCTCTGCTTTGCTTTCCCAGACCTGGAAGGATTCTACATCTAAGATGAAGTTTGAAAACAAAACCCAGTGCAGCGGGTGCAGGTAGAACACCCATCAACCACCTACGTGATAAACCCACCTGTCCCATCCAATGAGCCACCCTGACATTGGGTCCTCCTGAACCCTCTTCCTCCCGCCCAATGCTGAAGAGAGTGACCTCAAAAGAATCAGCACACATGGTTTCCAACTGAGTCACAAACTGGTTCACCCTCCAAATTCTAGCCCAGGGAAAGCAAAGAATCCTCCCCACCCCCTAAGAAAAGAGATGGAGGTGAACCCGGGTTAGAGCCAGCCGCGGTTCCTTCTCCATTCCTCCCCTCAGCCCAGCCCCCACCCACAGTATCTTGCTTCCAAGATATCTGATCATTTATGTGACTGAATCATACAGGGTTCAGTTCATGTGAATAATTAGGGATATAATTCCACGCAAAAGAGCTTGCCCAAATAGTAATAAATACCACCTGTTTTCATAAGGCCAGATTGCTTGAGTTAGCAGCAGACTGCAAGAAAATAGTTTAGAACCTTTCACCCAAATTTCAAGGGAGAAAGCAGCCCAGCCTGGACGCTCACTCTGGGGGCTCCTCCTCCTTGGCAGACGTTGCCAGAAAGCTATGTTTTTATAATCTGGGCCTGTTAAATTATTCCTACTGGCTCAGTGTACACTTTAATTATTTCTGGAGCTGATAGAAGGTTCATATGAAGAATTCACTATACAAAAATAGAGTCCAAACAGTACTTACAGGTCAGGTTACGTGTGACAACATAAGGTCCGTGTTCCACAAAGAGTCCAAACATGGATGACCCTCCTGGCCCACCCTGCAGCCAGAGAACCACCGGTGCGTTCGATGGATCTACCTGAGGGGGCAGAAGAACCGGTGACCACACAGGGCACTGAGGCTGTGGAACACACCGACGCAGCTTACCCCAGTCCTCCGCCTTCCCTGGCCTTGAATAAACCTGTAATAACTTCCCAGACCCCAGTAACCCAGCTACGAGCAAAGTACTGGTCATCTTTTGTTGTTTTAAATCAGCATTTGCCTCATCTCCTGGGGTCTGTCTTGTGCCGTTAAGTCCTCCCTACTCAGAAACCCCGATGAATGTAGAAACCCCTTTGCATGATCCTAGATACCCAGCATGCTGCTTAGGGCATGGTCATATCTTTTTAGCATTTTAAACTTTCGGGAGACTCTTCCATTTGACCAACATATTCCCAAAGAGACATGGCACAGAAGCCATCGTCCTCGGTGACAGTTTGCCCCCTTCACAGAGAGCCCAAACGGCCTTTCTGATTTTATTCACTAAGGATGTGTCCACAGGGACAACAGCAACCTCATTCAACAAGAGGAAACTGAGAAGAAGTGGACAGGCCTGGGGACATTTAGCCCATGCGAACAACAGTGACGAAACCCTCAACAAAGTAGATTTATTTGGGGTACATGTGAGACGCAAATAAAAAACAATCAGTGGCAGAGTCCGGATGCTGAAAATTGGCCATTGGCAGTAATGTCAATACCATCGCTCTCGATGACAAAAGGTTCTTTAATTCCTCCATCCAACACATATTTACTGAGCACCTCACACGGGTCATGCTCGGAGAAGGTACACAGCAGAAGAGTAAGTGACAAAGAAAACCTCCGGCCCTCTTTGAGCTTACATTTTCATGGGGAATACAGTAAGTAAATAAATAAGTAAATAAGTAAGTCAATAAATGGGACAATTAAAGAGTGTGAAGAGAAAGTATGGGTGACGTTAAGAGAGTGACAGAGGGCGGAGAAAGACAGGGGTTTCCTTTAGACACAGTCATCAGAGAAGGAGTCAAGGAGATCCTGAGAGTGGATCTAAGAGCTGAAGGAGAGAAAGATCCAGCCAGGGAATAATGTTGGAGACAGAAGGAAATGTCGAGGAAAATCCTCAAGTAAAAAGAACCAGATTTGAGGGCGGTGAGTACAGAGGCTGCCTGGACCAAAGCGACTCCGCCATAGAAATCTCAGAGAAGCTCCACCCGGCCCCCATAAGGCTCACAATGGATGAGATCGTAAGTCCTCATTGGACGTCATGAGTGATGTCACCTTCAATCAGCCAGGCTCGGCAAGCGAAGATCCTATTGCTTCGGCCCAGAACAAAATCCTGCAACCTCTTCCTTAGCCCAGCCATAGAGACAAATCGGCATTTCATTAGAAAGTCCGAGAGGACTGGCTCCATCTACTTGGATGATGTGAGGAGGCTGTGGGCAGTAGGCAAGACTAACTCAAGAGGAGGTAATCTGGGAAGCCGCTGCCAAGAACCTGGAGGAGGAGCTGGTCATACAGGCTTCTAACCATGAGGACAGAGAGCCTAGAGGGATGTCTCTTTCCCAGTCATGAAAAGTCGGACATAGAGACCCGTAGCAGCTTGGGAAAACGGACAGGGGCTTTGCTGAAAGAGGACGTGGGAAGAACAGCCTCCCTATGAGGGGCTATCTCTGGGGCCCCCTCTCCAGCATCCAGGAGTTAAATGGGGTACTATTTGTAAAACCCTGGGAACAATGCCTAATGTATGACCAAAGAACAATCAGCGTCAACGATTATTATAACTAAAGAAACAGTTGGAAAAGGTAGGAACCCAGAGCGAGAAGGAGCTCACACCAACTGGGCTCTAGCTCCAAGAGTCAGTACAGGGTAAGGATAAGCCTCTGAGCTCATGCCCTAAACTGGATCCAAATCTGGGCTTTACTATATCCACTCATTGTGTGCCTTTAGGCAAGTTGCCTAAGCTCTCTGGACCTCAGTTCTCCCAATCGGGAAATGGGGATCATAGTACCTATGCCATGTGGTTGAGAGAAATAAATTAATTAATTTTCTTAAAGTCCAGTGACTGGCATAAAATACTTGTTCTACCAGTGTTAGCCATTGCTATAATAGAGAAACACTAGAAATCTATAAATGGTTTTAAGGTAAATCATTATAAACGTGAGAATAGGAAAAATTAAAAGAAAACAAAAACTTTAGTGTTTTTCTTTGCTCCGTTGGCTAACATCTTCCCTGATCGGTTTCTCACTTGTTAGTTCTCTCGCCTCAAGTGCTGCCGATACCACAAAGAATTCAAGAGAACGAGCCTTGTCGTGTAAGTGGAAGCAGGAAAAATTAAAATCAAAGACAGCCTTTTAAAGCTGCTGCAGAGAAGCAGAGTGAGTCCCGGAATTGGTACCAGAAAGATTCTGGTTCTACTTAGCCACATAATAGCTGTGGGATCCTGGCCCTCAGTTTCCTTATCCATGAAATGGCGATAATGCCCGCCTCACAGGCTTGTCTGAAGGCCCCGATGAGAAAATGCATCATGACATGATACTGTACAATAAATACGACCAGCTCCGCCCTAACCTGCCCGGCCCCAACTGTGTACGTTTTGTTTGAATAAGTGATTTTCATCCCCCCTCGGCATCTCTGACTTGCTATTTAATACCGCTAACCAGGAGAGCCTCGCACTTGTGTTCACGCTGCAGTCGGAGCATATTAGACAGGGAGAAACAATGGAACTCGGATGGCAGCAGTCCCGGCCTCCCTGGAATACGAGATACTGCGAGTTCACCCACTCCGCTGGACATCCAGCCTGCACCCACTTTCCTCCTAAGGTGCACGTGTGCTTCTAGAAGCCACGGTGTGCTACACGCCAGCCAGTGGTTCTCAAACTTGGCTGCCCATTAAAATAACTCGGGAAAAAAAGAAAAATCAAATTACTGCCTAGGCCAAAATCCCAGAGATTCCAAGTCAGTTGGTCTGGGGTGAGGCAGACATGAGTCTTTTTAAAAGCTCCCAGGTGGTTTTGTGTGTAGGCAGGGCTGAGAGTCTGTGAGGGCGCTGGAGGATTTGCCCCCTTGGATGCCCTAGAACCTCTGGTCTCCACCCGATCCTCCCCTGGCTTTTCGTGTCCTTTCCTGTGACCTGGCACAATGATGGGAGCTCCCTGCTCTCAGAAATATAGCCTGACCCTGAGAGGCCACACTACAAAGTCAAGGCAAACACCTCGGTGCCAAACATCTTTCTTATGCAACTTTGAAGCCCAGGACACTGCATTCTTGGAATGCTTAGATAATAAGAGATCTGCATATACACCTCTAACCTCAGCTGACTTTGCTCCTCAAATTTACTTTCCTGAAGGAGGTGAATGAACTCAACAACCCTTGAACAAGCTCATTTTTAAAGAAAACTCCACGCACACACCTTTCTACTTCAACAAGACAATCGACCTGTGAGCTAATACTGCCCTAATCTGGAATGAAATGCAAAAGTCAGATGCTGGAAAATAAAAAAAAACCCAAGAGTTATTTATATCACAGTACGCAGACTTTTGTATGCTGTGACATCACAATGTCATGACATATCAATAATTACGTCATAAGAGTGGCATAAAGTTATCATGTGACAATTCCTAGCTCTTAGTCGTGAGAACACAGCCCTCCCACTCTCCACCTCCCCCCGACCCCCCTTAGGAGAGAATAAAAGAAAATGAAGACATTCTGAACAAAACGACATTGCAAAGCTTAGGAGCAAATGAAGTAAGAAATAACTGCTTTAATACATTTACAGTTTTATAAAATTTAGGACGTTTATTTATTTTGAAGCTATAATTCAGAGTGCACGAAACAAGAAAAATAGGGCACTTATTTTTGTCAAAAGTTTTAAAAATTTCCTTAAAACTTTTTATACTATAAAGAAAGTAACTTATTCTTAAATGTTTTTCAAAGAGGGTATTAAAAAAAATCCCCCTTGCTCCACCAATCTTATTCTCTAGACACGATCATAAGACATTTAGTCTTCAAGATTTTTCTCTATGCACCCCCATATATAAGTATATATATATATACACATATATATATCATATATATTATAGATATTATATATGCTATATACATAAATACTTTTTTCAAAAATAGGAGCAGGCTACAAATAATACTCTATATTTGCTGTGTTCACTTAACAACATGTTGTGGAAATTTCTTCACGTCAATGCATATCATCTGAACTGACCACACTGTATTCATTCATCGAACAGATAATACAGACGACTCCCAGGCATTGTTCTAGGGCTGAGGTGCAGACCAGCTCCCACTCAGGGACAGGCAGTGTACTGAATGATTAAGAGCATGGATTTTGGCAACAGATTGCCAAGGTTTGAATTTCAGCTATGCTATTTTACAGCTGCGTGACCTTGGGCAAACTACTTAACTTCTCTGTGTCTCTGTGTCTGCTGCTTAAAAACAAGAAGAAGAAGAATGTCTATTTTATACAGTTGTTACACAAATTCAAAGAGTTAATATACGCACAACCCTTAAAACAGTACCTGGAACACTTATTTAAATGTCAGCTCTGATTATCTTTCTGGTGAGGTGGAAAGTAAATAAGTAATGAAGTAAATGGGCGATATAAGAAAGTAAAGGAGAGACATGAGATTGAGTACTTAAAGAAGGCCTCTGGTGATGGTAGCTTTGAGGTGAGACCTGAAAGTTGAGTAATTTCCTATCGATAGGCATTTATATATTCGATTAAAAAAAAATAACTCCATTAATGGCATATAGGTGTAGCAAGAGCTGATGACCAAAAAGAAGGGACAAAAAAATTCTAGATATAAAAGAAATCCTAAATATTTAAGCGAGAGGTCTCTCTGGCAACAGTAGAGTGTGGGCACACAGGTCCCACAAACCAGCACTTTGTGTTGGTTAATGAGAAACTCTGGCTTTGTCTCAGAAGCCCTTTCAATTCTTCTGGTGACCCCTGGTGGCCAGTTCATAAAGTTGGACACTCTTTCCTTGGGGTTTGTTCCAGAATGAACAGCCCAGGAGGAATCAGGTTATCTATTCAGATTTCTAGACTCTCCACAGAAGGAATGTCTCCCATTAGCACATTCCATCGCTTATTCACGACGATGGTGAAACATCTACCCTATGTCTCGATGGACTGTCATTTGAAATGAAACATTTATTTGGCATTAAGAGATTCTTAGAAATACCCAGTTTCTTCTTTTCTTTTTGCTTCTAAGTGAGCATAGTGGAGACTATATGGGAACAGTAATGGAACTAAACTAGAACTAACCCTCCTGCCCTATTGTTCTCCGTGTGGACACGTCCTCCATGGATAGCATCCTCTCAGGCTTGAGTTTCCCTTTTCACCCCCAACCCCCATCAAACCATACCCATCTTCCATTCCACGCTCCCGGGCCCTCCTCTGCATGACAGAGCAGAGGTCGGCTTCCACTCAGGCCTTACACATATCACTGGGGCAGCAAATTCATACACCGGGTGGGTGGGGGGCACTTAAGACTTGCTAATTTCGATATTCTCAAGTATCATGATTATATTTCATACAGAGAACTTATCGGAGTGATCTAGGCAATCCCAGGTATCTTGACAAGTATGAGGGGAAAATTTTCTGCCAATGCCCAGGGCTAGGTACATACTCTAGCCACCCTCTTTCTCCCACAGTTTGTAAGAGAAAACAGCAACTAAACCACTAACAGACCCAAATCAATGGTACCGCTTAAGATGAAAAGTACAATTAAGTAAATTAATTAAGGCTCCCTTCGCACTTCTATATTCAGAGGCTGATCATTTGCTTGGTTTAAGTAATGTGTTCTATCTTAATTGAAGTCATTAGTACCCCAAGTAAATGTCTTGACATTCCCCCAAGTACGTCTGAATGGACTCCCATTTTGCCATGCAGACCCCAGTTCTGCTGATACTTCAGCCGCTACACTAACGGTGTTAATCAAAGTAGAACTTTTTATTTAAAGCCATTGGTTTTGTAACCAGATTGTTAACTAGGCACTTAATAACGTTTTAATTCTACACACTGACTCCCGACTCATACAAATAACCTGCTTAAGACATTCTGTGCTTTGCAGAGGAATTTCACTGGTAGTGGTTGGTGTTGGCCGCTCACGAAACTTCCTTTAGCATGATTGCTGCCGCTGCGCCACCATATGGGAAATTAACTTTTCCAAACTTTTTTTCTGTTTCGAGGCCTCATTACATCACTCTCAAGCTCTCACTGACTCTATCGAGCTTTGAATTGTCTGGTTCATTGAGGCCCCTTACCCGCCACTAGAATCTTCCCTCTTCTCCTTTCTTTCTACTTGGTTCTCATCCTTTCATGAGATAGTTATGGCTTCTCTGCTTATGCCTCCTGCTAGAAAGCTGGACTTTAGAAAGACTGGGGCAGGGAGGGTAGGATGGTAAAGAAAAGGCCTGACTTACCCTTCTTGATGCAAAGAAAAAAATGGCTTAAAACGTTAGCTCCTTTCTTCTCTATGTTAAAATTTTCATTTCTCAAGGGAAACCAGGCACGCAAAGGTTTCTTCAGAGTTCAAACATACCTATGGATGGGTTGATCTATAATTTATCATTTTTAGCTGCTTTCTGTTTTGTCTCACCTATCTTTTATTCTTCCAGATCCATGATGTTGTAAGTACATAGCAAAGAGAAGCTAGATAAAGTGAAAGATCAAATAACACACATGACTGTGACCTCCACATCTTTGCTATATGACTAGCAGATTTGTAGCCATCCGTGCTAAAACATATTTTAAGAGATTTGTCCAGCCCACACACCCCCTTCTCTAAGAACTGACTCTCTATTTGCCAATGGAAAAGGCCCATTAATCATGTTTATATCACATGACCCAGCACCCTCAGCCTTAGCTGATAGGACCAAGGAAGAACACCTGACCCACACTGGGCCAATCTCACTGTGCCCTTGTGAGAAGTGCTAGTTAATCTCTGTTGACTGCATAGTCCAAGGACAGGTAAACTCAGAAACTGTAGGGTAGCCATCTTCTGCCAGATTCCTGGAGAAGCAAAACATGTCGATCTGCCAAGAAAGAAGAACGAAGCGCAGACGAGAGATCCGGTGGTGTTGGACGGAATAAGGCTGAGAGAGCAAACCTGGCTATACTGGCTCCTGGTTCCTTAGGCCAGACTTGGTGTCTCCAGGCGGGAGAGAAGGATTCCGAATAGCATGGCTACATCAGTTAGGCTATATCAGAAGACAGAAACCACACGGTCATTTTTAATTTTTTCTATTTTTAAATTATTATTTTTTTTTCCAGGAAACCTTGACTTTTACTTCTGTTACAAATTTCAGTGTTTGTTCTGGCCCCCTACAGCTATGAGCAAGAGTGGAGATGAAATGACCTCCCATGAGCTACCTCCTCAGTGCTGGGCAAATAAGAGCATTTTGGGTAGACTTCCTGCATCCACCAAGGAACAGGAAATTTTAATATAAAGAGGTATTTGTTATAATGGGAGAATAACCATAAATATGTAAAGAGAATTCTAAAGCTTACTCTGGGCTGAAGGAGAGTATCTGGGGGTAGACAAGCTCGCCAGGTGTGGATGGGGCCCTTCCCAAGGATATAGTACTGACCATTGGAGAAGTATGGTTGTAGCCCACTGTGTGGCCGAGAATTTCTCTGTGGTACCCAGCCCAAAGATGGCCAGCCATCCCTGGGCAAGTAGAAAAGGCCTCCAGGGATGGTGGGCTGTGGATGGCGGGTTGCGGAGCAAAGAGGAAATCAAGCCCGCTTGCTGTGAGAGAGGTACACAAGCAGAAATGCAGTGTCCACGATTGGAGGCCTGTGGGAAATCGCCCCTCAGGGCACAGGTCAAGGCTGGCGAGAGGGTCGCAGAGAGAGACGAGCTGTAGGGGGCCTGCTCACTGGCAAGGCCTGAGATGTACGATGTCCGCGTTGAGAGGTCCACAGCCAGGTGGGCATCGCTGAGACAGAGCCAGGACTGTAGGCTGGCTAAGGGTGTCCATGGTCTGAGTGCCAGGGTAAGGCAGAGCATCACTGAAAGTCCCCACACGCGTATGGCTGACAAACTAGACAGGAGGACCAAGAGAAAGCCAAACGCAAGACAAGGGAACAGGAAGAGAGAACAACTTCTCCCTGCAGTGTCCTCCGGTCCCCTCGACACTGTGTTCGCTGCAGGAACATGTTTAAAGCTCCGTGAGAGCAGGTAAGAGGGTAGAATCGAAGCCGAGAGGCAAAAAAAACAAACCAAACCAAACTGACAAAACACACAACAAAAACCTGGCTTAGTAGTCTCCACTCCTGAAGTTCTGGTTGTCACAAGATATTAGAGTCACAGCCCAAAAGTACATGATAAGAGGCTATCTTAGTTATCCAACGTTGCATAACATGTCTCCAAAACTTAGTAGCTTAAGACAACGATAACCACTTATTATCTCCTATGTTTTCTGTGGCTCAGGAATTTGGGCCTATCTGGCTGGACGGTGCTGGCTTGGGCTTCCTCAGGAGGTTGCAGTCACGTTATGGGCCAAGGCTGCGACCATCTGAAGGCTTCACTTGGGCAAGATGAACATCATCCAAGGTCGGTGTTGACTGGAGGATGGAGGCCTCGCTTGCTCTCCACACGGGCGTGTCCAGAGGATTGCTTTAGCGTTCCCAACGTGGCATGTGGCTTCCCTCACAGTCAATGTGATCCAAGGGGCCAAGGCAGAAAAGCAGCTCTGTCCTTTATAAGTCTTGGAAGTCACACACCATCATTTCTGCTATAATGTATTAGCCGCAAAGACCAGCCTGAATTCAATATGGAGCATGCATACCAAGAAATAAAGATCACTGGGGACGATCTTGGAGGTTAGTTCCCACAGAGGCCACAAATTCAAGGGCGCATTCATTTACTCCACCCAGACCCTGACTTGGACTTCTCGGATGTTTTTATACCTTAGGTCGCACATGTGGGCATGTCTCGTGGGCACATCAGCTAAAACTAGTGAGCCATAGAATGTAAGACTGGGAAGTGACCTTAAAAATCAACTAGGTTTCACATCGTTATTTCTGGATGAGACAACTGAGGCCCAGAGAGTATGAATACTCTGTCCAAGAACAGTCAAGAACTGCACACCCAGACCCAGAACCCCAGTGTCTGAACCTCTGGTTCTCTCCTCCCCATTCAAGCCCACTGACTGACAAGTTGGACTGGAATCACTGTGGTGCTTGTTAGAAATATAGATTCCTGGACCCTTTCCAGATCTACTGGATCCGAATCTCTGCTGGGAGGGGCTGGATGCGGAGGTGAGGAATCTGTCTGATCTGTAAAGCTCCCCAGGTATTTCTGAGGAGCAGCTCCAAGCCGGCGAGCCACTGTTCTCTTCTGCCTTTACTGTAACCTAAGAAATTCTGCCACCCAGAGGAGGGAGTGAACCTAGCATGGGCTGAAGCCCAGTGGAGCCTGATCTGGGGCCTTCATCCCCAGGGTACACTGTCCTGCAGGCTCCCAGATACGCTTGGGGACATGCTCGCCCACTCACAGAGAATGCTTTCTGCTTTGGCCCGGGAGCAGCAGACGCTCGCTGCCCTTGCACTGTATTGTGGATTTGCGGATTGCGTTAACCTAACCCCACGCTGTCTTGATTTTCCTGGCGTCTGATTAAGCAGGGTCAGTACCTGCCTGATCCCAAGATGGAGGGAGCACCTCAAATGTTGCCTCCAGGTGCCCCATGCCTGGCCTTACCCCAGCTTTGCTGACTCCTTGGTATGATGCTGGCCCTGCTTAGTCAGTGGGTGCTCAGACTCCAGGAATCCCAGTCATTCCTTCTGGCCAGAGGAACAGAGGGAGCCCTGAGTGAAGGGGCCTAGGCCTAACTCTAAACATCTCAGGTTTGGGCTCCATGACATTTGAGGTAAGTAATTTGCAGGTTTGGGTTAAATGCATCCAACCAATTACCTATATTCCTAGAGGAAAGTCGAATATTGGATGTCTTTTTCCACTGAGAAGGATTTTAATTTTAAAAAATTCATATTCTACATGCCTTTTTTATCTTCTTAAATGTGAAAAAATCTCAATTTCACTGTGTAAGTTCCTTCCCCAGCAGCAGTGAACCCACATTCCGGACTGGCGCTCAGCTCCTTCTTTTCTGGAATCACCTCATAGTCCCCGTCTTCTTTAACCTCCCAGATTGTGACTGGCTTCGTTCTGTACAGTATTTATGCTAATAATAGGAAAACTAATCATGATAATGATTTTGATAGTAATTAAATAATACAATGGCAACTCTGCTTATTATGCATCAGACACTAATCTAAGAGTTCTCCCAGATTATCTCATTTGTCTCAAAACCATGGTCAGGTAGGTGATTCAAACCTCATTTTAAAACAAGGGAGCCAATGCTCAGAGAAGTTAAGAAAGTGTGCCCAAGGTCACACTGGGCACAAGTAGCGGAGCCAAGATTTTCTGCCAGCTCGACTAACTCAAGAGCTATACTTTTAAAGACTGGAGTCTAGTGCTTTCCATGGCTGTTTTCTCAAGAACACTACACAGTGATCAAGAACAAAGATTTCTCTGTCCCAGATATAGTGCTAAATTCCAGTTCTGACAATTTCTTGTTAGGCAACTTGGGGCTAATTATTTAATCTCTGTAATCCTCTTCATCTATAAAATGAGGATAATTCTTTCCTCATGTGGTTATTGTAAGGATTAAATTTAAAAAATGCACAGTGCTTTGCACAGAGTCAATGTTCAATTAACGATAGCTATCATAATTGTTACATTTTTATTGGCGTCATTACACGTTTTAACCCATGCAAAATGCCTGCTCATTTCTCTTGCAGATTGTATCCCCACTGCACACCAATTTCAAGTCCTAGAACCCATTATGTACTGATTTGTATACAATAACAGGGGAGTCTCACAGAAATAACAGGAAAACAAAACTAATTTGAGAAACGGCAGCCCTAAAAAATACTCGGAGGATATTACAAATGTGGCGTCCTTCCTGGATCTCTTATTTTTTTCCACCTTCAGTTTTTGTAAGGGGTCATTTCTCTCCTGATGACAATATCGGCTGCTTCCCTGAGACAGGCAATGAACTAATATTTCTGCCAAATGAAAAGGACTCTCCCTCATCCCAGCGACCACTGCTTCTCCTTCTCACATGCTTTATCTTTTTCACCCAAACTGGCCCATTCCATAATTTATAGCCCAACTGACTCGGCAGGAATGGTTGCTCTGGGGCCTCAGAGACCTGGCTCAGCAGGTAGGGTTAGGAGGTCTTGGAGCAATCTATCCTGGCTGCCACAGGGTGACAGCTGTCAGCTCTGCCTCTCTCCCTTGAAGCTTAGCCTATTTCTTCCACGAGAACACTCTGTGCTTAAGCATCTTCCTTCCGGTCATGGCGGCCTCATGTTTATGTATAAGATGATCTTAGAATATGGCTAGGGCTACAGTATTAGTCCCCCCAAAACATAACCCAGTTAGGAGATGCACAGCTAAGTCTTTATTTAATGAAGGGGAGGACTCCCAACAGTTCAGTGATTGTATAATGCAGTGGTGAGGTGGGGGTGGGGGGGTCAGACCTTAGCATGGTAACCAGGGGAGGGTGCAGAACCTAAGCCCCTGCTCCTGGCCAGCTTTATTATCCCAACGCATCACCTACATTCTAGACAAAGGTTCACCTGCTCAGAAACAATCCAAGGAAGACAACACTGAGTCTTTGTTTTCATTTCATCGCTTCTCACCATTAATTCCTGTTTTCACTTATCTGAATCATTACTAAAGAAGACTCAATATGCAGAAGTCATGGAGGAACTTACAAGTATCACAAACAGCCATCAACACAGAAGAGAAAGTAAGGAATGAGGTTTCTCTGGACGGGCTGGAGTGGGTTGTGGTGTGGGTGAGGGTGAGGGTGGGGAGGGCAGAGAGTGCAGTGGAGGCTGAGCCCCAAGAGGCCCTGGAGGAACACTCAAGCAGGATTAGGAAGCTGACCCCATAGGCTGCACTCACCTCCTCGGTCCCCCATTCTAGCCCTCATTCCAGGTGTGTGCATGGGGCAGAAGCTGTGAATGGGTGACGTTTGGTGGCAAAGGGGAGTTAGGTTTGCAGATGGAATTAAGTTTGTTAGTAACTGATCTGCAAATAGGGAGATTATCTGGGTGGGCTCTGTGTAATCCCAAGGGCCCTTCGATGCAGAAGAAGGAAGCAGAAGAGTCAGAGAAAGTGAAGTGACTACGGAGTCAGCCAGAGTGACACGAAGTGAGGGATTCAACCCCCTGAAGCAGGCTTGAAAATGGAGGAAGGTGTTGAACCAAGGAAAACAGGAAGCTTCTAAAAATTGCAAAAAGCAAGGAAACAGATTCTTCCCTAGAGCCTCCAGGACTGAGGCCCTGCCAACACCTTAATTTTAGCCCAGTGAGACTTGTGTCAGACTTTTCTGATCTACGGAACTGTGAAATAATAAATTTGTGTTGTTTGAGCCACTAAGTTTGTGATAATTTGGATAGCAGCAATAGAAAACAAATACAAAGGAGTTCGTGATAAATGACTGTACTCAATAATATTGATAGATGTGATATCAAAAATGGTTTCTGAAAGGCGTAACATTTAAGAGACTTCTAAGAAGACAAGGAAAATTTCCACCTGTTGGAATTAGGTCATGTTTCTAGGCTTAATTTATATCAATTCTCCTTAAAACAGTTGTGCTGCCTATTTGGAAGTTTTCCTGATTGCTCCCGAAGACCTGTTCTCTGCTCTGTGCCCTGAAAGGCAGACCTCTGTGGACCACACTCCCTTACCCTATGGTTTCCAGCTGAGTTTCACCAATGGGAGGTACCAGCAAGACTGGAGGACAGTCAGGCGTCCAGCTTGCTCTTGGACTACCCTGAGAGCGAGTCTCTCCTTAAATTTTGTGCTCTAGGATCTTCACTTGCCTCACTCAACAGTAACACTGGGGAAGAAATAAGAAACCCTATTTGGGTCCAAGAAAGGCTTCCCAGAGTAGGTGACAGCCAGATGACTAATATGAGCACAACCAAAAGATATCCAGAATTCCTCATGCCTTCCCCCTACCCATAGCTGTGTGGTGAACTGTATCAGAGGTCCTGGTTGGGAAAGCAGAAATGAGAGGTCAAGAAGATACAACCCAACAATACCAACAGAAGCGATTTAATTTGAAAACTACCCTGGATTAAGCAATTTATCTGGTCATTACATATGCAGCACTTCTATATGCAAATCACATGCAAATAGAAATACCACCCTCCACAGGGACAGCGTTTTCATTTGTTTTCTCTGGCTTCTAAGGCAAATCCAATTTGGAAAATAAAAATAGAAAATTACCCTGTGGTGGAATAACATTTGTTTATGCGTCTCAGCACTTCCACCAATACCCCCAACAGTACCCATGAGCCTAAAATGATTTGTCTGTGATGAAGAACGGTGTGACCTTGAAGTAAATTAATTGAAGTTGTGCTTGAAATAACGTACAAAGGTTTACCTACCTGTGTCTGTATAAAGGTGGGAGGGTGTGGGGTTCCTCCTCCAGGAAGCCCTCCTAGACTACCAGTCTTCCCCATCCCTCCCCCAAAGGCCCGGATTGAGTTCAGTTCCCTTTCCTCTGTGTCTCCACAGAATACTGCTCAGTTAGTGCTACTAGCTGCATAAAGGAGTGAGTGCCGGAATATTAATTGGCCCAGCAAAATCCACAGACAGGGCAGCCATATGAAACCACTATCGACTAAATGTATACGTGCTTGGAAATGCATTCATTACCTGTGAATTTCAGAAATCTCCCCACCCCTTCCCTCTGTCTGCCCTCCACTGTCCATCCCTGCCTCGGGTATTTTTAGAACAAAACAACAAAAAGATAGGAAGATGTCTGGCAGGAAGAAGGTGGTAGGATTAATGTTGTGAATAAGGCTTCAAGGAATTTAAAAGTTGGACCTCCCCCTCAAACATTTGTTTCCTGCCCATAAACAGGAACACTACACAGTCACTGGCTCTTATTTTTAGGGAAAAAAAAAAATCTAAACAATTTAAAAAAAAACCGCTTAGGTTGATTATAGACTAACATTTCCAGTCTGGCGCAGTACAGTCCGCTGGTGTCAGTGTCCAGGTAGGGTGCTGTCACGGGCTTACCAGAGCCGGGAAGAACCAGAAGAACAGGTTGCTGTTGTAAGTCTTATTCACAGTGAGGTAGCCAGCGTAACTCTTCACCTTCAGTCCTGGGTAAGAAGCCACCAAACTCAATCGTTTCCCTAGTGAGGGAAAAATTTACCCAAAGATTAGAGAGAGAACACAGGTTAGCCATCTCCATCTCCTCCAGTCTTCTCGTAGGGGCCAGGTCTGGGACAGAGTGATCAGAACGGCTACGAAGGACTGGCAGAAGGTGCTTACTGGACCAGATCCCAAGGTGCCCTGGCCAGTTCCCCATAGTCGACATAAACAATTTAGCCAAGGACAGTGACATCTTTAAGCTTTTTGGGGGGGTGGTCCTAAAATATATTTTATGAGTGATAATAGGAGTTTTATTAAAAGAAGAAGAAAAAAAAAATCACAAAAAAACTGAAGTGTTCACATTGGGCCTGAAAAGCCAGGGCAGAACAAAGTCACCAGCGCCCCAAGGCAGACTTGAGAGAGAAACGGCACAGCTAAGGAGCCCTCAGCCCTGGGAGGCCCGTGCTCTCCACGTTCTCCTTATCATGGAGGCGAAAGGCCTGCTACTTCCACTAAGGGAAATGAACTGAGGTGCGTGGAGAGCGAAGATGGCTGGGAAGGGTGGGGACAGGCTGGCAGTGACCTCACGGCTACTCAGAGGCAGCCACATGGGACGATGGCACAGTCATGGGGCTTTCTCAGGGTATCAAGCAGATACCCTGAGACAGGGAAGAGGAAGCGGGACCGCTCAGACAGCTAAGGCCACACAGCAAGAAATAATACTAATAGGAGCTGACACTTAAAAGGCCACTGCACCAAGGGCTTTAGCTAGGCGGTAGGTATAATTATCATTCCCACTTCACAGATGAGAAAACTGAAGCACAGAGGGGTGAAGTCACTTGTCCGAGGTCACACAGCTAACAAAGGAGAGCTGGGGTTTAAACCTAGGAGGCAGGCCGCAGACTTTGCTCCTCCCCCAACCCTGCCACACTGCTCCGCTGGAGAACTAGTCATAAGATATCTGTGGGAAGGGAGGCAGTGATTAGGGAAGGAGTGAAGAAGGAACAGAAATTAGGTAGCAGGATGTGGTAGGAAAGTAGAAGGGGGACCATCGGGTCGAGATGAGTCCTTTCACGGCGACAAAGCAGATATCCTCCCCTCCCAGACGCAAAGCCACTTAAGTCTGAGACCTGTCAAATTGAAGACTGGTTAGTAGGCAGGGGTAGGTAGGGAAGCTTGATCCTTCACGCATGCCACCAACTAAAGATGGCTTGGGTGGGTGCTGGAGCCCGCAGATTCTGGAGTGCTGAGTCATTCACGTCTTACCAACGTGGCATTCAGTGACATTACTGAGAGGGTGCAATAAATAAGCCACAGTGAGAACAGCTGCACTCAGGGAATCTGTGCTATAAACCAGGGACCCAGCCCCGAGAGCTGGTTGGTACACTTCCCAGCACATCACTGCTCTGGGGCTACACGTTCCTCTTTCAAAATGGATCTGCCTCCCCGAAGAGAAACTCTCGCCTCTACCACACTGTTCCTCTTCCCCAGTACTTTGCTGATCCAAGGGCTACTATTGACCAGCTCTGTGATAAATTGTTTCAGTTCCTAGTTATGAAAGATGGGTGGCCTTAAGAATCCAGGTATACAAAACCTGTAGAAAAAAGCTGGCTCGTAGGGACCATCGCTATTGCTGCTCTCTGTGAAATATATCCACTGACTGGGCACAGGGGGCACCTGGGAGCAGAGGTGATGGTGGGGACACAGGGTGTTAGCGGGCAGTTTCCAAAGGCTCCTGCAAGGGTAGCACAATAGGAAGAGCATGAGTTTCCAAGTCGGACAGACCTGGGTTTGCAGTCCTGACCAGGCGCCCTAGCAAGTTACTTCACCTCTCTGAGCCTCTTTCCTTCTATGTAAAATGTAGATGCCATTTCCCCCACCCCTGGCTCCCTGTGCGGATCAAATGAAAACATGCAGATGAGCCATTAGCACAAAGCTGCACATAAAAAAGGGCCCAGGCCACTCCAAGTATATTCTGGAAGAATTTGCCTTTTTCTGGCTCAGGCCAGGTCCCGGGGCGGCGGGGGGGAGGCAGAAGGCTGCTTAACCCAGCCTCTCTTCCCCTTCTCTTCCAATGAGATCTACCCTCCATGCCAGAAAAAGGCAAAGAAAAAAGGAGAGAGAAGAATTTGAAGAAAAAGAAAGGGGAGATGATTAGGGGGGAGTGGTGGTGCCAGCCCCTTCCACCGCACGCCCCTCCCTCCAGCAGCCATTTCTTCCCTGCCCCGTCTTTACTTTCACTCTTAATTAGCCTCCAAAAGGATCAACCTCCAGCATTGCACAGCCTTTAAAACGCTTGTTTGGGGGCCGTTTTTAAAATCAAGATATAATCGACATATAACATTATATTAGTTTCAGATGTACAACCAAATGGTTTGACGTTGGTATATATATTGAGAAATGATCACCATAATAAGTCGACTGCACAGTTATCATTTTTTTCCCCTTGTGATGAGAACTTTTAAGATACTCTCTTAGCAACTGTCAAATATGCAATACAGTACTGTTAACTAGTTGCCACGCTGTACGTTACATCTTCGGGACTTGACTTCTTTTATAACTGGAAATTTATATTTAAAATGCTTTTGAAATATTTTCCACCAACCTATTAATCTTCTCAAAATCAGAGACCCCCCCACGCTCCCCCACCCCAAAAAAAGGAGGGCCAAAGAGTGAGACATGGAGAATGAGTGACATATGAATCCCTGAGGGGTGAGTGAGCAGGTGAGGCTCTGAGAAAGGAGACAGAGAAAAATGAGAATGGTCAGAGTAGAATGAGAAAATACATAACAGAAAGAAGCTGGAGGGAATGGAACATGGGAGAGGATGACTGTATCACTCTCTCTGAGACCAGCACAGCCCAAGGTCAGCCTCCCTGCTCTGAAGATGACTCCGATGCCAGCCCAGCCCTTCCCTTTCTAAGAATTCCAAGGTTGTTTCTCTGCTACCTGCACATACTCAGGTACATTCCCTACCTTCCTTTCTAGAGCAGGGGCTTTCAGAAAGCAAGAGATTTGTCTAGTTTATCTTCGTGCCCCTGGGGACATAGCATGCTGATTTACACACTTAAGATATGCAATACATACTTTTAATGAATGAATGTGAATGAATGAATGAATGAGTGAGTGAGTGAACTAAAACAGGCCACACTGACAATGCACTAGAATCAGCTTATTACTACAAAAAACTTTTTAAGGCAGGCAGGCCTTATTAAGATCTTAAGAAATTTAGAAAAACTTTTTCCTGGCCTATAAAAATGTGGTTCACCCTGTTTCAAGTTTTCAATTTCCTTTAACTAAACCACAGTAAAATAATCGGAAGTTCTTTCAACTAAAACGATTTTTTTATACTTTCAGATGTTCCGTTCATCCTTCCAGAATCTATTAATGGAATGTGGAAAATAAACCCACAAGATGGAGAAGTCTCTTTCTTCCTGGTACCATGATACAATGTTTAAAACAGTTAAAGAAAGGAAGAAGGTTTTCTTTGAAGGATTTCACTTCTTCCTGTTACTTACTGCCGTTCCCAGTGTTTGTAAGATCACCACGTTCAGAAAGATGGGAGCATGACCGAAGAAAGGCATGAACCAGCTCATGAAGGTGCACTGACTTCACATTCGCTAAGACTCGGATCTCCATCAGTATAGACAAGACACTACCAGACCTTAATTCATAACAAATTAAGACCTAATAGCAAAATAGTCCTTAAAATTTGTAAAAATGCGGTTTTTGTAAACACGCTAAAATCTGCCTCCTATATTTGTTTTGTTTCAGAGAATAGGATTTATCCTAGCTGCAGAGAAAATAAACGTGCGATCGCGATTACATAAAACTAAACCAGCTAATGGGGGATTAAAAAAATAAAATTTCCCTTGTCTTTTTGCGAATGATTGTTTATCTAAAAAGTGTTCCATTGCAATATTAAGACTCGCATTCCCAGAGTTCCGACAGACTCAATAAACACAAGAGATTTAGGGCAACAAGCTGACCATCTGTCCAGAGCTTCCTGAACTTTCAATAAGGTAGATGAATAAAATTATCCTTAATTAATGTTGTCAGGGCTACATTAGAATACCTAGATGTAGCAGATTTTGGATCAGCCACTTAAAATTCCATTCGAAGGTTTTTGACTGTGTAACTGAGCATTAGAAAGTGACATTATATCAGAGTTAGTATTTTAAATATCGTCACTCATCAGATGGTGATCTACCGGGGCTCGCACAAAGGACAGAAGATGGAACTACCTCCCTCGAAATCTTTCTTTGCTGCTACCAATGACCACAACCGAAATGCTCGTAGTCAAAAAACACAGGAATGATAGGGAGGTGGACAGCCTCCTAGGTGGGTTTCTCTGAATTCTTTTCACTTGACCCTACCAGATATCTGATACAGACACATCATGGTCACTTTCACTTAATGCCTTTGTTTAAGCTGTTTTTCTCACTCAGTGCCTTTTTCAATTCACCCAAATCTTACCTAACACAGTAAGGTCTGGAGATGGTCACATAGCACAGGGATTCATAACTCAGACTCTGGAGTCAGCAAAGTTAGGTTTTACTTCCAGCTCTGCCACTTATGAGCTTTAAATGGCCCTGGATAAGATACTTAATTTCTCTGGACCTCAATTTTCTCATCTGTAAAATGGGAACGATGATTATGCATTCCTTATTAGGGCGGCTCTCTGGGGATTCAGTGAGCTAGTGTGTGTGTAAAGCACAATGCCTGGCACCTATTCAGATCTAAAATTTAGATTCTACAAATATTTATTGAGTACCTATTACACACAGGCGCTGTGCTAGGTACTAGGCATATAATTACTGAATGCTAGCCACTTGTTATTTTTACTATTACTACTGGTACTATTTTCTCCCTCAACTAAGCCAACCAATGGGATAGTTTCCTTCTCAAAATTTCCAGCATGTCCACCTCAAATGTCACACTTGAGTATTTTAATGTGCACTGCCTCAGTCCTTAATTGTGTCTATATCTGGTCACTCCAGAAGAGCACATGCTTCTTAAACAAAGAAAAACAAATTACAGCAGGCATATCACAGAGCAGAAGTCAGAAAATTTGAGTCCTAAATGCATCTCTTCTACTATCACCTGCATCCCCGTGGACAAGTCATGTAAGGTATTCGAGTCTCATCTGTCGATTGGTAGAGTTGGTTATAAGTATTTAATTCCTTTTCAACTCTAAACTAAATGAGTTGCTTTGATTTATTGTTAATATACATAATCTAAGTCATCGGTATCCATTTATTGAGGAAGCCAGAATGAATGCATATGATTCAATTTGGTAGATTTGAATTAATAATATTTGGCCTCTTCATTTATACTTAGTGATATGAGCTCATACTAGTAGGCCACCATATTTAATGACTTCTCTATAGCAAGTAAAAATGATTCTTTAAAAAAAAAAAGACTGACTATATTATCTGACTACATGATCAAATATGCACTAACGTACACTGACTACATTTCCAAAGTTTTTCACTTTTTCTTAGAAAAGAGTCAGTGAAACATGGAACTAATGTGTATTTTGAAAAAAGACATATGAACAGGACTCAAATGCACCCTTAAGATACGATAATGTTTTGGTTTTACACCAAACAAACAAAAGCAACAATGACATCTTATTGGCTACAAGAACATTTTAAATGAAGAAAAGTCGCTTTATTTTAAACTTCCATATGGAGTTGATAGATTTCTTTCTGATCTTTAAGATGATTATTTCCCTAAAATTTCCAGTATGACTTCCATACTCCCATGACATCTACCACCCTATCGGCCTCACAGCCATTACCCCTGCCTGCCCACCTGCCACCAGGGATAAACTTTGGTTCTCTGGAACAAACGTCAGATGCCGTGTCTCTCACCTACTTAAAGAAAGTGCACCAGTAAGAGTTACCTACACCCCAAACAACCTTCCCCACTCTCTTGGATCACTTTCATCAGCAAAACACATTATCTCCTTCCCCCTCAAAGCCCTTCCTGACCCCATAGCTCTCCCCAGCCTCTGCCCCATTTCTCTGCTTCCTTTTACAAACGTCCCCTCAGAATAGCTGCCTCCATACTATTTTATAGTTCAGGAGCCTACTGAGGTCCAAAAGATTAAGTAATTTATCTACACAGTGATTTATCTAAGCATGAAGAAGCATTAAGAGGAGAGGCAGGTCATAAATTTTAGTCTCTGATGATACCAGATGACATCTTTTTTCTATTCATTATAATAGTAGAAAACACTTGATATCTGGAGAGCAATTTAGAGGTTATAAAGAGTTTTCATGTGCATTTTCTCATCTGATTCATACAATATCCCTGCATCTCGGGTAGGTGGTTGCACCTCCACCTAATTAATGAGGAAACTGAGGCCTAGGATGTTTGGGTAACTTGCCAGGCAAGGGGCCGTGCACAGTGGCTGTGAGCATAGCTTCTGCAGTGAGGCAGTCTGGGTGTGAATTCTGCATCTATAAGCTGGTGTCTGTGGGACTCTGATAAGTAACAATCTCTCTTTTGCTTAGTTTCTTGTATGTAAAAATGAGTATGCCTGCCTGGGTCGTTGAGATGCTTAAATGAGTTTATGTAGAATACTTGGAACCAGTAATTGACACATAGTACATTCTAAGGTTAGTATTAACCTTATTAAGTGCCCAGTGGTAGACAGGCACTGTACTAATTTTATAAATAGAAGTACAGGGACTTGACTATTAGACAAACTCATCCTGATGAGCTCTCATTTTAGCTCAAAAATTTGAAAATATACAACATCAAATCACTAGTATTTGAAATAAAACAAGTGAGTAAAAATACCAGAATATACTTGGAATCCTACAAGGTAATTGCTTTAAAAAAAAAAGAAAAAGTGTTGAAAGTATACCAGTGGTTTTCTGATTAAACTTACCTTCTTTGAGTTTCCCAGCTTTAATATAAGGAGTAAGAAATAATGGCCGTCCTACGTTTCCCTTATGTGGCCTGGACGCCTGGACACTTTTGTAGAGGGTGCGAAAGAGCCCATCACCACCGGAGCTGAGCATCAAAAGGACCAACAATACAGTTGCCTTCCACATGGCACCAATCATTTTCTCCAGGCCTAGACAATAAAATTCCACAAATGAATCAGAAGAGTAACCATTTGCCCTTTTACATACAAGACATTCATTTATTCAGTCAAAAAAAAAAAAAGTGTATAAAGGCCCTTTGCTAAAACAGACCCAAACCCTGCTCACTCTGAAATTAACAGTCTACATTCAATGCAGAATTAGTTAAAGCCTCAAGACAACAATGGCTCTGTAACTGATCACCAATGAGTGGTAGAGGCAGTTTATCCACTCCAAGAGGGCAGAAGATGGAGAGCCCATTTCCGGCCGAGAGAACCTCTTCAGGAAGGCCTTACCAAGGTCAGATGTGAATAAAAGGTGGTGGAACTCGGACAGACAGGAGAAATGGGGTAGGCGCCACTGGTGGGTGGAATGGCTGGAGCAAAGGCGAGACCTCAGTTGTTCATGGGCACTTCGCAGGGAGATTTAAAACAAACAAAATGAATTTCTGGTTCCCTCTGCTAGCTCCTAACAAAATCAGTAGAATTTGCATCCAAGAACAAAAAAGAAAGGAGAGAGAGGGAGAGTCCTTCAGTTATCTCTAGATCTCTCCTCCTAGATCTGCTTGATAAATAAACTCAAGAGTTAGATCTCAAACTTTATTAACACAAAGCTTTCCAAAGATCTTCAAATCTGATGTTCACTTAGAGTACTCATCTGGGCTCATAATAATAATGGCTTAAAATCTGTATGGTGATTCTCCTAACTTGTAAATAAACATGTAAATTGTATTTACAATGGGCTTTCCCTTGTATTTTTAGCTGATGCGAATCTCTTAATAACTCAACCAGAAAAGCTAGGATTATTATCACAGGTGTCTGATAAGGAAAACTTGACTCAAAGGAGTACCTTATCCAAGGACAGAAAAGTGGAGAAAGCAGAACTAGAACTCGACCAAGGTCAAGGCTAGGGGAAGGTGAGTCAGGTAGAGGTGCAGGGTCGGATCTCACCTTTTTTATAAAATTTTGACATTTTGTTCATCATAGATGGGGGGGGTGGGTTGATTATGATTTTTTTCCCAAATAGTATATTAAAATGTTATTTATCTTCATCACTAAGCTTTTTAGCACTCTTAAAGTATTAGCACCCTGCTAAGTATTAGGATGCCTACGATTATTCCACACTGCTGCTGTCTGAGCATGATCCAAACTCATGGCTCTAAAATCTATGTGAAATACGTGAAATGAATAAATACACTGCTCACTCAGATTTCTGGATGCAAAAACAAATAAATAATTATGAAAATATAATGCCGGCTTGTGACTGTTCGGTGCTTTGAAATACCAAGCCATTAAAAGATCTTAAAAACACAAAATGTATAAAAATCTACTAACCACATGCTTATCACAACCCAATTTGGCATAATATGAAAATGTTGGTTGTAGCAAATTTAAAAAGCTTTTCAGTCACATTTCTCCAATAAGATAAAAGTTTATAATTATAATTGGTTTGAATATATAATCCTTGAAAAGTCTCTCTTGGTTAACGTAATAGAATTCGCCATACTGAATGTAAACAAGCCCAACCAAATGCAGTATGTAGTGAAAAAACGTCCTTGCCTATTACTGACTATAATAAAGAACAAAATGAATTTAGAAATCGAAATTAGGTTCCCAAGAAACTCAAGGGTCATGACCACTATGGCACTGATAAAACATTTTTTAAATTATGTGAACTTGTTACGCTGATATTTTAATAACAGTTACTTTCAAGGAATGCTTGAAATCAACAATCTTACTCTCTGGTTCAGGGGGAAAAAAATCTGTGGTATTAAAAATACACTAGAAGAAGTTCTGCCAGTAAGGTTCCCCTCCCCCGCCCCCAGGGGGCAGAAACAAGAAAATAATCACACCATCTAATTTCTCAAACTTCGTGTTGCAAACCTCCAGCCCCCTTTAATGGATGTCATTAAATTTAAATAACCAGGGTAGTTAAAGCTCTTCACTTGTAAGCGGATGTTGACTCAAAGATGTTAAAGTAAGAGGTAAAGCTGATCTTATTTTAACTGACATATCTAATTTTTAAAAGTGAGAGTTGGTTCAATTTAGTAGATCTCATTAACATTTAATCAAATAACTATTAGAGTCCTGGTTTCCCACATAGGTAAATTAAAGCAACAACGTTTTTCATTTCACACTTCTCATTTAAGTCAGAATTCCTGAATTGTGCTTAGCTGTCATCTCTCCTAATGAAATGAAAGCTATTATCCTGAATGGAAGTGGTTTTTACTTAACATCCTTCTCAAATGGTTTTGCTTACTCTAAGATCAGCCTGAATCTTTTTTATTTATCGAACATTTATTGAGTATTTTCTAAACTAATAAACCGTGTACCAGAAACTACTGCCCACAGAAAGTGAAAGAAAAAATTGTTAACCATACACTGTCATATGTCTGTTTGAAATAATATGAAAACATTGGTGCTATTTCCAGTTCAAATATATTATATTGAAGGATTCAGGCACTGTTCCTCTTAATAAATGTTTAGAAACAGAATAAAATCTAGGCAACTACATAGCTAGCAACATTGGCAGAATCAAATAAGCTAAAGGTCAAAAGTATATGATTTGTTAAACCTATCTTATTAAACCTTAAATATTACAGTTGGAAACTATGTCCAATGTACAATTATTTATATAAATAAAGTTATTTATCACAGTGTTCTGTAGAATAATAAAAGTCAACAGTGTAAACAACTTAAGATCAGTAAGTTATTGTACATCAAAAAGATGAAATTATATATAGCAATTAATATGACTACTGATAATGTTTTGGAAAATATACTAAAATATTAGGTAAAGAAAAGCAAGCTATTAAATTGGATATATGGTATTTTCTCCTTGTTTAATACTTGTTAAGAATTTCTAAGTTTTCTACAATAATTAATCTTATAATCAGAAAAAAATAATTTTTGGTTTTGTTTTTTAAGATAAAGTGAAGCAACTGATAGACATGGAAAAAAAATGCTTGTTTCTTATTCCTCATTACTACCTGGTTATGACCTCTTGCGTTTCCTAGGAGTAAGGTTCCGCTTGTTCTTTTAGAATAGGTCCTTCCTTCTCTAACATTCTGTGAAAATGTGTCTTGATCTCCTAAAGCTATAGAACCTCAGAGACTCAAAGTACATTTTTTCTTCGGTAAATTAGAAGGGCTCTGTATAACTGTGAGATGTTACAATAATAATTATTGTTATTACATTTGTATTTAATTCTGCCTGGAGTAGAATCCATAACAAATGTGCATATAATTGGTACTAAGCAAATATTTGTTGAACTGATGGATCCGAATAATGAATCAAGATATTTTAGACCAACGCGAGATAATAGATGTTCGTTTGGCCCAATTCTTTTATCTTACGGACTAGAAAACTGAAGCCGAAGAGGTAAGTAAGTGACTTGTTTAAGTGACTTGAATGTAAACAAGTCCATCCAAAGGCAGTATGTAGTGAAAAAATGTCCTTGCCTATTATTGACTATAATAAAGAACAAAATGAATTTAGAAATCGAAATTAGGTTCTCAAGAAGCTCAAGGGTAATGACCACTATGGCACTGATAAAATACTGGCGAGCATGAAGGCCAAGCAAGCCTCAAAGCCAGGATTTGTTTATGGCTCTAAATCCAATCTGCTTTTCACTCTCTCATCTTTGGTTACATTCACATTCAGATATTCAGACTGTTATTGAAGTAATAGATAATAACAGCCTGTAATGGTCCTTAACGCTTTCATAGATCATTGGAGGATGTCATAAAATAAATAACAGAAACATTAATAAGTAAACCTTTCTAGAGAAATTTGGTTTTTAGAGACAGACCAGACTACTTCAGGTTCTGCCATGACCCATTCAGGGGACGTGGGGCAAGAAAGAGATTTCTCTAGGTCCCAGTCAGTGTGTGAGAACCAGTGATTAGATTTCCAGGAATTCTGAGAACCAGCTATCCGACATGGCTACTGTCAAAAATTAAACTATATATCAGAGAGTAGGGGAGAGAGGGAAGGGAGATGGTAGACCGGGGGGGGGAGGGCATGATTTAAATCATTTCTTCTATTAAATCAATTAATTAATTAATTAATTAAAAAATTAAACTACAAAAACTAACCATTCAATAACTAATATTTAAAAAAAATCATCATCGCTTCAGAATTATTTTACTGTTATCTATGCTCTAGTGCTAGTTTTTTTTTTTTTTCTTTTTCTCTTTTTTTGGTCCGGTGGACAGATTATAAAACAGTTTGCTACTGTGCATTTCATTCCAATTCTGTGTTCAGTAACGTCACGCTGATAGTTTGTAATCAGCCATGGTGGGAATATTTATACCAAGGAAATCAGGAAACATCGTGAGAGAATTCCTTGGTCCAACCCCCAAGAGTCAGTTAGCTGTTAAACATTTACCTGCACAGGTTGGTCTCATGTTAGTTATTTGAAAAGTGAGCCAGAAACCAGTTGCCATGAATTCACACTGCAATTCCAATTGAAATGACCAGCAGAAGACACAAAAAGGGAAAACCCTGCCACGTTGTCATCTCTGTGTTGAAACAACCAATAACATGCCTAGAGACACAAGTCCTCAAGAAAAAAACCCTGCAAAACCCACCGAAAAGTGTGCGTTCTACCAACGAAAAAGGACCCAAAACAAAAACTCCAGCATGAGGATGAAAGAAACAGAGCCAGCATTTCCGCCAGCTCAGTGTTCTCTTCTCTTCTTCTCGCTTCTCCATTTTATATTATAAATTATCCAATCAAATGATAAAAATCATTTGTGTAATATTATAGCTGCAATCAAAAGTTATTTGGATTCCTCTGACATATTTAACTGGCTTTAGAATCTCCCAACGCAATAAAAACATTCCCCAAAACAAACTAAAACAGGCCAACCAGGAACAGACATGTTCACAAAATCCGTAATAAAAGAAAGGTACAAAAGAGCGGCTCCTCTATTTAAAAAAGACTCGGTCACCTCTCAGGATCATTCAAGCGCATCCAAAGCATTCGGATCCTTTAATGAAGGGCTATTGTGCAACCCTGAATTAAATACCGGCCCAAATCCCAAATCCCGCTGTTTTGCAAAAAGGATTTTCATGCAAACGAATGGTAAAAGAAAACTCGTGCTTTGAAAGATC
>NW_011888850.1:5804920-5810822 GCF_000151845.1 Pteropus vampyrus
TAGCAATTATCGAATGCTCCCTGTGTGCAGGAACTGTGCTCATGGCTTTATACTTTTTATTTCTAACCTTTACCATGCAGGTACTATTACCATCCCATTTTACAGTTGAGAAACTGATCCTCGGAGAATTTAAGTTACTCGCCCAGGTTCCTATAGCTCGTAATTGGTAGAGCAAGGAATTGAGGCCAGCCAGCCCTTACCAGTTTCCAAAGACCATTCAATTGTCCCAATACTAGCATCTCCCAAAATGTGCCATGTGGGCCAGGGTCCCTCCTTCCTAATCCGGTAAGTTTGGAAATACAACATACTCTATCCCCCCGAAATTAAATTGTTATGTTACTGAGAAGTTCTGCGACAATGTGACAAAACTCTTACCCGGTATTTCCCAAAACAACAATATTTGATCAGGAAAGAATTTCTATTCTTGTGTAATATCTAAAAATTTAATGACATACACTCTGTGTCCTTTGTTCATTCAATAAAATATGTTGGCGGTATATCCTAGCCCCTCCCTGCTCCAAATGCCCTCAAAAAAAGTGTTTGGGCTAAAGGAGGTCAGGAAACACATCTCTGGGTGGAGCCAGCCTTGAGGAAGCACCAGTGCAAAGGCCCTTAGGTGCAAACAAACTCAGTTGTTGGTTGGTGGGTGTGCAGTGGATGAAGGACGAAGTGGCACCTGATGAGCTTGGAGTGCGGCCAGGGCCAACACATGTCTTATCTGTATTCATATCCCTTAGCATTTTATTCTCATTGCAATGGGAGACCATTGGAGGCTGTTAAGCAAGGGAGTAATGTGTTCTAATTAGAATTGTGAAATGGGAAATGATCACTCTGGTTGCTACCTAGCAAGTGGACTTCAGGAGAATAAGGGTGGAATCAGGATACCAATTAGGAGATCGATGTAATAATCCCGGAGAGATAGTAGAGGCTGGGGCGAGGGAGCAGTGGAGGTGGTAAGAAGCAGTCAGCCACATTTTGAAGGCATATCCACAAGTATTTGTTAATAGACTGAACTATAATGGCTGGGGGGAGGGGAAGCGGCAAGGATGACTCCTAAGTTTTTTGCTCAAAGTGATTGCATGGATTGTTATGGATTGAATTGTTCCCCCAAAAAAGGTATGTTGAAGTCCTGGTCCCCAGTACTTCACCATGTGACCTTACTTGAAAATAGTGTTCTTGCAGAGGTAATTAATTAAGTTAGAATGAGGTCATACTAGATTAGGGAGGACCTTGAACCCAATATAACTCATGTCCTTATAAGAGGAGAGAAACAGAGAGGAGAATTCCATGCAAAGACAGAGACACACAAGGAGAAGATGGCCATGTGACAATGGAGGCAGAGATCGGAGTCATGCACCTACAAGTCAGGAACCACTAAGGGTTGCTGGCAAACACCAGAAGCTGGAAGAGCCAAGGGAGCATTCTCCCCTACAGGTGTCAGAGGGAGCATGGCCCTGGCGACACGTTGGTTTTGGACTTGTAGCCTGCAGAGCTAAGAGACAATGAATCACTGTTGTTTTAAGCCACCCAGTTTGTGGTACTTTGTTACCGCAGCTCTAGGACGCTAATACATGGGAAGTGGGTCTACAGTGGAGTTGGGAAGACTGTGGAAGGGTGGGCGGCGTGTGTTTGTTTGACTGTGATACTATTCTTAGACAAGCCCCAAGTCCAGAGCTTTCTGTAAGACATATCCAGGTGTGGAAACTAAGTCTTGGGTAGAATAGTTCCTCAAGTCCTAGGTTAATTCTCTCAAGTCCCCCACTCAGACATTAAGCTGTAAGGCTGAAATTTGAAGCCAGATCTAGATGATTCCAAAGTCCATGTATTTTCTATCTGTCACTGTATAAATGACATAAGATAACACAATCCGCCTCCAGGCAAATTTTGACAAAAGCAAAATTCCAGGTAAACTGGATTATCTCTACATACAATTTATAAGATTTACAGGTGCTGACATTGCAAGTGATTTTAAGTGCACGTTTATCTGCAAAGAAGTGAAAAATCACATACCCAGAGATTGTTTCACAATGGATTTCTAGTGTACTTGCTTCGTTTTTAAAAATAATTTTTTCTTTAAGACTCATGAGAAAAGCAGTGTTTTCCACTGAGACATACTTCATTTTCCCCAAAAGTAAATGTAGCCCTATTCATTTTAGAAGCAGCCACCTTTTTGCTACCTACTCTGACTAAATTCTTTAAATAAAAAATTAGGATATGCAGTGTGGCAAACACAAGGGTAAGAATGGACACTGGATGAACATAATTTATATGAAGATGATCCTGGGACATTCTTCAATGTTGTCACCTTAACCATCACCTGCTGAGGTGAGAAGAAATTCTTTCGTGATTCCAAAACAAGTACTACTATTATTGATAGTAATTGCCTTAGATTATTCTAGTACTTTCCTCAGCTTTTTTCCACATATTATCTCACTCGATCTTCACTATGACTCTTGAAAGGAGTTAGTGCAGCTCCGAAAGTGGCCCATGTGTATGGAGCAACTTCTCAAGTAATGACACTTCAGTGAGTAGCAGAGCTGGGACAGACTCCAATTTCAAGGGACCATCTACTCAGCTAATAAACAAATATACCTTTAGCCCTTCCTACGTGCCAGATTCCAATCTAGGCACAGAGAACAAAAGCATCTGCCTTTATGAAGCTTACTGTCTAGTGGGGAAGAGCGATTATGAGAGATGTGAAGAAAATTAAAGCAGGGGAAAGGGTTAGAGACGGGTGGGGTCGAGGAGTCGTATTATTTTAGATTGGCTGGTCGGGAAAGTCCCCTCTGAGGAGGTGACATCTGAGCGGATCTGAAGGACATGAGAGTTCCGTGTGATTACCTAGAGAGAAGAGAGTTCCAGGCTAGAGAATGGTGACTGCAAAGGCCCTATAACAGGAGACAATGAGGATGGAAGCCAGCCAGCATGGCTGGCGTCCAGCGAGTGATGGAAAGGGTGTTACAAAGTGGGATCAGCGATCAGATCATGTGGGGTGTTGACAGCCAACACATGTTTGGGGGCTCATTTCTTCCCAGCTCTGATGTTTCCAACAGTGGTGAGGCTGGCTGCTTGCTATCCTCTTGCTCATTCTACTCGGAGGAGGGGGTAAGAGGTATAAAAATGTATCTGATGAATAAATTTGGGTAAACTGGGCATGTTAGTCTCCACTCCCTTTCTGTCCTCACAGGCAGCATTACTTTTCTCTCTTTACCTGGTGTGGACATACGCATGGCTTGGCCAGTCTGCTCAACTTTGGGCTTCAGTCATAGGAAGCCCATCTTCCCAGAAGTAAAAAGCTCCAACCCAAGCCAGCCTCTCCTAGTAATAAAAGTGATAGTTTGCTATGCCCCCTGCCTTGCTCCTTTGTCTTTTCAATTTTCCAGAACTCAGTCAACGGAGAGAAGTTTGCTATTTGGGGGGCTCCCTCAGAGGCCTCAACGGAATGGGATTTGGGTTTCATTCTAAGAGTAATGAGCTAGAACTTTTTCTCCACTGCACCCTACTCTATTATCCTGCAAACATTTCATCATACACGTAATTGGACACAGCTGTGGTTAGTAGTGTCCAGAATCTGATGTCCTATCCAGTGATGTTGATGTTCCACGCCAGCTCTGGAAATGTACGAGAGTTGACTATGAGAAATGATTTCTAAAATCAAACCAGCCAAACTATCTGCACACAGCTAATCAAAGAGCAACAAAGTCACAACAGAACGATTTAGCAAGAACAAAAGGATGCAGAACTGAATTCCCTTATTAAATATTTTAAAATCAAGTGTGCGTAGCATCCGAAGTGGAGACAATGGACAAAGCCCACAGACTTGCTCATCAGGTTCTTGAGCCTTGGAAATGCCCTCCATTATGGCTTCAGTCAGCAGTTTCCGAAAGCAAAAAACCTATGTTCACCCTTTCACTTGCTGCATTCTGACTTCAGTCCATACCATCTTGCCAAAATCATCAACGTTCTTCATGTTCCCAAATTCAAAACAAAAGTTTCTGTCTTTGTCTTAATTGACTTCTCTGACATATTGACATTTATCATTGCCTTGCCTTCTGCAATCTGTTCTTTCATCGATCTTCTAGAATGTTCTCCTTCATAGTTCTCTCTTCCTCTGCCTTCTCTTGAATATTGGGTTTCCTAGGATTCTTTCCTTGGTCCACAGTTTGTCTGACTCTACATGCTCTCACCAGGGTGGTCTCATCATTTTAAGTAGCACCTTCTTCTGACACCACTCAAAATAATAGCTCTTCTTAAAAGCTTCATGGTCATCTCTCCAACTGCCTACTGAACATTTTCAACCAATGTCCCATAGATATATGAAACTCAGCTCGTCAAAGTGGAACCTAATCCTTCCACTAAAATAGTGAAATGAACACATTTAGTTCTGTTCCCATTTTATAAAACCCTTATAAAATGAAAGCAGACATTTTTTTACAGGTATAAATCCCACGGCCCCCCAAAATAGGAAAAATAGCAAATAAAGCAAGTCAGATTTTGTAGCACTACATGCCTCCATCGCTCACCCCGTGTAGGAGACTGAGGATTCTTCTCTGGAATAGCTAGAACCTCTTAGAGAAAGGACCTATCCATACTGACATGTGACTTAGACTCACCTATCAATTCCAGGGAGCCAGGGAGCTGCTGACAAATCTCTTCCACACAATGGAACTTCCAACCAACAACTTAATTTCTCACACTTGCAGGGGAAAAAAAAACTCAAAAGAAACAGTAATGCATGAAACAGAACAGGTCTTTGAAAACAAACAAGAAAGATATTTAAGGAGATAAGAGAGGACATTGCATTCATTAAACAACAGAAAGCTCTCTTAAAGGGGAACAAAAAACAAGAACACACTCCTGAAAATTAAAAATAGGGTAGTAGCAATTTAAAAATTTTGATCAAAGAGTGAAACAATAAAGTCACACAAATCTCCCAGAAAATTTAACTAAAAGAGAAAAGGACTTAGAAATATAGGAGGAAAAAAGATAATTAGGAGATTTATTCTGGAAGACCAACATCTGAGTAATGGGAGTTCTAGAAAAAGGAAGGCAGATAAAATTTAGGGGAGAAAATTATTTCAAAAATAATACCAAAAAAATTTAGCAGAGGTATAGACATGATTTGTAGATTTAAAAGGACCACCAATTTTCCAGATCAAAAAATGAAAAGACATAGAACAGCTTCCAGAAATAAAGAGACTATCATAAACTTGAGAGGGAGAGAGAGATAGATAGATAACATAAAAACAATCAAGAACCAAAATGACATTGGGATTTTTAACAGCAGTGACAGCAACTAAAAAATACTGGGAGAAAAAGCCTTCAAAATTTTAAGAAGAAAATGATTTCCAAACTAGAATTGTATACTCAGCTAAACTATCAAACAAGTATGAGGACAAATTAAAGAAATGTTCAGGTATGCATAAGGTTTCAAAAAATTGGATCTCATATACCACTTCTCAGAAAGCTACTGGCAGATGTGTTCCACCAAAACAAGGAAGTAAACCAAAAAGAGAAAAAATGGCATCCCACTAACAGAATTAATGCAGGAGAGAGGTTCAGGATGACAGCTCTGCTCAACGAGCCACCAGTGTAGATTGGAGCAGTAAGACAGAGCGATCTATAAGGAATATATTTATTTATTTATTTATTTATTTATTTATTTATTTATTTATTTATTTAAGAACATAAATATTTTTATAAAAGTGTCATTTTTAAAATTAATTATATACAATTTACTTTGAATGTTGATTATTAATTAGTCTGTGTGTACTAGGAAACAATGTAAGTTGTTCATTGGTGGAGATCATTTTAATTGCAATTATTCATAGCCTTGTGTATCCTCACACATGCTAATTTGTTTTAGTATTTGTATTTGTTCTCTAATGCTTGATAAACTTGG
>NW_011888850.1:5810872-5815858 GCF_000151845.1 Pteropus vampyrus
ATTTATTTATATTTATGTTTATGTTTATACATGGCCAGGTTTGGATAGAAGTCTTGAGAGTGACAAAGAAAACTAAGCAATCCAAAAAGAGGCAATTGTTAACTTGATGAAGAATATCAAACTGTACCAAGAAAGGCACTGCAATTAGAGTATACTATTTAGCTCAGCAGTGAGCAATACTTATATTATAAATTAATATCAGATATAGATTTAGCAACAATGAAAAATTCTTTAACTGCTTGGACAGGATAGAGGGTAGGCAAGTTGGGATATAAGGTATGTAAGGGTGCTAAATTCTCACCTTGCTTAATAGGAAGTCAATAGAAAATATTTCATATTGATAAAAAATTATTAAACTCTAAATCGAGAAAGAATTCAAGAAGTCAAGAAATAGATTAGGCAATTACTTAGAAATTTGGAGTTAAATACTAGGAGATACAGGTAAAAGCATGGGGAAGAGACTTCAGAGTTCAGAGAAGTGTGGAGAATAATGAGGAAGGGGACTAAATATTTTTATTATGGGAACCGTTTATGACTTGGAATTTTTACCCACGTAGGTGAAATAGATTGACAAAAATCAAAAGTAAGTAAGAATAACTTAAAAACTAAACTTATCTTCTTCCCTAACCATGTCCCTACTTCTCTATTTTCCGTCTTGGTTGGAAATACTCTCAAGCACTGAAGCTGGAAATCCCAGATTTGCCCTTGACTTCGTCTCCCTCTTGCTGACTTCCTACCGCCAATCAACCACCCATTGAATCTCCTGGATGTTTTGCCAGTTCCCCCTCTCCTCGCTAACCCTACCCCAAGATTGTAATCCCAGTCCTTATCATTACTTTCCTGGACCATTGAAATCTCCAAGCTAATTTCTAACCCTGACCTTAACTCTTACTTAAATGAATTTCTCCACTTTCCTCATTTGCTCTTGTATCTCTTGTTTTCTTGGGCTATGGGTTTTATACCTTTTCCAATTTCGTTGCACAGCAATAGATAACCACTGCATAGGCAACACATAAGCATAAAGTAGGAACTGGATAAATAGTAGGATGGAGCTAGAGAGGAGGTTGCCGAGAGCCTTGTAGATGTATCTTTATCTTCTAGTGACCAGGAACTACTGAAGGCTTTATATTTTGAAAAGAACATTATGGCCATAGTGTAAGGATAGATTTAAGCTAAAAAGATAAAGAGATCATTTAATAGGCTTTATCATAATCTGGAATAAAGATGATGAAGCCTAAACTAGGGCAGGGCAATAATAATAGTGTGGACACGGCAGGCTTGAAAATAATTAGAAGGTTAAATTCTAATTTTTCCCTTGCGAATGATGAAATATTATATGTTGAAAAAGAACAGAATCTAGGATGACTCCCAAATCTGACGTGGATGGCTGGGCAGGCGCTATCATCAACTAAGACTCCCCAGTATTTGATTTTGCCGTGAAACTAATGCATCAGTGCATTCGTGTGTATGTGTGTGTGTGTGCACATGTATGCTCACAAGCGAGCGAGCGAGCGAGAGAGAATGAATATACATACCAGATCCCTGAGAATGAAAATCAACCCCCGGATAATCACACCGTGATCTTCCCACAGAACACGGACAGTGCTTCTATATACCCAAGGCCACACAGCAGCTGCCAAATGACTGACAATCTTTACTGGGCAGGTACAGGTTTTTTACCACTGTGTTCCCAGCCACACTTTGTCCTTCCCAGGTCCTGAGCAAAGACTGCTGACATAGTCAGCTGCCAAACTGCCATGGCTATGGGTTTTATACCTTTTCCTACTTGATGGCAGCCAGTCCAATGGGTTTCCTTTTCACTGAGTCATCCTTTGACCCACTCAGTACAGGACCAAACCTTTCGGAGGCCTCTTCCTATGTCCCCAGTCCTTTGAGTGTGTGTCTTCCTTTGCTGCAGGTAAAACCAACTTTGTGTCATTACAAGTGTATTCCTGGTAGTGTTTCCTCAGTTGGTTTATCATCCCCCTTGAAAGGTATACTGAGACCAGGTGAGAAGTTAGGGAGACCACAAAATATAGAAGAACAAGAAATCGAAGGCATCGAGGGCAGCTGAGGGCTCTCTAGATTATTCTGAGACAAGCAGGAAACCCTCTGCCACAATTCCCGAATGTACAGAGATTCGAGTTCCAGTCTTTACTTGGGCAACAGATACATCCTGAGCACATCACTTCATTTCTCTCCCTGGACTTCATTTTCCTCATTTGCAGATTAAGGGGATTTGATGAACTCGATACTTCCCAATGGCCCCTCCCAGCTTGGAATTTCTAAGATTCCAAAAAGTAGCCAAGGATGGGAACAAAACTGCTGTAGTCTCTGAGTCTCAGTGATGATTCCTGCAGGCTACCTCAGTGAGAGGACCTCCATGCCTGTTCTGGGCACCATGAACTCCCACCAAAGTGTCTGCAAGGCTAGAAACCTGGGAAAGGCTATTTTTTGGTCTATACTACAAGACTGGTTTATTATATGGTTTTTGAGCATAGAATTAAAAACATATGCATCGACAAATTCTAAATTAGTGGCTTCCAGTAAGTTTACTCTGAAGCAAACGTCTCAGATTTTGCAGATGCCAGTGTTCAGGTGCAGGGGTACAGTGATCTGCGGAAGGGGTCTTGGTTTCCCATTAAATGTTGCGGTCTGCCAGTTCGGAAAGTGCCTGTGCAATGGCACGAGAGGTTGACTCTCCCTCAAGACGAGTTAATGCTACAAACACTCCGATACATAGAGAGAGAAGAAAAAAAAAAATTCTTTCCAGTTGATTTGTTGATTGCCAATAATATTATTCATTAAGAAACCCAGGTGGGAAATTTTTTCACTTTTAGAGTCAGCTACACTGTCACTTCCCCTCCATGTCAAATGTAAGCTCTGCATCGTCTGGGCCACGCAAGCCTCAGAATGGATCCGTCTTTGTCCCAGCCAGCCTTTCCATACGACAATCACATTTCCTGGTCTTTTCCAACACAGAGGCCCCTGCACACTCTTTCCCACATATGGTTTTCTCTCCTTTAACATAATTCGACTCATTTAAGATCTTCTGGGCATTTACTAAGGTGTGAGATACTTTGCTAAAACTTGTCGGGGAGTCAGAGATGAAAAAGGCACAGTACTTGCTTTGAGGAGAAGAGAGAAACTCAGGTCTCTAAGCCACAACCAGTCAACGCTGCACTTCTTCAAGTCTTCACGGATGGTGACCTCACTCCCAGCCCCAATCCTGCCGCTCACTATGCAGCCGGCTACTTTGAACTTCAGGAAAGAAGAATAAAGAAAATGGAGACACATCCTGACGCCTACCAGAGTCCATTACACTCAATTACAGAGTCAACTGCAATCTTGCTGTAGGCCCCCTATCCTAACCCGCCCTCTCTCCAAAGACTCACAATAGATGGAAAGTAAGGGAGAAGGGGAAAGTGACCTTAGATTTGTAAACAAGAGGGACATGGGAAAAACAGAAGATTAATGAAGTAAAGCCAACAAGTAAATTAAAAAATAGAGCTTTCCTCTCATTCACGCTGAAAGAAAAGAGCAGAGGCTTGAAGGTGTGATCTTAAGGAGAATAAATGAAGTGATTGTTAAACTCAGCCTTAGGGAACGACATTTCTGAGACAGTTGGACTCTTCTTGCAGAGTTCAAGAAGTTGGGTAAAAATAAGACAGGGCCAGAGGGCAGATACCCCACCAATAATAATCAACTGAGCAATTTTGAGCTGAATAACCTGCCAAACCAGAGGGGCCACAGGAAGGAAACGCACACGTACAAACACCTGACACAATGTCTGGCACACAGTAAGCATTTGGGAAGGTAATGCTGTCCAGTAAGAATAGCAGGAAGGATTGAGCCACACAGTTTCACATGTGGCTCTGCCACTTCAAAATTCTGTACCTTTAGACAAAGTACTTCTATTCTTAGCAGAACCACACTACTTATCATTGTTATAGTGACATACATGAGATGATATGCTTACATATATAAACTCGTACCAGTTACTTCAGAAAGACAAAAGATCAACCCTGCTCTCACCTTCTAACAGGCCTTGGAACAGCCCCTGGCCATAGAGTAGATGGTAAATAAATCTAATTTCCCTTACATTGTCGGTGAGAAATTAATATAATCAGATGGGTTTACAGAGCTGAACATTTATTTATCCATGTACTAAAGTAATACAGTGGAAAGGGAGGGAGGAGTTTGGGTTACTAAATATCTGGATGAAGACTTGACCGTACATCTAGAATATGTCACACCTTCAGTTTAGTTTAGAAAATATGGCCACCGACAGAATAGGTCGTTACGGTTCCCATACTCGGAAGGTGCTGCCTTGTGAAAAGATAGAAAAATTCATTACATTACCTGGCCTCCTGACATTTGGAAATGGTTTACATAGATAAGGCACTGTATATTCTAAGTCATAGGTAAAAAAAGTATTTAATTTCCCCTTTTCCATTCCGACTCCTACTTTATTCTCTTCCCCTTACCCCCATGGGGGTAGGACCGACTCCCTGGACTGGTATAGATATGCCTTTTAGTTTGTGACTGTTGTAAGCTATCAAGGAGAACGGTAGCTACAATAACACAATAGACAAAATAGTCATTGAAACACTAACTGATAATTGAACACCTGTATTTTCTTCTGTTCCGAGAACTCTGATTCAGATTTTTCCCTCAAGGTCTTGTCTTTCCTTGATTTGTCTGGACATTCTCATTCGACCACCCCTTGGTCACTAACTGCTAGTCCTGATCTTGCTCTTGGCCTCTCCACTCTCATCTGGCACCTCCACAAGGGTACTCAGTGGGTTCCTCAAACCCAATGGGGTCTTATAAGAAGACATCATCATCCCCTTTGAACTTCTTCCTCCTCTGACTTTTCTATTGTTAATGCCACACTATCCTTGTAGAAGCCTGAGCTCTAAAGCCGAGTCCTCCTGTCAAATCGCTCACAAAGCGATTCCTCTTCTTTTCTCTCTCAGCAACCTA
>NW_011888850.1:5815908-5818351 GCF_000151845.1 Pteropus vampyrus
AAAAAAGTATTTAATTTCCCCTTTTCCATTCCGACTCCTACTTTATTCTCTTCCCCTTACCCCCATGGGGGTAGGACCGACTCCCTGGACTGGTATAGATATGCCTTTTAGTTTGTGACTGTTGTAAGCTATCAAGGAGAACGGTAGCTACAATAACACAATAGACAAAATAGTCATTGAAACACTAACTGATAATTGAACACCTGTATTTTCTTCTGTTCCGAGAACTCTGATTCAGATTTTTCCCTCAAGGTCTTGTCTTTCCTTGATTTGTCTGGACATTCTCATTCGACCACCCCTTGGTCACTAACTGCTAGTCCTGATCTTGCTCTTGGCCTCTCCACTCTCATCTGGCACCTCCACAAGGGTACTCAGTGGGTTCCTCAAACCCAATGGGGTCTTATAAGAAGACATCATCATCCCCTTTGAACTTCTTCCTCCTCTGACTTTTCTATTGTTAATGCCACACTATCCTTGTAGAAGCCTGAGCTCTAAAGCCGAGTCCTCCTGTCAAATCGCTCACAAAGCGATTCCTCTTCTTTTCTCTCTCAGCAACCTATTCTGTTCATTTTGACCCTTATTGGCCCTGGGACATTTGCAAAGCCTTCTAACTCATTTCTCAGATTTCAATCCCCTCCACTCCGATTCAGCCTAGCCCTAATAATGCCAGAAATAGCTTTCCATAGCACAAGACACTCCCCCCATCTTCAAGTGCCTTCAGTGGCTCTGGGCTGCAACCAGGATGAAGTATAAACTTCCCGCTATAAAATTCAATGTATTCCACAATGTGACTCTAGCGAAACCTTCCAGATCAAAGTCACATGATCTTTCACAAACTCTAGCCTCCTGCCAAATTAAACTCTTCCTTGTTCCCTAACTTTACTCTGCCTTTTATGTCTTTATAGTTCAGTATAGCTCCAGGCAAACGGTAGGCACTAATCAGTATCAATTGAATGAGTAGAGAATCTAGGTGGGAGTGTGAACTATAAAATTCTAACAACTTTTCTGAATGTTTGAAAATTTTCAAGACCATTTGAAAACTATCAGTTAAATGAATAAATGGATAAAGAAATGGATCTCTTGAGAGCTGGGTTACCTCCTCCCCAGAGAACCACAGAAGTAAAATAAGATATGTCAAGAGGGCTTCTTGAAAGATGAGTAATGGGTGGGATATGGAGTCCCAAAATGAAAACGATAAAGGCCTTAAAGGATGCCTAAATAAATATTTGGGCCAATAAACTGTAGCAATGTAAAGACAGCCACTTACTGGAATCAGAACACACAGAAAAGTTTAAGAGATAAGACCCAAGGATATTGGAGAGATAAGATGCTAAGATTTGCTTTTTCAGAACTAAAGTCATTCCTCCCAACCCTGTCTTGCTCCCCAGGTTCTAGGTTAAAGCAATAAATAAAAAGCATGTGGTTTCTTGCTCAAGGCTGTATCTGCAATATCTTGGAAGGAGAGACATCTCAATGCTCTCTCTGCTTTCAGTTCATTTACACTTAGGATCCTAGGTTTTATGAAGAAAGCACCTGATCACTGTTCTGTGACCCAAATTTATTATTATTTAAATCTTTGAACTTGCAAATATATAATATAAAAGTTCAAATTCCATTCCTGGTTTTGACCAGGAAAGTAGAGTTCTTAGCTTTCTGCCCAGCTTATCCCTCTCCCAAGTCATATAGATGTGAATGAATCTATAATTCTAGAGGTATCTTTCTAATTATGAGAAAGCCCCCTATCTGCTTTTAAATGTTCTTGGTTCAGTTCATGAAAACTCCACATTATTAAACTCCTGGGAATGTTAAACTAAATAACGCTCACTCTTTTAAATGAACTATACTTCCTATTAAAAATGGGGCATTACCTATGGACCTTGGGTATTTGGGTGCCAATAAATGGGTATGTGACATTATCTGAGGCAGTGACTAAGCTCTTCCTCTCTCACTGTCTTAGTTCTGTGCATACCATTGTAGTATTCAACACTTAGTTTTTCCTCTGACAAATCATATGCTTCCCGAAACAAAAACAAAGTCATTAGCAAAATATCATCATACAGTTTGCTTTTGTTTTTATTTTTTCAAATGGAGAGAACTGGTGAGCCCAGCAGACTTGCTGAACACTCTCCTAAATCATTTGAACCTCCTGTCAGTCAAAGCTCACTTATTTCTCCGGCTATAAAATCAGCCTAGTAGAACCCCATTGTAAATTGGTTTATAAGCTAGATTCACATACAGCGTGGGGCCAATTAAGCCCCTCGAAAACAACCAACTCCTATAAAAGAATAAAGCATCTTCTTGCAAGGAACACTGGCCTTACATGACAAAGGGTTGGTCTCAATCAACCTAGGGTAGAAGTGTGGAAAGCCCCATATGCCAAAGGGTTTAGACTTTCATATGCCAACAAAGTCCGTGTCGTCTCCTTTGCGAAAAATGTTCCAAT
>NW_011888850.1:5818401-5829051 GCF_000151845.1 Pteropus vampyrus
AATAAAAAGCATGTGGTTTCTTGCTCAAGGCTGTATCTGCAATATCTTGGAAGGAGAGACATCTCAATGCTCTCTCTGCTTTCAGTTCATTTACACTTAGGAGCCTAGGTTTTATGAAGAAAGCACCTGATCACTGTTCTGTGACCCAAATTTATTATTATTTAAATCTTTGAACTTGCAAATATATAATATAAAAGTTCAAATTCCATTCCTGGTTTTGACCAGGAAAGTAGAGTTCTTAGCTTTCTGCCCAGCTTATCCCTCTCCCAAGTCATATAGATGTGAATGAATCTATAATTCTAGAGGTATCTTTCTAATTATGAGAAAGCCCCCTATCTGCTTTTAAATGTTCTTGGTTCAGTTCATGAAAACTCCACATTATTAAACTCCTGGGAATGTTAAACTAAATAACGCTCACTCTTTTAAATGAACTATACTTCCTATTAAAAATGGGGCATTACCTATGGACCTTGGGTATTTGGGTGCCAATAAATGGGTATGTGACATTATCTGAGGCAGTGACTAAGCTCTTCCTCTCTCACTGTCTTAGTTCTGTGCATACCATTGTAGTATTCAACACTTAGTTTTTCCTCTGACAAATCATATGCTTCCCGAAACAAAAACAAAGTCATTAGCAAAATATCATCATACAGTTTGCTTTTGTTTTTATTTTTTCAAATGGAGAGAACTGGTGAGCCCAGCAGACTTGCTGAACACTCTCCTAAATCATTTGAACCTCCTGTCAGTCAAAGCTCACTTATTTCTCCGGCTATAAAATCAGCCTAGTAGAACCCCATTGTAAATTGGTTTATAAGCTAGATTCACATACAGCGTGGGGCCAATTAAGCCCCTCGAAAACAACCAACTCCTATAAAAGAATAAAGCATCTTCTTGCAAGGAACACTGGCCTTACATGACAAAGGGTTGGTCTCAATCAACCTAGGGTAGAAGTGTGGAAAGCCCCATATGCCAAAGGGTTTAGACTTTCATATGCCAACAAAGTCCGTGTCGTCTCCTTTGCGAAAAATGTTCCAATCACTATTTCCAGCAACCTTCTTAAAAGTAATTTTTCAAGTTGGTAAAATGCATTCTCGTTGGATCTCTTTTTCTCCTTACATCTCTGTTCTTACTCATCCCACACCAAAAAGAAAGTAAAAAGTGGTTGTACAATGGGGGGGAGGGGAGAGGAGAAGACAAGTGTCCACTGAATGGGGAGACTGAAGCTTAGTAAATTTAAATAATCTGCTCAAGGTCACCAACCAGCAAAAGGCAGAGCCAGGATTCGAATCCATCAATATGCCAAAGCCTCCTTTTTTTCTCATGACACCAAGCTGACTTGAAAGGTACTGGATGCGTCCATTTCATACACGTCTCTACGTGTCCCACCGGCTCGTCCTACCAACAAACACCCGTGCGAGGACCGAACCCCCTCGGCGAGGCGCTGCTTACCCCAGTCCCGCGGCCCTGATTTTCTCTTAATCCTACATCGCAGGAGTAAGTCTTTCCGGCGCGCTTTCCTTCCTTCACTCAAGCCAAGTCTTTTCTGGGGCACGCTCAGATCGAAGGCACCTCCTCCACAACATCCCGAAATCAAAACATCCCGAAGAGACGAGCTGGGAGAGGTGTCCCCGCCCCGCACCGACAGTTAATGGAGGACCCCACAGCTTCGCGCCTCCCTGGAGGGGCTCCTGGACTGGGAGGAGCCTCCTGGTGTGGAAGAAGCCGGGGTGCGACCGCCTCGGATTGTGCCAGGAGCCTTCGGGAGTGTTCCCCGGGCTGAGGGTACCCAGAGCCCAGTGCCAAGCATCCGGAGTACCCCAACCTGGAAACTCCGAGCCGGCCAAGACCACCCGACTCCAGTTTTGTTCCTCCCAGGTGCCGAGAGCTCCTGAGACCGCCCGCCCTGCGCTCCCGGCGTCCGGGGACGTGGTGAGGACCCGCCCCGCTGCGGCCGCGCGACCGGGTGGACCCGCGCTCTTAGCGCAGGTAGTCGGCTCTCCTTCCCGCCTCGCGGCGCGCGCAGACTCAGCCCGCCGGTCCCCGCCGCGGTCCCCCAGTCAGGGGGACCCCGCGCACCTCCGGGTCACAGGGACCCTGCAGAACGTGAGCTTTTAAGGGCTCTTCCCGGCCACGCAAGTGACCCAGACCTATCAGGTCGAAGGTACGTCCCCACCCCAACCCCTACTCTCCCCCACACCCTCCCACCCCGCCCTGCTTCGCGACCTGGCGGCGCCCAGTCAGCACGTCCCATCCTGGCAGAAGCCCGCGCGGCCCCAGAAGTGGAATCTCAAAATTTAACCTAAAGCTCAGCCCGCGCGGTGTAGTTCTGTTTGTTTGTTCGTCTGTGTGTTTTCATTTTCTCTCCCCCTTTTAAAAAGCTGCTATCTTAGAATTTCAGCACTGCCTGCTGAAAGTCTTTCCCCACGCCCGGGCGTGCAAGCCTGGTGTTTGCACCTGGAAACCGATCGGTGTTTCACGCCCGCCGTGCTGCTCTCACGTGCGTCGTTCATCGCTGGTCCACATGCCAGTCACGCCAATACTGAGAACACTGAGCGCCACCTTTGTGTCAGGCGCTTTCTCTGCGTCGTTGTGTTGGAATCTTATAGCAACTTGATGCGTTTTTGTACTGTAATTACCCCCACTGGGCAGTCGGGAAACTGAGGCTTAGAGAGGTTAAGTATCCCATTCAGGGTCGTATCCCTTGTAAGTAACCTAATCGCCACCACCGGGTGCTGGGCACTGAGTACGGGGTGGTGGTTATTAAAAGATAGGGACATTGCAAGAGCAAGGAGATAAGACGAAATACAAAAATCTTCACAAGTCTAAGTCCCCCAAACGCCCTGTACTTTAGGGGTGGCAGTTACTTGGAACACCTTGGAACCATCAGGCCACCTGGCTTTGAATCCTGGCTCTGCTACTTAGCTACTAACTCTGACCCATTATTTTTAAAGGTGACCAAAAAAAATAAAAATAAAAAAGTCACCATGCTCCCATGCTTCTTTGCAGAGGTGGACTCTGTTTTTCCTCCCCTTGAATCAGGGCTGGCTTTGTGACTGGTTTTGACCATTAGAATGTGGGCAAGTGCCATTTCCATTTCATGAGTCAGAAGTCTCTGCCGCTTCTGCTTTGAGATGACTGCGTGTGACTACAATGCCAAGAAGCCAGTGTGGCTCCTAGAGTGAGAGGTTTCATGCAGGAGAACGGTTGGCATCTCTGAGACAGCAGCACCAACTGGGAGACGGGGGCGGGACGCGTGGCCTCCAGCCCAGTGCAGCTGCCTGAGGCAGCCCAGGTGAAGCCCACCCAACCACGACATTTAAGCCACTTCAGCTTTGAGTAGTTTGTTATGTAACCAAGGCTGACTTTGTGATCTGGAACAAATTACTTAAGTCACTGAGTCTCAGTTTTCTCCTAAGTTCCTCCTTTATTGGGTTGTGGTGAGGACTAAATGAGAAGCTACATGCAAATCATCTGGCCCAGAGTATGTGCTGAGTGACTGCAGCCATCACTGTTTGCCATCATACATTATGCGTGGAAGTATGTCCTGCCCACTGATGTCATTATGGAGAAAAATGTGTTGGTGGGAAAAATCTTTTCGTTTAATACTAAGACCAGCTTCCCACTCCCCACCCCCACCCCCGGCAACAAACTGTTAAATAAATAAATCAAGTTCAACCTTCCTACACTGAAAAATATGCCTTCGCTATGACCTGAAAGGCCAGATTCAAATTCCTTGATGACCTGCACCCAAACGTGGTCGTGCAGGGAGAGCTGGCTCCCAGCCGTGGTCTGTCTGCAGCCACCTCCTCTTTTCCCAGTAAACTCCAGTCCCCAGTAAACTCCAGTCCCCATGAGCCTAGAAATGTGCACACCAGTTACAGTGCGGCCCACCGTGGAGTATAGGCATTGGCAGACAACACTGTGTGCAGGTCCTTGAATGAGGCCCAATGCCATTTGGGGAAGCAATCTAGGGATCCTGGATACTCAGATCAAGGTTTGGGAAGATGCAGATTCGGGGGCAAGGGGAGCAATAAACAGTCCACTGGACACCTCACCCTATCAGGAGAAGGATAGCCAAGCCGGTCAAGGGCCAGAGAAGGGCCTTCTAAAGTCTGGGCCCTGGGCAAGGGCCCTTTTGGCCTCAGCACAGGATAGCTACTGTCCAAGGAATACCTGCACCCATAATAGAGCCACTTAAATGAAAACCAAACTGGAGTTTGCAGTAAATATAAAATGAATCAGACTTTAGCGTACTTATGCAAAAACAGGGTGCTATAAAAGTCTTACTTACTGCAGTTTTAATAACTTGAGAGGTATAAATGCTGCAACTTATAAAACCATCACTTGAAAGTTTAATTAAATATATTTTATATTTAGTTGTGAATTTTGAGCAACACATTTTTTGAATTTTAATTTTTTGTTTTAGTTCCCTAAATGAAAAATGAAAAATGGCATACATTGACCTAAAGAAAAACTTGTTACATTTATTAAAATAATTTAAACTTAGAATCAGAAGAAGTAAGCTTTCAAATGACAGTTTTGAAAGTTTGTAGCATTTATACTTCTGAAGTAATTAAAGCTTAAAACTGCACTAACATATGGGGGACACCCAAATGTATGTATAGCTCATTTTTATTTCAATGTTTCATATTAGAAGCATTTTGGGTCTTTATTTAGAAGTTCAGTCATGGTTTTGTGACCAGAAATAGGCTATAGGAATTTAAGTCTTGTTTATATGAATTACTCTATGGTAAAATCGGTTCCGTTATGTATCATTTCGCCTACAGTCACAGTTTCCAAGAACCCATCGACAATGTCGAGGACTTGGATGCTAACTATATTTCTTACTATGAAACGTTAAAATAAGTTGAAAGCTACTGCACTGAAAGTCTTCTAAGTTTTTTGACTAAGATATATTGCTTATTTTTCTTTTTATGAGTGTAATGCATGATTATTATAGAAACGGGATATACGAAAAGATTAGATAAAAATCCCATTGCAACTCCTCAGAGATAACCGAATTATGTATTTCAGGCTGATCTTTTATCTATACAAACACGTGTTGAAAACAGAATTGGAATCATATTATATGAAGTTATTTATCCCACTTTTCACAGTTAGCATTATATTCCAATTATTTTCATACATCGTTAATTCAAAACTGTAATTTTAGTGGCTGCATAATGTTCAATCATAGGAATGTACCATAATTTTTTTCAACCATTTCCAACACTTGATCATTTGAGTTGCTTCTAATTTTTTCTTATTAAGTCACCGAGAAATATTCTCATATAAAAATGTATGTGTATCTGATTATTTCCTTAGGAAAAAAACATCTGGAAAGCAGAAATACTGAGTCAGAAGATCTTTGGAATGTTATCTAGGTTCAAATAAGAGAACTCTGTTGACAAATTACTTTACTTTGTGAGGTGCAATATTTCAGGGAGGGGCGGGGGTGAATGTGAGTTGACAGAGCATAGTCAAAATAATTCCAGCAAAAGATGATGAAGACTTGAGTCAAGGATGTGGTAGTGACTCTGTTAGTTTCCTAGAAGTGTCCTCACAAATGATCAGAAACGAGGTGGCTTAGAACAACAGAAATGTATTCTCTCACAGCTCTGGAAAAGTTTGAAATCAAAGTGTTGGCAGGGCTCCTCTCCCTTCTGAGGCTCTGGGGAAGAAACCTTTCTTGCCTTTTCCAGCTCCCAGAATTCCTTGGTGTTCCCTGCCTTATAGCTTGCTTCACTCTGGTCTCTGCCTCCATCTTAATGTGGCTTTTTCCTCTGTGCATATATCTACATGTCTTCTCTTCGTATAAAGACACCAGTCATTGGATTTAGGGCCCATCCTAACCCAGCATGACCATATCTTAACTAATTACATCTGCAAAGACCCTATTTCCAAACTAGGTCACATTTTGAGGTTCTGTGTGGGCGTGAATTTTGAAGGGGACGCTATTCAAGGAGGGTACAATATTGAAAGATATTTAGATGCATTGAGAGGATTCGGGAACTGTTAAGAAGGGGTTGGGCAAAGAGGATGAGTCTGTTTATGTTCCTTAAATAATACTTGCGCTGTCTTTCTTAACATCCATTCTCCAGTGGACTGTGACTTCTGAAGGCACACATCTGGTGAACCCATGAGTAGATTCTGTTCCGAAGCAATGCTGCCGGGGAGGAGATCATCTTCAGGGAGTGCTTCCAGCCAGACTGCACAGGTACAGTTGGCAGCAGCTTGGGAGAGGTGATTTGGGTGCAGGTCCTTCATTAGAGATACACGTACAGTTGACCCTTGAACAACACAGGAGTTAAGGATGCCGGAACCCACCCACCCCCATTCCATGTGGTCGAAATTCCTGGTATGACTTTTGACTCTACAAAACTTGTGATCCCTTGGTATCTGTGGGACACTGGTTCCAGGACCCTCACAGATCCCAAATCTGTGGATGCTCAAGTCCTCTATATAAAGTGGTGTAGAACAATGCATACAGTTGGCCCTCCGCTTCCACAGTTTTTCAACTTTGGATTGAAAATATTGTTTTTGATCCGTGGTTGGTTGAATCTGAAAATGTGAAACCCAGGGATACAGAGGGTCTACTGTATACTTATTGAAAAAAATCCCCATATAAATGGACCCATGCAATTCAAACTCATGTTGTTCACGGGCCAACTGTATTTCATCTTCACACTGCTCACTAGCATATTTTAGCATAGTTGGCCAAATGTTTCTAGTACTTTAAAGACTATTTCTTTACATTTCTCCCAAAAGACCATAACTACAACCAGTAGTTAAAGAATCAAAATATATAACTTACGGAGGAGAATCAAACTTCTGGAAGTATTATTTTTAGCCCCTTTCTTGTTTTAAGAGTACTCCATGATAGGCAAAAGAATGGCTTTGCAAAAAGATTGGTTAAGTCTTCCTCTCGGATTGGCTTTTTTGGAAAACAAAGATTTAAAATGGGCAGGTTGATCAATCCAGATGATTTCAGGTCTCCTCTGCCCTTGTGTTCTCTGCACTTTTGAATTAGGGAAGGTTCTGATTTGTTAAGCCCTGGTCATTAAGAGCATGAGTTAGACCTGCGTTCGGATGTGGAACCTGCCGTCTGGTGACTTCAGGCAAGTTACCTGCTTTCTGTTTTCTCATCCATACATGGAAAAATAATATTAGCTACTGTGCAGTGTTGTTACAAGGGTGCAATGAGGTGATGTAGATAAGGTGCTTGTCACATAGAACAGGCCCAATAAACGGTTGCTGTAATAATGATGATGATGATCAGGACATCTGTGAGGTTCCAGGCCGGTGACCGTCATTCTTTTCCACTTTCACCCAAGGTACTGAGTTGTATCCTCTCCCCCCATGTTTTTCATCATATCTGGACCCCACCAAAAAGCGTGCCCCTCGCTGAGCTATGGCCAGAGCTTTGCAGTGTGCCTGATATTCCAGCTAAGTCGCAGAGAATAGCTTGTTTACACGTCTCGTTACAATTTCAATCATTTAGGTTTGAAGGTTTGATTTCACATTGGTAGCTGCTGCCACCAAGATAAATGTGCATCTGGAATGAAAACAAGAGGAATTGATTAACCTTGTAGACAACCGTGTCCCCCCACGCCTTGGAAGTGTCTGTGTCTCTCCCTGTGCTTGTCGAGGCTTCTGCCATTGCTCCTTTTAAGTGTCGTTACGTCTCTTCAGCGGGGTCACCTTTCAGGGCTTGAAAACACAGCTCAGAGGCACATCGAAATGAGGAATATCACAGCCTGCCCAACGTATTAACTTGTCCAACAAATATGTTGCACAAGAAGTCAGATGTGATACTCTCACGCACTTGCAAAAAGGCATTGTGCTATTTAAAAAGGAGAGGGGCGTGGATCCAGCTGCAGAGACTCCACATCTGTTCCACACCTTGACCATCACTTTGAGGCCCTGATGGCGGTGACCCCGCTGCAAGACGGACACATACATGCCCTGATAAACTCAAGGAAGCGCTTCAGTCTCCTTACTCGTAGTAAGGAAGGGCCGCCTCCTAGGACTAGCCTGGGGCTACCGACTCAGGGAAGTTGTGGATAATTACGTGGTAATTATTTATAATAAGCGCTTCCACTCTCAGCATGATTATCCTTTCCTGGGTTGCTTGCCTCTGTGTGCCTGGTTTATGTAGGAAAACTGTCCAAATTAATCTAAGTCTTTTGTTAAGTGAATCTCTGATGATCCAGCACCTACAGCAGCAGGTGTGAAACCTTTCTTACAAAAGGTATATTTCCACTTTCCTTTGGCTATGGAGAATGCCAGACATATAAGACTTTGATGGATTAAGGATGAATTATGGAATTAATATAGATTTGGCCACTAACAACAGCAGAGCTAACCCCATGTGAGACTGTGAGGGATAATCACAGCGAACCGTTGCAGGGCGCCGTGCTTTGCCGAATGCTTTCCACATACATCATCTCTTTAATTTGCACACCAACCTGCAAGGTGTTATGATGAACTTGCCAGTGTGCTCTGTGCAATGTCTGATTAAGGGCACAGCATGGTTTTAGGAGTAGACCGGTGGGGGTTTGAATCCCAGCACAGCCACTCATTAGCTGTGTGACCTTTGCTGTGTTCATTAACCTCTCTAAGCCTTAGTTTCTCAAATATGGAAAGAAGACAGCCTTAGGGCTGATCTGAGAATTTAATGAAATTACACGTAGAGCTGGTAGCACAAAGCCTGGCCCATAGCAAGCAGGCCATTTGTTGAAAGTGAGAAACTTAGAAATGGCGTGTGTTGTCTCCTCTTTGTCTTTTATTTGGGTTTTCTTTGATTTTTCTCTGACACAAATAGCGGTTTGTCTAGGTGCTCCATCGACTAACAAACTGTTATGCTTATGGTTAATTACATGATTCAAAGCAGAACTGACCTAGAAAAGTGATGCTACTTTTCTGGTTCTGTAGCCTTCTGAGGGCTTCAAGAACTTCAAGAAAGAAGTAATATCACCCAGTAAAGGGATACAAGTGAAATATCGAAGTGTAGTCCTTGGCAAGAATGCTCAAGAAATTACATAAAACCAAATTTGCTTCGTTTTGCGTGGCAGTTCAGGCTGAACTGGTCAGGACCTGCTGCTTGGCTGACTTCTCCGGATTTCAAGGACTCTCCCATGAGATGGCTACAGTTTAGGGGTACACAACATTTGGGGTCCCAGGTGTCTCCTTTCTCTGTTCTCTGTCCCTGGCTATAGCCTTTTTCTCAATCTTGGTCTCCATGTCTGAAAATGGAGCTTGTAAAAACTCTTCTCTCCCATCCACCCTTACTGTTCGTCTCACCCTCAGAGCACGGTGATGCCTCCGCGAGCGGAGGAATATGGATCCCCTGGGCAGATTATGCAGTGTATGTCACGTGTGCACCGTGATCGCCCGGTCACATAAGTCGCCTGTGCTTAGTCTGTCCCCTTCCCTTCCACCCAGAGATCTGTCGGCAGAAAGAGTGGGAAAATGAATTCTCAAATTCATTTTCTTTGCACCAGGACGATCGGAAGAGCTAAGAACTCCGCTTTTCCTCTTTCTGTGTTCCCAACTGTTAATTTCCCTCAGGAAGATTTTGAGAAAAGCAAGCAAACAAAGCCAAACAAATTACAGTCAACCCTCATTGTTCATGGATTCCGTATTTGCCACTTCACCTCTGTGGTTTGGATAAAAGGCCCCCCAGAATTCCTTGCCCAAATGTCTAGAAGCCTGGTTCCAGAGCCTGCATGCCACTCTTCCTTGGAGTTATCCTCCACCTGGGAGGTGGCCAAGGAGCAGGACGTTTAGTCTAGAGTGACCAGAAGCAGGACAGGCTAACAGGCTGTCTTGCTCTACGCCACCACGTTCCACCACGGAACTCCAAGGAGTCTCAGAATTCTAAATTAAAAGCCGTTTTTTTCAGGTTGTGAAAAAACCTATGAAGGCATATTTTTCAAACACATTTCATTTAATGTTTGTTATCTTGGTTTATAACTTTTAAATATTTAGACATATGGTACATGGACCTTCATTTGTACTCTTGCCCCAGGCCTCCCAAGAAAGAAACAGGCTGAGGAAGAAATCAGCCTTTGTTGATTTAAGATACTGATGCTTGGGACCTGTTTGTTAACCTAGTTTATTCTGATTCTTACACCTGGGAAGGAGGGTGGTGAGTTCCTCAGTTATAGAACTTCTATAGCCGTATGATCTGGTATAGAAATGGCAGTGTGGCCGCCAGGAAGGGCTCAAACCCAGCAAGGAGTCCTGGGAGACTTTGAGGACAGGCCTGTAGCCTGTGGTGAGGGGTGCTGTGAGGGGCATCTCTGTAATCTGCTAGGGGCAAGATGCCAATAGATAGATGAACACCAGTCAGCTGCACCAGGTAAAGGGACAATCAGGGAAAGGGAGATTAAGAATCCTAAAGATCAGGCCCCTTCTCATTTACATACAAGGAATTAGCCCCTGACATATTCGTAAGATCTAAATGGAAGAAGAGACATTCTCTATCCCTCCTCCCTGTCCCTCTAAACAGATCGATTTTGGACTTCTTGCCAAACTCAGCAGGCATGAGCTCAAATTGGATTCTTTTTCAAAAATATGAAAAGATATGACATTTCTTATACTCTAAGTTTCATGAAACAATACACACATACCAATATGGAAAATGCT
>NW_011888850.1:5829101-5830992 GCF_000151845.1 Pteropus vampyrus
CACATTTCATTTAATGTTTGTTATCTTGGTTTATAACTTTTAAATATTTAGACATATGGTACATGGACCTTCATTTGTACTCTTGCCCCAGGCCTCCCAAGAAAGAAACAGGCTGAGGAAGAAATCAGCCTTTGTTGATTTAAGATACTGATGCTTGGGACCTGTTTGTTAACCTAGTTTATTCTGATTCTTACACCTGGGAAGGAGGGTGGTGAGTTCCTCAGTTATAGAACTTCTATAGCCGTATGATCTGGTATAGAAATGGCAGTGTGGCCGCCAGGAAGGGCTCAAACCCAGCAAGGAGTCCTGGGAGACTTTGAGGACAGGCCTGTAGCCTGTGGTGAGGGGTGCTGTGAGGGGCATCTCTGTAATCTGCTAGGGGCAAGATGCCAATAGATAGATGAACACCAGTCAGCTGCACCAGGTAAAGGGACAATCAGGGAAAGGGAGATTAAGAATCCTAAAGATCAGGCCCCTTCTCATTTACATACAAGGAATTAGCCCCTGACATATTCGTAAGATCTAAATGGAAGAAGAGACATTCTCTATCCCTCCTCCCTGTCCCTCTAAACAGATTGATTTTGGACTTCTTGCCAAACTCAGCAGGCATGAGCTCAAATTGGATTCTTTTTCAAAAATATGAAAAGATATGACATTTCTTATACTCTAAGTTTCATGAAACAATACACACATACCAATATGGAAAATGCTATTATTATCATCTAAACTTGATTTAGACCATTCCAGAGAAAACTAATACACTTTTAACGGCCCAAGTAAAAAAAGCAATTATCAAAAAACTAAAACTTTTTCCAAAGCTAGAAGGGAAGACAAGGACCAGAGAAGAGAAAGGAATTTAAAAAATATTAAGCCCCAAAGCCAAGCTAAGTGTATCACACTCATGATCTCATTTAGACCTCAATAGTAGGTATTATCATGTGTGTGATACACTTGGCCTAAATAGTTGGTAGTATAGTCTCCATTCTGTAATAAGTAACTGAAGAACAGAGATGTTCAGTCCTGTAGTCCAAGGTCAAAGACCTACCACGTGTCAGAATCAACATTCAAACTTAAGGCCATTGATACCAAAACCCCATTCTTTTCACATCTCCATCTCGTAGCCTCCACTGCAAAGCTTAAAATAAAATATTGGGTTATTCAGTTCACTGCTCTGCTTCTCTGTTTCCAAATCCTGTCCTTTTAGCAAGGTCAACAGTGGACAGTCCTCCCTCATCTGGGACCCAGAGGGTAGGCTGACTGAAGGGAGACAGCTGACAAATCTCTCTTCATGGCAGATTTCTTACAAGGTGCAGGGCAGCTGCAGAGGACAGTTATTAGATACCCTCTGTTCTTGTACAGGCAGCATTAGGACATCCTGTCAGAGTCTGCGAGCTGGGTGGTGAACCTTGAACTGATGGGTTGAGAAGAAGCCACGTGCTCTTTCCTACAGAGCACCCTTGGGCTACTGGTTGGAAAATTACCTTCTCATTGAATCTTGTTTTTTTCTCCTTTAAATCTAATGAGGGCCGTGGGGTAGAACAATGTAGCATGATGAGATGGAGGAAAATTTAGATAATGTGTATGAAAATATTCCCAGACCTCAGACAGAGGCAATTTGAAAATCATGTATTTCCTTTGAGTTTTTCGACATAGATATCTTTTCTATCTTCCCTTCCCTCACCAGACTTTTTTTTCCTGTTTGTAAATTCTTGTGCAGCATGTCACCTTTCTTGCAAATCTGTTGTGAAGTTATCACATCTCAGTATTAGGTACCATGTTCAAAAAATGTCAAAACTAATCTCAATGATTAAATGCCATGGATTAATCTCGTTACTTATTTCCCTAAAGTTGATATGAAGGAGACATTTGAATTAGAAAATTATCAGTCTAA
>NW_011888850.1:5831562-5855498 GCF_000151845.1 Pteropus vampyrus
GATTGCTGAATTTTATCCCTCTGTATTTGCAAAAGAAGAATCACGAAGAGCTCTCTTTTCTCCCATTTAACACCCTAATCATCCACATGTACAGTGTACACTGCAGCTAGCCACACATTTGCATGGGAAGAAAAAAAAAAAAAAGAACGAGATGTGACTCCTCCCCTCACCCTGCCACACCCTTGGGAGCCTGTCACTAGTGAATCTTTAATCTCTGAAATTGCTTTGGGATTGTACAACCCTCCCCCAGTCAATGCCGAGCCCCCACTGGTTGAGGTTGCTGCACAGTTTGTGGTAAACTGCTATCCATTATTCCTCTATATTTAGTCCTTCTCTAGAGAAATGGCATTATCTCAGTCGCTAAGCTGAAAACTGCTTTAAGTTAGTTTTTCACAGGTGTTTATTCACAGTCTGCTTCATGCACCCTTCATTCCCCTTGCTTAAAAAAAGAAAGAAAAAAAAAAATCAGGTTGATGCACAGCTCCAGAAATGCATACTATTGAAATATTACCTCATAGAAATTGTCTGTGATTGGCATTTGATAATGTTGGAGTAGGTCAGAATGCTATTTCTCTCTCCTCTCCATAATGTTTCATGGAAGGTAAATTCTACCCCCTTCCACCAGTGAAAAGCCACTCAATGACCTGAATAAGATCTGGTGATAGGAAACATATTTTCAGTAATACTGAACTCATTTTTCTGCCAGAACAAATTAGTCAGTAGCTATTGAGTATGTCACAGAGGTTTTCAAGAGGCACTTAGGAGGATGCTAAAAAAAAATATCCTTTTATGTAGATTATTAGAAATGTCATGATCTAATATAAAAACTCCATGGCAATCTTTCTGTTTTTCTCTTCCCTACTAAAATACTACTTATAATTCTGCTCCTACAAGAGAAGGTGTCTTTTGAAAGTGGTTCTGAGGAAAACCAGAAAGGAGAGGTATTCAGATAATGGAGGCAAAGACACAATTGAACATTTCTTTGAGTTCCCATTTCCACAGAAACTGAATAAGAAAAGGGGAGTGGGCTGGATTTATAGGTGGCTTTTCTTAGATTAGATTATGTTGAAAATACGAGTTCCTGAATGAATGAAAGGCGATAAATAAAGGGACGAATGAACAAACGAATGAATGGCTATGGCTAAGGGCTGTCTTCCTTCAATGTTCTTTGGCACTCGAAGGAAAACGATTTACAGCTCACACATAAATAACCTCTTGGCATTTCAGTTTCTACCATCATGTAACAGAGCAAACAGTCGCAACTGTTCTGGGCTGTCCAGAAGATTAAATAAGATGCGAATCAAGTAGTTAACATGAGGTCTGGTTCCTGATCATAGAAAACTAGAATGATGTGTGTAAAGCTGTGATGCATATGTGTAGGGGTGGGGGTCGCCAAATCCTGAAAACTCAGCCAGAAAGGCTTGCTTTTTTTTCCTGTGTAGGCTGGACTTTATGTGGTTAGCATTACCATCAAAATCTACCAGCGAGGAAAAAGGCACTCTTCAGCATCCTCTACATGATCCATTTTCTCACGTGCAGAGTTGGTTGTGTGCTTGTAGGGACGATTTCTGCGTTTCCCCCAACTCTCTGTCTAATATGAGTTATTAGATATGACCACGGAGTCAACAGTTTAATATCAGAGTGTTCCCTGGGATTTTGCTGGTTTCTTTTGGCTTCTCCTCAAATTGAAAAGAGATTATTAGAAGCAGTGTTTGTGATTTCATCCTGCTTTAAATATTTACAGATGCTTAACTCTTGGAGAGATACTTTTGACATTCGAACAGATTTAAACTTGAGTATAAATATTCCTCTGGGGGCTTTTATTGTGTTCTAATAGTTAAAACTACAGAGGAACATGACTTAAACCTGATTTCCATATGAGAAATCCTCCAACAATCAAAATATCCTATGTGGTTATTATTCCGCTGGAAAGCACACTTTACTCGAGGGTATGTGCTTTAAGAGAAAATTAAAACCTAGCTGCCCATATTAAAGCCCATTAAGTCATTAGGTGGCTCTTCAGTATTCGTGAGCTTCCTTCTCCTGCTGAGCTGTGGGGCACAAGGAGCCCTCGGGTGAAGAACTTTCTGCAGATTCCTGCAAGCAGATTTATTTATTTTTTTTAATCCAGAAATCCTAGGATTTAGACCTGTGTTGGACCTTGGGCATTGTTCTCTTCAGCTCCCTCAATTTACAGAAAAGGAAACTGAGCATTGAAGAGGTTAAGTGGTTTTTCCAAGATCCGCAGCTGATGAGAGGAAGAGTCAGGTTAAGCCCCAGGTCCTTCGGCATCCTGATGCCACAGAGCCCACCTGGTCTTAAAGGTGGGGTGAATTATTCTAGGCTGATGTGCTTTTGATGGTGGAATTGGAAAACTACCTGGGTTGAAAGTTCCATTGGGTGGAATAAAAACTTATCTAAAAAAAAAAAAAGTAGAGCATTTAAAATGTGTTTGATTTTGTAAAATGTCATGTACTATTATTGATCCTGGTTCTGTGGCACTAAGATATGCATTTAATTTGTATTTTATGAAAACAAACTGCTAGTGATCACTACCTAAAGAGTAACAATTTGGAAAGCAAGGTAATTCAAAATTATTAATCCAGCTCTTTTGAAAATGCAATTTGGCCACCATAAATGTCTTGCTTTAAAGAAGCAGAAAGCAGAATCTGTGTATGGCTTGATGAAACCAATTATTCAGAGTCAAAGGATCTTGGAGCTGGAGAGTACAGCACAGATTAGCTAATCCGGCCCTTTATCATGCATAAAGGAACCTGAAGTCATACAAACCAATAAGTGGCCCATCTGGGATGTGTAGGACTCTAAAAAAAGACTGTTTTCCTTTCCTACGTAAGTAAAAGGTCTCACTTGGAGAACATCAGGATAGAATCCTGACTTCACAGATGTTTTCGAAACTTTTGTAGAATTTATAACATCCAAATCTTGAATACAGTGCACTGATTCAGCTTGTCAAGCACTGATCGTGCCCATGGCCTTGTCCAGATGACACAACTCAGCATTAAATGGAAGAGACATATGAGTGTGATACTAACAAACAGCAATGAGATGGAGGGGATTCATCCTTAATTACTTAAACACGAGAGCTGCATTTTGGTGTCAAAGGTGAAATGGCAAGGAAGTTTGAAATCCATATCAATGGCACGAGGGAAACGGGCATCCAGGAGTCAAGCTTGCTTGAAAGGAAGTGATGGCTGCCTTCCCCGACACACGGACATCTCGCAGGAAAGGGCTGGGGAGGCCCAAGGATCTGGAGGACTGGAAGTGGGGAAGGGGCCAATAATAAAGTCCCTGTGGAGTGAAAAACGGGGTGTCTAAGACTGGGCACACTCTTCCCACGGATGTCCTCATGGCTCTCATTCAGCTCCTTCAAGATTTGGCTCAGTTGTCACCTTCTCTACAAGACATGTCCCTGACCACCCTACTTCACCTGTCCCCCTGCACCCCTCCAGGACTACTGATCCTGTGCACCCTGCTCTCTTCATTGTCTGTAGCCCTTACCTCCTGCTAACTTAACCATGTCACCCACTCATTGTTATGCTGGGACACAGGGTCATGGGAGCAGGGAATTTTTGTTTTGGCTCACTCATGTGTCTCAAGCTCCTGGAACAGTACCTGACATATAATAAAAATTTGTGGGAGCGGTTAATAAATTGTCCCCGAATGGCATTTTTTGGGCCGTTGAAGGTGCATGCCTTTTTCTTCTCGATGGTGGTCGCCGCCTTCTGTCTGGACATGCCCTGTCTATCAGCACACGGTAAAAGTGGATAGCCAGGCTTTTTCATTACTTTGCCTCATTAGAAGAAAAACATTGCTTCTTTTTGGCTCTCTGATCAAGAAAGCTCACTTTCTTCATATCTGTGTGATTTCTCAGCTTCGTCAATGTAGCTGCATGCTTAAATGCTTCTTAGTTTGCCACCTTCTATATGCAGTTATCCTAAAATGTATACTGAGCACCCACCATGTAGGAAATTGGTACCATATATTCAGTGGTGACAGACAGACATGAGTAGTGCATTCTGGAACTTATTAGACCAGGGTCCTCTAAAGCTCCTCTAATTCTCTGATATTCTCCATCAGTTCTTTTGTACGTCTCAGTGGCAAACAAGGTTATTACTTGCTTATAGATCAGCCATTCCCCTTCCCATGTGCTAGCTCAGTTTTGTTTGGGCAGCAGTGTGCTAGGAGTTAGGTCATGTTTGACTTAGTCACAGCGGCCCGTTTTTCCTTCAGTGATTGTTCCACAAGTGAGCATGTAACCCAGTCCTGGTCAGTGAACTGTAATGAAAATTCTAGTAGAGGGCTTGGGATGGATTTTTCTCCCTGCCAGAAGATAGGGGAAGTTTGGCAATCCCCACTCTAAGTCTTGACCGCTTGATTCTTTGGTTGGTATGAGATGAGAATGCGATGCCCGGTGCTGTGGTAGCCACCCTGTGACCATGTGGAAAAAATCCTCACACTTGTACTGAAGATGGCAGAGAGCAAGAACTGAAGGCACCTGAGCTCTTCGTGAGATTGTTGAGCCAAGAAAATCCGAGATCATTCTATCTTCTTACTTGTTGATCACATTCAAATGATATCTCTTAATCATTGCTATCAGCTATGTAGTTTTTCCTGTTTTTTTTTTTTTTGATCAGTGTAAACAATAGACCAGTTTTGTCTATAAATGTCCATCAACCTTAGGATAATGATATTAAGAAAAGATTTTACTTCCTTGAGCCTATCCTCTATCACTGAGTTTTTATTTTAACTTTATTTTCTCACCCTTTTTTAAATAAAAACTTAGTTCCATAAACTAATTTTCTGTACAATAATACCTGTAAGCTGTCTCACTCCTTACCAGATATTATCTTAAGCCCTTTCTTTCTTCTTTATCTATAAATAACAAGATAAGAGAAGGTACTCAACATTAGGGGAAAAACTGAAATGTTTTCAGCATTAGCCCTGACGGGGCTCTCACGCTGAGCACCTGAGAGTTTGTGTAGGAAAAATTAAAGAAAGAGATGGAAACAGGAGGGAGGAGGGGAGCTTTTCCAGTCCTCTTCGAACACTGCTACTGACGAATCTTTCTGAAACACTGCCAGCAAGTACATCTTTTTCCTGTTTAGGAAATCCCAGAGACTCTGCAGAGCCTGCCATACAAGCCTTCGGCCCTTTTATTAACATTCGACGTCTTTCACAGTCTAAACTCAACTCACTTTTCTATCTGGAGCCCCTCTGCTTGTCATGAGTCTTACGCTTTATCCATTTGGGTCTGTTTGTTTGTCTTTAACTTACTCATTCATGCTTCTAGTCCTGTTTGTATTGGTCCCTTACCTGGAATAATCTCTAGCCGAATCCCACCTGTCCTCTAAGCTGTGCTGGACAGTAGGTAGCCACAGCTTCATGTGGGTACTTGAAATTTACCTAGTGTGACTGTCCTTTATACTGAATTGTTAACTTAATCCCATTTGAACTTAAAAAGTGACAATTGAAAATTGAAAAGTTTTGCTCTGTTTTAGACACTCAAAAGGATGAAAAGACATGCCACTGACTGGAAGAAAATTTTTGCAAAACACCTTATAAAGGATTCATATGTAGAATATATAAAGAACTCAACAGCGAGAAAAATAATTAGAAAATGGGCAAAAGAGTTCAACAGATATTATATCAAAGATACATGATTGGCAAATAAGCATATGAAAGTTGTTCAACATCACTAGCCATTAGGGAAATGCAAATTAAAACCACAGAGAGGTAGCACGACACATTTTTTGGAATGGCTAAAATAAAAAATAATAATACTAACTGTTGTCATGGATGCAGGATGACTGGATCTGTCGGACGTTGTTGGTGGAATGTGAACCGATACAGCCACCCTGAGAATCTGGAAGCTTCTTATTAAACATACATTTTCTATACAGCTCAACAGTTGCACTTCTAGGCATTTACCCTAGAGAAGTAAAAACTTCAGACTTTAGAGTTGATGCTGGAATGAGATAAGACTATTGGGACTGTTGAGATAAAATGAATGTATTTACATGTTATAAGGACATGTGTTTCTAAGGACATGGATTTCGGAGGGGCAATGGCAGAATGATATGGACCAAAACTGTGTCCCGCAAAATTCCTATGTGGAAGCCTTAAACCCAGCGTGACTATATCTAGAAGTCAGGTCTCTAGGAGGTTATTAAGGTTGAATGAGGTCGTAAGCCCTAATCTGATAGGACTGTGACATTCTAAGGAGAGGAAGAGAGAGATCTCTGTCTGCTGTGTGAGGACACAGTGAGAAGGTGGCTGACTGCAGCTCAAGGAAAGAGCTCTCGCCAGACACTGATCCTGCAGGCACTTTGATCTTGGACTTGCAGTCTCCAGAACTAAGTGAAAATAAATTTCATTCTTTAAACCACTCGGGCTAAATTATTTTGTTATGGCAACCTGAGCAGACTAAAACAACTATTCGGATTATCTATTTCTTCTCTAGTGATCTTTGGGAGACGGTTTCTTTCAAAGAATTTGTCCATTTCGTCTAAGTTGTCAAATACATTGGCAAAAGGTTGTTCATAATATTCCTTTACCTTTTAATGTCTAAAACCTCTGTCCTCCCTCTCATCACTATAATTAGTAATTTGCATCTTCTCTCTTTTTTTCCTGATGAGTCTAGCTAATGGTAGATCACTCTTATTGCTCTCAAGTAACCAGCATTTGATTCCAATGATATTGTCTGTTTTTGTTTGTTCTGATTTAATTTTCTGTTTGTTATTTCTGCTGTTATCTATATGTTGCCTTTCCTCTGCTTGCTTTGAGTTTAATTTGTTCTTTTTCTAGTTCCTTAAAGTGGAAGCTTAGGTCACTGATGAGAGAATTTTTTTCCAATGTAAGGATTTAATGCTATAAATTTTCCTCTAAACATTTGAGATATTGTTATTTATAATAAGAAATACATATTTGGTCTTTGTTTCCATTCCTTGACGGAGCTCCTAAAACTTTTGGAATATCCTAAACGATAGTGTGATAAAGCTATCTTTCGTTATTCATAACTAGCCCCTTTCAGCCACACCTGAATTTATGTTAATAAAGTGACTTTTGGAAAGCACCTGGGGTGGGGAGGGATTGGTTGCCAAGGGAACCAATTATGTGATTAGAGGATTGAACCTTCATACCTACACCAGACCTTCTGGAGGGGAGCAGGACTGGAGACTGACTTAATCACCAATGGCCAATGGTGTGTGGTTGATTGAATCATTATGTACGTGTGTGTGCGTGTGTGTGTGTGTGTGTGATCCTTGAAGTATTGGGCTTCAGAGAGCTACCAGGTTGGTGAACATGTGGAGGTCCTGAGATGATGGCACGTCTGGAGAGGGCATGGAAGCTCTGTGTCCCTTCCCCACACCTCGCCCTATGCATGTCTTCCATATGACTATTCCTGAGTTGTAGCCTTTGCAATGGACCAGTAATCTAATAAGTAAACTGTTTTCCTGAGTTTCATGAGCTGCTCTAGCAAATTATCAAACCTCAGGAGGGTGTCACGGAAACCCCCAATTAATAGCTGATCTGTAAGAAGCACAGGTAACAATCTGGACTTGGAGTTGGCGTCTAAAGTGGGGGAAGTCTCATGGGACTGAGCTATTAAACTGTAGGATCTGACACTATCTCCAGGTAGTGTGTTATAATTGAGTTAAATTGTAGGACACCTAGCTGGTGTCTGAGAATTGCTTGGTATGGGGAAAAAACCCCATCTATTTGGTGACTAAAAGTAAAGTATGTTATGAATGGAGCGTTGTAGTAGAGGAGAGGAGGAAGGGACATGTTTTTCCTTTACAATATTGCTTAAGCAACATACCACAAATTTTGATATATCTTGTTTTCGTTTCCTTTGAGTTGAAAATACTTTCTAATCTCTCATGTGACTTTCTCTTTGACCTATGGGTTGTTTAGAAGGACATTTTTTAGTTTCTAACTTGTAACATTTTTCTTCTAAAGGACTTTTTTCAGTATTTCTGACGGCGCCGATCTGCTAGTGATATATTTCCTTAGCTTTGCATGTACCAAAAATCTTTATTCTCCATTTTTGAAAGATATTTCATTGAGTAAAGAATTCTAAGTTGACAATATTTTTTCCCAATTTCACTACACTCTCTTCTGGCTTTCATTATTTTTGACAAGATATCTACCGTCATTCTTTCCCTTATTCCTCTTTATATAAAGGGCCTCTCCTTTCCCCTCTCCCCCGGCTCCTTTTAAGATTTTCTCTTTTTTTTTTTTTTACTGGTTTTCAGCAATTGATTACAATGTATTGCATTATAGTTTTTTTCATTACGATTTTTTTTTGTAGTTCATTGAGTTTCTTGGACCTATGCGTTTATAGTTTTCTTCACATTTGAACAACTTGCAGGCATTTTTTATCAAAACATTTTTCTGTCTCTCCTCTCTGCTCTCCCCCCATGACTTCAATTATACGTATATTATTAGGCCACTTAGTGTTGATGTACAGATCACTGATGTCCTGTTCATTTTCTTAAGTCTTCTTTCTTTGTGTTTTATTTTTTATTTTTTGAAGTTTCTATTGCTGTGTTCTCAAGTGTACTAAGCGTTTCTTCTGCTATGTCTAGTTCGTTAATCCCATAGGGTGGATTTTTCATATCCGTTATTGTATTTTTTATCTCTAGAAATTTGATTTTGGGTCTTTTTAATATTTTTAATTTCTCTCTTCATTATGCTCATACTTTCCTCTACCTTCTTAAACATGTGAAATATAGTTTTAATAGCTCTTGTAATATACTTGACTACTAATTCTATCATTTGTGTCATTTTTTATTCTTTCTATTGACTGATCTTTCTTCACAATATGAGTATTCCCTACTTTTTTGCATGCACAAAAAAACCCACAAGAGTATATGTAATGTATATGTACAAGTTAAAGAATAATAAAATAAACATATATTTAGAACTCCTAACAATTTATCATTCCAAAAAAACTTTTTCCAAAAGGAATTTTCCTGCTCGCTTAATGAAGCTAAACATCTTTTATTATTTTGTTGGCCATTTTTTTTTGTTCTTTCATAAAAATCTTATTTCTGGCTTTTATCCATTTTTCAATGGGCTTCTTTGTCTTTTATTAATTTACAGATGTTCCTGAAACACTTGGGAATCTCATCTTTTGTCAATTTTGTTTTAATGTTCTTTCCACAATTTCTGATTTTTCTTTTAATACTATAGTTCTTAAAAAGTTATTTTAGAAAATTTCAAACATATACAAAAGTAGAGCAAATAGTATCATAAATCCTCAAGTAGCCATAACCTAGCCTGAGCAATTATTAACTTATAGCCAAACTTGTTTCGTCTGTGATCCATACCCATTCCCCTCACCTGTGGATGATTTTTAAGAAAATTTCAGATGTCACATAATTTCATCTTTGTATCTCTGAAGATAAAAACTCTGCTATTTGGAGACTCCGCTTTGTGCGAACTCTATTCCAATCTTCCAACCTGTGCAAGGCTGAAGGCATTCCTCCAAACCTAACCTGTAGCTTTCTCTGTAGCACTTGGGTCTTGGCTAACCAGGTGGCTTAAGACATTTAAAAAAAGTTCTTCCCATTATATTGTGTTAAAAGCACTAAAAGTAGACTAGTTTCATATGTACTCATGCTGCTTAAATACTTACTAGTAGGTGTGCTTTATGGTTATGTGCTTTTACACGTATAAGTATTTTACCACTATCCATTCTAATCTGTACACTTCTAAGATGCATGAACTATATCTATTTGCCTCGTTTTAAATAATGCCCAGCCCAATGTGGTTAGGAATTAAATATATATTAAATTCTATTTGATGAAAAAGAAAGTTCTGGTGATTGTTTGTTAGGACATCATGAGGGAAATGAACTCAAGTTATGTCTTGATTTTTATAAACAATTCTAGTGGCTATAAGAAGAAATTGATCATATATGGAAAAAAAAAATGTTGGCTTTTTTCCCTACTCATTTCAATTTTCTCTCTTCCATACCTATTCTAGGTAGTCCAGGCATTGTATGTTCAGCATTGTTGTTATTTAAAAGCACTTAATGCATCTGCGGCCATGCCCGATCCCGTCTGATCTTGGAAGCTAAGCAGGGTCGGGCCTGGTTAGTACTTGGATGGGAGACCACCTAGGAAGACCAGGTGCTGTAGGCGTAAAAAATCAAAAATAAGGAATTGTAAGCTGACAAGGTCCTTGCAATCTGTGATGTCAACCAAGGGTTGCCTCACCTAAAAAATATAAAAAATAAATAAAGAAATAAATAAAAGCACTTAATGCAAAATATATGTTTGCACTAGGGATGAAGGCACTACAGTGATATTACTATTACAGAAGAAGTTGGAAAGAGCATTCTGTCATTCAGTCCCTTAAAATGTATCATCTTATCAAGTTGCATATATAGTGTACTTTGTCTTTCAGAGTTTGACAATCCCATTTACATACCACTCTAAAATAGCGTTTTCATTGTTATCTTAAACAACACTCCATTAGTGATTCCATCCTGTATTATTTTTATATAAACATCTAAATGCGATGATTTTATGTCAATTAAAAAAAAATAAACACAACTGTTTTATTGTTATATTATCATTCACTTAAAAAGGGGGTTAGAGACAATTAAGTACCTGACAGTGTATCAAACAGTAACTGAAAAGACCAGCACATGGCCACTGGCTTTTTCTGCCTTTTCTCCTTTGGTTTCTGCCCATTTCATGTGCTTTGTAGGGCTGTCACTGTTTGCGGCTGTCTCTTTTCTTCAGGGCCTGCTTGACAGATTTGATCCAGAAAAGGGCCTCCCTTCCCTCTGCCACTGCTTGCAGAGTTGTGTGCCTGTAGCTCGCCTTACCCTTATTCCATGGTTGTCTGGTAGGCATAAGACTTGTATGTCCCTTTGATCTTCATATTTGACCCTCTTGAGTAATCTAGCATGCCTAGACTTCCAGCTGATGCCCATTCTCTGGAGTTGTGCTGCAAGAAATCTTAGGGGATAGAGGGTTTTCTCTGAGCTCTCCAACCTGGGTCTAATATGCTTTCTTGGCCACTTTATGTTGAACAGTTGATTGCTTGTGATATTAACGAAACTCTGCCTTTGTCTTAATATCTGCCATATTTCTTCTTTACAGTCTTCATTACCAGAGCAACTCTAAGGAACAGCAATTCTTCAAACACAAGATTTTAATATGCCTCCTGTATTAGTCAGAGTTCTCCAGAGAAACAGAAAAACCAATAGGATATATACATACATATATATATTTTGAGGAATTGGCTCATGCAATTATGGAGCCTGAGAATTCCCGTGATCTATCTGCATCTGTAAGTTGGAGACCTTGGAAAGCTAGCGGTGTGATTCGGTGTGAGCTGGAAGCCCTGAGAACCATTGAAGTCGATGGTAGAAATCCCAGTCCAAAGGCAGGAGATGAGATGAGATGCCCCAGCTTAACCAGTGAAGCAGGAAAAAAGAGGCAGATTCTTCCTTCATGCATCTTTTATTCTATTCAGGCCTCAACGGATGGGATGATGCTTAGGCACACTGGGGGAGGTGATCTACTTTACTGTGTCCACTAATTCAGATGTTACCCAGATACGCCTTCACAGACACACCCAGAAACAGTGTTTAATCTGGGCACCCCAGATCAGTCAAGCAGACACATAACCATCACACCTTTTCATGCCAATGTTCCTAGTAAAACATTTGCTCTACTGGATCTCTCCTTTTAACTAATTTTGGATATCGTAAATGTTAGTCTCTCCCATATTGTTCGTATTTTCTCTAATTGTTCATCCGATGACTCATTTAAGTAACTTATCTCTATCCCTTTATAGTGGCTTTTATCTATTTAGTAAATATTTTGAAGAAAGCGAAACTATTACATGACAAATGTATGTCCTCAGATATCTTTGTTCTCAAAACTCCTGGAATGCTTCTGAGCAACTCTCTATAACGTCTAACCTCAGGCACAAACAGCGCATATTGCTCTGTGACTCAGCAGATCCCTTTCTCTAATGGATACAAACCTACATTTCTCTTATTGAAAATGACTCTTTACGAGGTGTGTCACTCGAGATGAAAAGTGCTGAACAGAATGAGCTGCTGATTTGGTTCCCAGTTCTGACTAGATTGTACCACCCTAGTCCTGCTCACGTACGCATGCGCTGCTCCTTCGCATGAAATAGCGGTTGCTGACACCACCTCGTAAGCGGCCGCTACATTCCTTTTGCCCTTAGCAGCGCCCAGGGGATTTCACGCGTCTGTAAGAACAACCTGTTAATTGTGCTTGGTTATTCTGTGCAGATATCATCCAACATAATACATGCATAATGGAATAACATACAGCATTAGCCAGTTTGGAACCCTCAGGCTGAGCTTGCCAGAAAAAAGCACCACACCCCAAATAAGCAGATAGAATGGGGATCCCAAAGGGAGACGAGTTTACCCAGAATCCTCCTGAATTCAGCCCTGAGGTTTCTATCAAGGGTCTTCTGTGTACACAGTGTCAGGTCAGAGACTTTTAATATTTCTTTCACATGTGGGCAGGGAAGACCATCTCCTAAACCTAAGAGATGCTATTTAATCAAATTCCACAAACTAAACATCAGCCAGGAGACAATTCTGAGCATAGACCTTGTCGTAGCCGAATCCAGGCATGTGACACAATTCAGAAAATTCCTAGTGTGTCTATCTACAAATAATGCATTTTGATTTTTTCCCATATAAACACATGCCAAAAAAGGCCTGGGCCTAATCTCAAGCTAATATCAAGTTAAAATGCTGATATTGCTATTTTAAAGATGGCCATTCCTTGATTTGAAAAATAAAAGTGTGGTGTCTTCTCTCACCTGGACATTGTCTCCAGTGTATGTAGGGTGACAGACAGACAGGAAAACAAGAAAGTTCTGTAAATGGACAGTGCAGAATAACAAACTTGTGGAAATCCTTTTTCAGTCACAGTTACAAGGTTTTTCTAAAGCTACAGATGTATGATCAGAACCAGTCTTCTGAGTGAATGGAGTAATACTCATTTGAAATATAATTTCAGGGGCACCAATAAGAGGATACCCAGTCCAAAATGTTTTCTCCATATCCACATCCCTGTGTCTGAAATTCACGCTACGCTCTTGGGAGCTAGAGTATCTCCCAGGTTTCACGCTCCAATAGTTGCGGTGAGAAAGGGGACTCATGAGCACAGCAATCAACATTATCACCCTGTGTAAGATTTTCCATGGCTTTCTGTCTTCGTTCAGAGTCCAGAGAGTTTGAGATTGGAGACAGGAGTGGGGAGGACACATCTCAAGCATGAGATTTTCCTTGGGAAAGACTGAAAGATAAAGAAAACTAGTCATTTGCAGCCTATTATGTGCAGACATTGTGCCCAAGGCTGTCGCTATTAGTTCCTAGAGTTCTCCTGGAAACTCAGGGACACTGGTGTTTCACCAGCCAAGCCTCTGGAAGTGGCAGAGAACAAAACCAAACATAAACAAAGATTTTTGTTTGTTTGTTTGTTTGTTTTTGTTTTTTAAGTAAGATAACTAAAAAGTCTAAAGGTTATTTGTTCCAGTTATAGCTGGATCCGGGTGCTTGAATTATGCCTTTATTCAGAATCTCTTAACTGTTTTTCTTAGTTATCCTTATTCTCAAGCAGTTTCTCTCCAACACGTGAGCTCTCCAGGTTTACAGGGTTCCTATTTTGGTCTGCCATCTCAAAAGGAGAGGTAGACACTTTCCCCCAACACGCCTGTCAATCCCAAATGGAACTTATAAAGGACTTGTTTTGGCCCTGCTCAGCCCTGTGTTCACCTCTGTAGTGGTGCTGCCTAGACCAGCCCAAGAACCCACGAAGGCACTTGACTTCCTAGGCAGAATCAGCACAGAGTGAAGCAAACAACGAACAATAAGAAACATGGAAAAGGAGGACGTATTTGCTTCCTAGTGCTGCGATAACTAATTACCATAAATCTAATGGCTTTAAGCAACACAAATATATGATTTCGTAGTTCTGTGGATCATAAGTCTGATATAGTCTCGCCTGGTTAAAAATGAAGTGTCTACAGGGACGCATTCTTTCTCAAGGCTCCAGGGAGAAGTCCGTTTCCTTGCTCATGCAGGTGTTGGCAGAGTTCAATGCCATGTGGCTTTAGAGCTGAGGTTCTCATCTTCATGCTGGCTGTTGGTCGTGGTCACTCTCGGCTTCTAAAGGCTGCGTGTGTTTGCTCTCTCAAGGTCTCTTTCATCTCCAGAGTCAGCAACAGCGGGTCGGGTCCCTACCTTATTTTGAATCTCTCTTGCCTCTTCTTCCATTGGGTTTGTCTGGCTGTAGCTGGAAAAAGCTCTTAATTTTTAAGTACTCATTTGACTAGATTGGACCCACTTGGATATTCTAAGATCATCTTCCCATCTCAAGATCTATAACCTAATCACATCCACAGACTTACTTTGGCCATGCAAAGAAGCGTAATCATATGTCCTAGGGATTAGGATGAGGATATGTTTAGGAGGCCATTATTCGGCCTGCCAGAGAGGAGTGGGAAAATGCCAAAAATAAACTATCGAATATCATTTTTAAGGAATGAAGTAATTGTAACTGAAGCTTTCAAGCATGCCCTCATATATAATTTCTCCGAGTGGAACTTAAGAGCTGATTTGGAGGGAAGCCCTTAATTCCCATAATCTTGGCTGTAAAGAATAATCAGCTTTATCTGAAAAGATTTCCCTCCTCAGCTGCATTCTCACTGTGGGCTGTGCACGGGGAAAAACTCTTGAAATGATGAGGAAGAAGGAGACACGCATCCAGTCAGTCAGATCAGCCAAAGCAGATGTGGAGTCAGTAAAAGCCCGTTAACGTAGTTGGACGATGTTGCCACCTAAATGGAACCCAAGAATTCCTGCGATGACCCAGTCCTGTAATGAAACATGTTACTATAGATCATTAAAATTCAGCATCACATTCTCTCCAGGATCCAGTCCCACTTTGGTCTTGGACAATAGGTGCTATAGGCATCGTAGCTGATTTCTGTTAGTTGATTGGTTGCATCTACTTGATGACCCAGGAGTCTTCTAACTTCTAATCTGAGGCTCACCTTTGGTTATCAGATCAGTATCTAAAGTTTCTCTTAGTATTCTACAACAATCCGTCAATCTATTTGTCCATGTATCACTATGTAACCATCCATTCATCATTTGTCAAAAAATTTTTTTCTTAAAAATAACTAAGCTTTTGGATTCAGGAAAACTCTCAATATCAGTTTTATTTCTCTTGCAGTTGGAAAATTAATTTTAAATTATTCATGTTAACAGTCTCCACATAAATTGAACTTTTAGAGTATTTAAGAAAAGCTTAATAAAGTCAGTCTTTTATATTAATGGATTCCATTTTTAAAAAATTAACCATTTTCATATTAACTATTGCTTTTTGACTTATGCAGCCATCTAATCCACAATTTCAAGAATCATTAATTTTAATAAGGAAAAGAGCAAATTATTAAAATTCTAACACATTTTTTTCAACTGTTGTTTAAGGCTATATGACTTACCAGGTAGCTAGAGGAAACTTTTTGTTACATAGCATGTAAAACATGCTGGATAAGAAACTTTAAAAAAAAATCTTTTTAAATGCAGCTGCCGTAGAGTGAAGAAGAAGAAATTAAAAAACCAAAATCCTAAAGGCTGAGCATGCACTGGTCCAGTTTAGAACGACTGGGGGCCCAGATACAAAAGGAGTTTGTCCGCGCTCCCAAGTTCCTCTCCGTGGTCTCCACTGAGTGCTCTCGAGTGGGGGAAGGTCAGAAGGCTGGAGAGAGCCCCTTTAGGTGGCACAGGCCACAGGAGGAGCCAATGCCACTGTGCCCTGGTGTCCCTCTCACAGGAAGCAGAAGCCTTAAGCTCTTGGGAAGAACTAGCAAAGCTCGAGGCTTCCAGCGCTGCTGGGGAACGGCAGAAGCAAAGCCATCCGCTCGTGGAGGAAGCGCGGCGTACCCCTCTTACCACGTTCAGTATTCCCGCAAAGATTTACTGTTTCTGGGAGGTTAGGAGCAAAAGCCATCCACCCCTGGGGAGAGACAGTGAAACTCTTTGGGGCCCAAATGTTGCACCAATAGAAAGCAAAAGTCTGCTAGCACTGGGGGAGGCGCAGGGGCCTGTCTGGAACAGGGACTGTCCATGCGGTCCCCTGATCCACTTCCGGGGCACCCAGCAGGGTGGAGCAGAGACGGGGGTAAATTTGGAAGGGGCAGGAAGAAAATGCCTAGCACAACGCTTAAAAATTGTGAGGGGGAATTATAAGTATGATAAAGGAGCAAGAGGCTATGAAAACATGATGGCCGTGAAAGATAGTCAAACTCAATTCTCCAAATGAGAAATTGAAGTTATATATTCAATTCACTTGCTAACCAGCAGATCAGATGAATTGCTATTTAGTTGATAAGTAACCAGCAGAAGAGAAAATTAGTGCAGGATACAGTGTGTCTGGTACCCTCGAGTTGTGTGACTGGCCCTGTTACTGACGTGTTTCACTGACAGTAAGCTCGCGTAAGAAAATAAGCAGAAAGGCACCTACGGATTTACGTGCAAGGATTTTTTTTTATTGCAGCGTAATTCATAGAAAGCAAAAACTGGAACGATTTAAATTTCAATTAATAGAGGAGCAATGAGTTAAGTTATTGTAGATTCATACAATGGAATTTTATATAGCCATTAAAAATCACATAAAGAATATATAATGATATGGGGAATATTCATACGACTTCATTCCAGAACAAAAGTAGCTTTCTTATTGTAAAATAAAATCCTTGTTAAAATTACGCAACATGGAAAAATTAAAGTAGTCATAATAATTTCCACACACGAAGACAGCCACTTTTTGATAGAAGCCCTAAAAAAATTTTTTTTCACACATATATACATATTCCTACATAATGTAAACTACAGAAGAAAAAAAAAAAAAGCAGACTGCTAGATCGTCAGTCCCCTTAAGGAGAAAAATACAACAAAAGTATTAAAGTACTTATTCAGGTTGGTGGGAATATGGGTGATTTTTTTTCTTATCTCTTTTTTTTACCTCTAACATGTCTACAGTTAGCATGATTATAAGAAAAACATCTTAAATAACATAAATGCTGTAAATGATTTGATGTTAACTTATGACTATTTTAGTGCTTTGAATACAGAATATATAAAAAAAGACGTATCTTTTTGCAAAATGAGAAATAACACTCATTAATCACTTTGCCTTCTTCCTCTTAATGAAGACATGCAAATGCATATGCAAACAAGCCGAACTTCTATTATGAGACTCTGACAGCATGCTCTGCAAAAGAGAAGGTAATGATAGAGTTTGAAAAATAGGAGGGCAGAGGAAGCTTAGCAGTGGTGGAAGATTTCTATTCTGAATGCCTTAAAGGAATGGTTTTAACCTAATAATGTTCTGTCTAACAATAGTAAAATAAGATCACGAACAGCATTAAGAAACAAAAGCTAGTTATTGTGTATGACACAGAGTGTATCAGAATGGGGATTTAAAGACACACATCAAAATTAAAATGTATGAAGTTGTAATATTGTTCAGACTTCTCCCAAAGCCTTGCCAGATCATCATATTCAACTACTCGACATGGTTCAGTAAATATTAGCCATGCATAACCCTAAAATATTCTTATCCAATATCATATGTTTGGATCGAAACTGAAAAATAGCAATTCAACATTCAACCATTTTGTATACACGATTCTTTACATTCACATGTCTAGAAACTCAGAGTTCTCAAGATCACTAACATTCAACAGAGAAGGCCTGAGTGTCATGAGATATAAAACATTGGGTTCTTGATACAACTGTCCCAAAGAGATTGGAGCTAGGGTCATAGAAAATTAAATTCCTTGAACAGAGTAGAAGAGAATATCAGACAGCATCCTATTGTATTAATTCTGTTTCTACTCTTGTGTGTGTAAAATCAGGACAGCCTGCTGCCTTTAAATGGCTTGGAAAACCAGAACAAAGGTAAATACTCAATTGGATTCTACAGACATTTTTGAAATTTATTATAGGAAAGGCTCTTGGGTTAGGGAAGGGATACGTAGAAATGGTAAAACGCCTTCACTGTCATCCAGAATCTTCCCATCACTTGAGAGAGCTAGGTAGAAAGACAACAGCAAAACATGGAATTTTTAAAAGGGATGAATCGGTGGTACAGACACAGGAAGAGAGGATTAAAGGACAGTCAGTCCCTTAGGAAGGGGCCGTGACCACTATCATCACTACTCAAAGCAGTGTCCATGGAGTAGCATCACCGGGAACTTGTGAGAGATGCAGACACTCGGCCTCCACCCCCAGACCACCTGGTTTAGAATCTCCGAGGTGGGACCCAGTTTTAAAAGCTATCCAGGAAATATGTATAGGTTCTAAAGTTTGAGAAGCAGCATTGCTCTGAAGTGCAGACACTCGTGATGTAAGAGGACATGATTCTTCCTGTTGTTTGTTTAATAATACAATTTTAAAATCAATGATTACTGTATACATGTTCGTTACAGAACAATTAGAAAATCTGGAGGAATACAAAAGATGAAAAAAATTACCCTTATGAATTAGTCACAGTTCTCCAGAGAAACAGAACCAATAGATCATATATATGTTCACATTTACACCAATATAGGCTCATGTCAATTCTTTTATGTATGGAGACTTATGCTTATGGAGGCTGGTAAGTCCCAGAGACCTAGGAGAGCTGATGGTTTATTTCCAGTCCAAAGGCTGATAGGGTTAAGACCCAGAAAGAGCTGATGCTTCAAATCCAAAGGCAAGAAAAGAGCTGTTGTCCCAGTCTAAAGGCTGTTGGGACGGTCAGTCTTTTTGTTCTAGGCAGGCCTTTGACTGATTAGATGGGACCCACCCACAGTAGGGAGGACAATCTGCTTTGTTAATTCTACTGATTTAAATCTTAATCTTATCCAAAAACATCTTCACAGACACACCCAGAACAATGTTTTACTAAATATCTGGGCACCCGTGGCCTAGTCAAGTTGACACTAAATTAACCACCTTACCTGAATTAACCTCTATAAATGTTTTGATTCATTTAACTTTCTACCTTTTCAGTTTCAACCCTGAGGAACAGGAGTGTATGTAGATGAGGATAAATTCTTTGGGTATAAGGAGTCAGCTATAGTACTTTTGCCTCTCTGCTGCTATCACCGTTGGAAGTGGAAGGCAGGTGCATTCACCTGTGATACCACCTCTTTCTGTCTAAGTGAAGGGTTTTATTTTCATATATTCATAACAGATGAGATCTTGAGGGTTTTCTTTCCCCAAAGCAATTTTTCTAGCTGTGGCGTGAAGTATATCTCTGGCACGAACATCACCCTTCAATCCCATCTGAGCTGAAAATCCCATTTCTAATCTTCTTTCTGATTGAGAAATGATAGAGTGGATTTGCTGAAAAACATCTGCCTTACTGACAGCTGGCTGCTCTTATGAGAGTCGCCCTAAAGTGCATATTGTTTATGCTTATACAGCGAGAGGTGTATTTTTAAAATTATCATGTGGACTAAATTTTGAAAAAGAATCGCCCCCATGTTGATTGAAAACTTTTCGTTAGATTATATTCTGTTTGCTCACATCCTAATGGCTGTGGTTACTTAGACTTAGAAAAAGTCTTGGCAAGAATTTGATTCTCTCTCCTTCCTTTACGACCAGAGACAGTCCCGACGAAGTCATGGGGCAACGTAAGCCCTCGCCATTCCCAGTCGACTCCTTCCAGTATAGTCTCTTCTCTAAATCCCATCTTTCCCATCAGTGGTTCTAAACCTCAGCAGCATATCAGAGTCTGTTTTAAAAAATACGGATGTTTGGTTCCCACCTACAGAGATTCCAGGTCGATTGTTCTCAGATACGATCTGGGCTTTGGGATTTCTAAAAGCTGTTGGGTGATTCTGATGTGCAGCCGGAATTGCGAACCCCTGTCTTTAGACCCTTGTTACTGCAAAGCATGGTGATGCACCATGTGTGTCACCTGGAAGCTTGTTAGAAGTGCAGAATCGGGGCCTGTCCCACACCTGCTGTATCGAATCTGCATTTTAACAAGACTCCCAGGTAATCTGTAGACACATTAAAGGTTGCATAGCCCTGTCCTATGAATTGGTCTTCACCCTTGGTATTAGAATCAGATTTGGGCCTAGGGAAATTCACTCATATGAAAATAGCTGTTTGGTTTAATGTCTTAGGTCCCCCAAAGGTGATTAAATTATAACAGGTGTTCGCAGCACTGTTGGATTAAGTCAAAGAAATGAAAGTTTTATTTATGGACTTGCAACATCTGAAAGCTGGATAGGATGGAATATTCTTTGTTCTTTGAAATCTCCTCAGTTGGGCAAATGGTTTCTTGGTCTCCCTAACTCTTTGCCTGTCCCTGCCCAGCCCCTTATTCAGGGTACCAGGCCTGTGTGCTGCTCTTCAGACCCTAACCTGCACAAAAGATTGTGTTTTAGGCAGGGGAAATGACAATATCCTTCTAGGTTCAAAGAGAAATGATGTGTCAAGAAAATGTATCTCAAAGACTTCATTTCTCACCCAAGTAAAGGCTCAAACAGGAAACTATTTACCAAAAATGCAGAAAGAATCTTCAAACAAAAACTAAAGGGTAAATTTTCTTTTATTATGTTCTGAAAAGAATCAGCTGAAGCTGAGTTCAAATCGATGCCTATGACCTTGATAAATTATTTACCCTCTCACCTGTTTGGTTTCTTAACCAAGTAAAGTGGGGATGATAGTACTGACCATAGGGCTGTCGTGCATTTTGATTAAGATACAACGTAAGTTTTCTGGCCTCAGTTTTCCTAAGTGGAAAATGGAGCTCATGATTCTCCCTTCAGGATTGTTGCAAATATATGATAATACATACGGAGTACCGAGCACGGCCTGGCACACAGTAAATAGTCGTTATGCGAAAGGTGATTTTTCTGTATCACCAGTGGCAGGGAAGGTACTGAGTTACCGCAGTAGTAGTCGTCATCAAATGTTGGTTTTCTTCCCCCTTATCTCTTAGGGGCCAGATTTGGCATAGAGATTAAGTAACCTGCCGATAGTCCTTCACTGGGCCTTACTTTCACATTCTACCCGGATTCTTTTCCATGGATGCTGGGGGGAATGTCCCAGCATGAGGTATTACCATCATGTGTGTGTGGGGGTGGGGGGGGTGGACTTGAGTGTACTTTTTTATATTCCACATGCTACTCCCTGAAAGTTCTGAGACACTCCCCCCCACCGCCCAACATCCACTTTCTCCCCCAAACTGCTATCGTTAGGAAGCACTTGCTTTATTTCATATTATTAAGTCTACTAATACCATTGTCTTTTATATAAAAATGAGATGTTACTATTTCCATTTTAAAGAGATTGAGAATGAGATAACCAGTTCGTATGCAGCAGAATTAGAATTTGAACTAAGATTTAATTCCAAAGCCCAGACCTCTCTCTTATGTCTTTTTTTTTTTTTTTATGGTGACATTGGTTAACAAGATCCATTGTTTCAGCTGTACATTTTAACAGTAAGGCATATATATATTTACACTGTGTGCTCACCTCCCATAGTTAGATTTCTTTCTGTCACCACATATTTGACCCCCTTTACCCCGTCTACCTCCCCCTCCCCCTTTCCCCCTCCCTTTTGGTGACCACTAGTCTATTGTCCACATCCATGAGTCTCTGTTTGTCCTGTTCATTTGTTGCTTTTAGGTTTATATCCCACATGTAAGTGATACCATGTGATTTTCAACTTTTTTCTCGTATGTCTTAATATGCTCTCATACAGGCGATGTAACATAGGGGTGGTGGATAGAGATGAAAATGACTTTTGCATCAGGCCATTATTCGTCCGGATTGCTCTGGAAAAGTACTGCACTTTGCTCTAAGGAACGACACCCAGAACTAATAACTGGGCTTCTGTGCAGGAGACACTGTACTGTATCTGTTATTTCATTTAGTCCTCACAGACTCTGAAGTTGGTGTTATCGACCCCATTTGAAAGATCAGAAAGCTAAGATTAAATAACTAGCTCGAGGTCACATGGCTAATCAATCAGTGAACTAGAATTGAAGCAGGTCCGTCTGACTCCATAGATAAGCGTTAAACTTTTTGAAATCACTTCTCCGTGCCTCATTTCATAAACAAATCTAGAATATTTGCAGAAGGCTAACGTATGTTTTCTATATCAGAAGATTGGCCCAGATATTGTGTCCGTTAGCTTTCTTCCAATGCCCATTTACCTTCCCTCCTTAAAAGAAAAATGAAAAAGGTTTTTCCTGTGTTGTTGTTGGATCTATAGCAGCCATAGGCAAAGGAATGAAAATATTGATTCAGAACTTTTTCTTGGGGTGATGGCACAGAACATGCAGAGTATCTATCTGCTTGGTTCATTGAGCTGACAAGCTAAAACTGTGGACGAGAAAACTCCAGTTATCAGGAAATAGACTTTGAAGCTTGATTTTTGAGATTTTATTTTTTTTAAACCTGCTAAAAGAAAGTTGATACCAGCATGGATAATATCTAACTATAATTTTCAATTAGAGAACCTTTCTGTACCTTGTCTCAGTGGAAATGCAAATGTCCCAGGAAGGGTGCAGGGGGCCATACTGTAGGGTGCCCATGCCAAGGCTACAGTTTCCTCATCGGGGCCTGAGATACTCCCCTATCCCCCTCTTCATGGTGCTCAGTAAACACTACAAGTGAATTCATAATGCATGAATGAACAGCAGAGAATAAATCCATTGGATACTTTTGTGAAAGCAAATTTTGATAATAAAAGAGCATAAAGCCGTCGGTAGCCCCAGAAGATACAATTAACAAACTCACTGCACACTTTTGCCCCAAACAGACTTAGAACTCTCTTCGCTTTAGTTAGCCTAGATATTTCCCTTAGAACACTGAGGGCAGGAAAACATTTTTGTAATCTAAAATGCCAGGGAACAAAGCCAGAAAATGCAGTATGCAGAAGAAAGCATATTCAATGTGTTTCTGAACTCTGTCATAAGTCTGAACTCTGATTTTCCTTTTTCTTCAGAAAGAAACGCCCTCATTTATTATTTATTCCTCTCCTCCCCGCCTCTCCCCACCTTTCTCTTTCAAGTCAAAGAGGTTGTAGCTGACCACGTGGCATAGGTGTGCCCGTGTCGGTGTCTGATCTGGCTAGTTAGGCGGACAAATAGGACACTCAGGGCGATCTCCCTGGACCCTTCATACTCGAGTGAAGATTTCGGAACACCTGTGCTTGCACCACGTGTGGCCACTAGGGGTCCCCAGTAGCAGGCGATGCGAACTGGGAATTGGGTAGCTGAGGCGGCCTCCCTTTGTCTGCACCCCAGGTGTGGACTCCTTTTGTTCAGAGGCAGGGCTGCTACTCGCCTCGGCTGAGCTGTCTGCTGGGGAACCCCGCCCTGGGCTGCCTCCGCACCTCTTGTAGGGAAATGGAGCGTTTCTCACCTTCTGCCTCTAGTTAACGCCTGGCGTTACCCGCAAGAGCCTGCGTTTTTTCTTTAACAGGACTAGTCATCTTTGTATTTAGAAACACGGCTTAAAGTACAAAGGGAAATATTTCTCACTGCAACAAAGACTATATCGATGTTGAGAAATTGATGGCGAAAGGACCAGTTTTCAGGGTAGAGTGGAATATTTGCCATAAAATATTTAAAGCTAGTTGACAGATAGCCCCACGAGTCTCCCGTGAGTGCCGGTCACTGGATTAATCTTGAAAGTAAGAAATATTTCATTCTGTGTTTAGCACAGAGAAAAGGAATGACCTTCACAGACACCCCAGGGTGCCTGGAACGTGGGAGCCTAGCTTCAACCACAGCAGCTACCTTGCAGTGTTTTCATGTCTGCTTTTAAACTTCAAAGGAACAGTAAAGCAAAAATAAACAAATTACAGTAACATAAGAGCTAC
>NW_011888850.1:5855548-5857260 GCF_000151845.1 Pteropus vampyrus
CTCTAGTTAACGCCTGGCGTTACCCGCAAGAGCCTGCGTTTTTTCTTTAACAGGACTAGTCATCTTTGTATTTAGAAACACGGCTTAAAGTACAAAGGGAAATATTTCTCACTGCAACAAAGACTATATCGATGTTGAGAAATTGATGGCGAAAGGACCAGTTTTCAGGGTAGAGTGGAATATTTGCCATAAAATATTTAAAGCTAGTTGACAGATAGCCCCACGAGTCTCCCGTGAGTGCCGGTCACTGGATTAATCTTGAAAGTAAGAAATATTTCATTCTGTGTTTAGCACAGAGAAAAGGAATGACCTTCACAGACACCCCAGGGTGCCTGGAACGTGGGAGCCTAGCTTCAACCACAGCAGCTACCTTGCAGTGTTTTCATGTCTGCTTTTAAACTTCAAAGGAACAGTAAAGCAAAAATAAACAAATTACAGTAACATAAGAGCTACTGTGTAAACAATAAATTACATGAGTTGTAACAGCCGGTGATGGGGAGGTGGATTGCAAACATTACTCCATTGGAATTTTATTTTTATGTTTTCACCATTTCAGTTTTTCTCGTTCACAGTGAAAAAGTGTCATGACACGCACATCAACTTTTTTTGTCAGCGATGTGTTAGTCAGTGGTTGCAGCTACTGGTGTGATATGTAACTGGCATCCTTGAGAACCAAGTATAGAGTCGTTTGTTCTTTTGTTTACTCATTTATTTAACAGACATGTATTGAGTGCCTATTGTGTGCAAATCGTGCTAGAGAATTCAAAGGCCGGACAGACAAGGATCCTGTCCGCCGGAAGCTTTCAATGGAGTAGGGAGATAAAATGTATTTCAATGTTACCATTAGAACAAGACAGAGCACCTACCAGTTGGTGGGTACAGAGAAAAGACTTGAGGAATTCAACAGGAGAGCTGGCTTCTGGCTTGGGGATCAGGGGCTTTTCTCCAGCAAGGTGCATTCCACCTGAACCTTCGCAATATGGAGGATGCCCAGCAGGGAAGACATGGGACACGGCTGGTGCTGCCAGCCCTGGGTGGTATAGGCACAGAGAAGAAGGGGTTGCATTGCAAAGGGGAGAATGGAAATATATTTGGAAAGGGAAGGTGGGAAGGCTTTAAATATTAAGTTTGCATGAAAGCGTAGGTAAAACAACATGGCAGTTTTTAATCCTAAATAGATCAAATTATCGACACAACTCCTTTAATCCCACGAGTCTTTTCGTATTTGAAGGAAGAAGGTAGAAATGTCTAAAAAAAAATCTTCTTTTTCAAACAGACCTAAGATCTTTTTAGCACCAGAGTTACCTTTTCCACTGGCAAATAGGCGTTACCTAGAATTAATGCCACACATGAATGAATAAAATATATGAACTAATTTTCTTATTGTTGCATTTAGAAAAACACTTTGGAAGGTCCACAAACAGGTTCCTGAGCCTACTGAGGAAGGAGTTAGCATCTTCCTTCAGCCACTTCCTGCTCATTTACTGATAGTAAACATTTGCAAGGAGCGGCAAGAACCTTAGGCCTTTGAATCTAAGAAAAATGACAGTAAGCGATCATGCCAGCTGAGTTTTCTCCATTGGTTATGGTTTTCAAAATCCAAATTATTGATCGACTTTCAGAGTTTAAGTCTGAAATGGAGCTTTTCTTGTATTCTTTAAAATAATGGACATCAGAGTTACCATCCAGCTCTTGCCAACGAGCTAAGCCTC
>NW_011888850.1:5858255-5860498 GCF_000151845.1 Pteropus vampyrus
TGTAGATCCCTTTACGCTAGTTGGGGATGTTTCAAGTTCCATTAGATGAGGGTCAGGAAAACTCAGTCCAATGTGACTGGAGAGTGCTCATGAGCCCTCAACTGTTCATTGAGCTGCACTTTTAAAAATGAGCCTTATCGGGAAGACACACTGGGATGGCATGCTAGAGAGAATTAAAAAATAAAGTTTAAATCAACTCGAAGGTGTGACATGGGTGCATATTGTGATTATTCAACATTTATTATTCACTGTATGTTAGGTGCCTGATTGATGTGGATCCCCCTAGGACTGGCTGCTGTAGCTGTGTCACTCCTGATAATTTTTAAACTGTGTCCTTTTAACCATGTTTTTAAAAATTGAACTTCCCCAATGTGAACACTTTCCACTTTGCGACATAATGAGAGTACTTTCATCCCTTTAATATTTGCTTTTCCCTCTGATCTAGCAATTTCTGTTCAAATTTCACAGTTTTCTGTTGCTTCCGGATTGAAAGAACCGATTATCCTGCTGGGAGCGTGAAATAGACTTTAAAAAATCTGCATGATATTTCCTTCCAGTGAAATTAATTTAGGTTTAAATACAAAGGGGAAGGGGCACACCTTGCACTCGTCTCTCTCACACACCTAGCGGCCCCCTATCCTGAAAAGGCACGGTCGGCCCTGCTGCGGGTCTTGGGTCTTTTGTGAGGATCCTTTGCAAGACGCAGTCGGAGAACCTTTCTCTTTGACACCCGGCTTTGTGTGGGCCTGATGACACATTTAGAACGTCTCTATTTCTTTGAAGGCCAACATCAAAAGCCCAGTGGACCCGTCGGGCTCTGTCCGTGGCTGGGGTACTTAAGTGCAGCTGGATTGATTGGCTTGCTGGGTGTTTTGAGGATGTTTTAGGAAACTCACGATCTTGCCGGCCTGGGACCATCCGCTCCAGAGCAACAAAGGACAATTTGGAGGGGAGTGGATGGGGTTCGCCACAGCCCGCTTTGGCATCCCAGACCCCCTTCTGCCTAACATCGTGTCCTTAGCGACCCCGCCTTCGCCCTCTGGATCCCACCCCGGCTGTCTCGCTGCTCCCTAGTCTGGCTGGGCGCCCCGAGCCCCACCACCCACCCCGCTCACAGTCGCCCTCAAACCCTTGCAGCTGCGCTGCGCTGCGCACAGCAGCCGCTCTAGCCCCGCGCCCCCCGGCGGCCTCCCCAGCACCTCCGCGTCGGGCTCCTCTGTCCAGTGCCCACCCCCTCCCACTCCGCCCTGCGGTCCTCAGCCTCCCCCTCCAGCCACCCAAGCAGGAGCTGTCAAGCCTGCAGCAGCTGAACCAGCCCCCCGAGCTCCCGCGTCTCCTCTCCTTTGTGTGCGAGCGAGCGGAGTTGGGGCGGAGGGAGAAGGGGGAGGTCGCTCTGTCTGTCTGTCTCCCGCCGCCTTTGCCCGGGCTGCTCGAAGTGCCTTTGGGAAGGCGGGAGCCCAGGGGAGGGTGCAGTGAGCTGGCGGGCCGGCTCGGGGCCGCCCGGGCTCCCAGGTCCCAGCGGCGCGCGTGGGAGCGCTCACCGCAGCTGGGGCTCAGCCGGAGCCACGATCGGTCCCCTCCGGCTGCCCCTCGCCCCCCGCTCCGCTCCCACCTACCCTCCGACACCCGGAGAAAAGCGTGCAAAGGCAACGAGAGGGACGGAAACCACACATAAATAGCGGCGGCAGCAGCGCGTCATCTGGCGGAGCAGGAAGTGCAGGCAGAGTCCAGAGGCTGGTGCTTTCTGCGCGTCCCCAGGACTTTGCCATGGGCTGGGGGCCGCGGAGGCTGCGAGCGGCCGGGCGAGGGCAGCGGCGGCTGCGGCGGCACCGGGGCTGAGCGAGCAGCGACGCGCGGGGTGCGCGGAGATGGCAGCGTCCAGCAACTCCAGCCTGTCCGGCTCGTCGGTGTCCTCGGGTGAGTTTCAGCCTGTCGGGCGCGGCTGCCGCGCTGGGTCTCTCGCCCCGCTGCTCTCGCCCCGCGCCCTGGGATGGGTAGAGCCTACCTGTGGCCGTCCTGCCGGCTCTCTCGGAGCGCGGGCAGCTGTCCGGTGTGACACTTGTTTGGTTTGCCAGCACCCTCGGTGCCCACAGCACCTCCGCGCCTGACGTCTGACAGCGCAGCGGTGGGCTAGCCGAGGCGCCCTTCGTGCGCGGACGCGGGTGTTCTGGGGACTTGGGGAGCAGCAGGCGAGAAGCGAAAGGAGCAGGGCAGGCTCGCACTTTCTGGCGCAGCTGGAACCG
>NW_011888850.1:5860993-5869016 GCF_000151845.1 Pteropus vampyrus
GAGAGATGGATGAGGGATTTTCCTGTGTGGCCTCTTGGAATACGCTCTGTAATTTTACTTTCCAGGCATACATGTTTGTTTTTTTGTTTTTTTTTTCCCGAGTGCAGCTGAGCCAACGGAGGGCTTCTTTCAGCTTTTCTATGGTTCATCAGTGGGTCTAATTGAAGAGACAAAAATTGCTAACGATTCTGAAGGAGTAGGAATCCATAGACGCAGACCCACCGGTTTTGAGTTTGACAGGTTTCTCATCGGAATGATGCATTAGGTAGAATCCTTCTACCTCTCCGGTCACTAGACACTTTAATGACAAACCCTAAGGGGATAGCCGGTAAGACATTTAGTACAGCATACAGTATTCACAGGTCAAGAAGGTCTCGAGGTTCTAATGGAAATGCTCAAAGTATTAATATTGTGTTAATTCTTGTTGTGTTTGTAAAAATTATTACTGAAAAATTAAACTCAAGGGAAGAAACACCTTGTCGGAGGCACTGGACAGCAAGGCAGGCATCAGGAACCATACCTACACATGTGTGACTAATTAAATCATAAATGCAAGGTGAATCCGACTAAGGTGCCATTGTGAGGTGGCACAAGGCTATCACTGAAAGCCATCTGATATCTTTTTTTTTTTTTTTTTTTTTTTTTTGCAGATTTAGTTCCAGGGAAATGGCACTTCCTTTCTCGATCCCCATCAACTAATCAAAAGCACTGTGTAGTTAGGCATACAGTAAAGTTCAAGTTTCACATAGCAGCAGCCAATGGGACAGAACAGTCATATCTTATTAAGAGCAGCAACAAGTTGACCGCCTGTGGTTTTAATTCTGAGAACTCAGCAAATGTTACAGTTTATTTTTAGCACCCCCAAACCACTGCTGCTGCAGTGGTTGACTAACATTGAATTTAAAATACAGTGATGTTGGCTCATGCTTAGCATCTGGTTATCCCCGTCAGAAAACTTCCCACTAGAAAATCAGCTTGTGGGATAAAGGTGGCGAAGGGAAAGAGGAGTGGAGAAAGGGCGAGGAGGCAGTAGTGTCACGTTAGTTACCGATGGCATAAGTTGCAGATGCTGTGGCATCTGAATTTTCCATCTTGATGGAGGTTAAGAAACCTCATTAAGAAAGCTAACTCAACCTTAGGAAGCATACATGGGTTTGAAGCAGTGCCGTATAAGCTTTAGATAATGGTCATCGCTTTGCAGATAGGATAGAGATGCTTATGGTGCTTAATTATTTATCCTACTTAGTTACCACTATTTCAAGTCCTAATGGAAACTGGGAAATTACTTGAAAATTGAAATTCAAAAAGTAGGCGTGGATATATTATTTGGTGTGCATCAACCTGGGCCATGAGTTTATATCGTCTAATTCACCAATTAATCAGGCACTTTGTCTTGAAAAATAATGAGAACCATAGTTCTCTTTTTAAGTATATTTCTCATGGTGTGGATCATGAATAATTCAGGTGACACAAGCAATTCACACCTGTGAGAGGTGTTGGGCAGGAAAGAATAGAGCTTGTTTGTGACGGCAGCTGGGTTCCTCCAGGCAAAGGTCAGGATCTGAGAAATTAGGACACTCCATCAGTCAATGACTCACCATTTTCAAGGGCCTACTAGGCTCCAGGCAGTAAGTCATAAACCTCAGCTGGAAGGGGGTTAAGTGAGGAAGATAATTTTGGGATTCCTTCTAGCTCTGAAGTTCTGAGATTATTGTCCTTGACTTCTGGCTCCATCACTGATGAGTTGGGTAACTTGGGGTGAGTTACTTAACTTCTCTAAGCCTTAATTTCCTCATCTGTAAACGAGGCAAATATTAGTAATAAGACCGACTTCATATGAATGTTGAGATTAAATGAGATAATGTGTGTAGAGCATTTAGCACAGGGTGTGGCACTTAAGTGCTTGCCGTGAATAAATTTTGCTCCTTGGAGGAATACAAAAAAAAAAAATAAAATAAAAGGCGGTCACTGGCTCAGACTTTAGGTGCAGAAATAAGTCCAACACTCATCAAATCTGCCTCTTGACGTTGCATGTTAAATTGGATCTTGAGGTTGGAGCTCCATTAAACAAGCAATTATTTAGCGTCTTTTAGATTTCAGACATAGTCCCAAGTATTTGGAATAGAAAGATGAATCAAGATACTTTCCCTCGCCATCCAGCAGCAGAGATGGAGGAGCAAATACCAATCCGTGTGCCAGTTGGATGGAACCAGTTACGTGGAGGAAAGCGCAGGGAAGAAAGGGTGACCTCAGTTTAGAGGGCTCAGTGGAGGTGACCTATGAGTTAGGCCTTGGAGGATGAATAGGGTTTTTCCGGATAGCAGAGATAGGGAAAGGCATTTCAGGCAAAGGAAGGAGAAGAGCAAAGAGTTTAGGCAAAGGCCTGGAGATGAAGTTCAGGACCCAGTTTTCAACCTCCTTTCTTAGGGCCGTTGTTCCTTTTTCTCTGGTTTCTTTTATCTGCACAGTTCCACTTATAGGCCCAGAGCTGCCAGATCACTTACTGCTACTGCTAATGTAGGAGGCTTTCTTTCTGTCTGGGTAGCAGTGGGTTTGGTGGCACAGTTCTAGATGCCTTAGGACATATTTGGGCAATCGAGCACTAAAAAAATGAACAGTCAGTTCTGAAGTGTCCAGCATACGAGAGGTAAACTCAAATAAAGTGGACTCAACCTCTCTCGGAGGAATAGCTGTGGGAGATTTCGGTTTGGTTGTATTCGTACAAAGAGTAAAGATCTAATAATTTACTGAGTATTCAGCTCAAAGTTACCTGACTTTGCTGGGAAGATGTTCTCACGTGCTGTTGGTCAATCATGTCATTCCCGTGTGTCATTTATTCTGTGTTACTAATCGAGACATAACAAATGAAATAATCAGGTTAAAATTAATTTTTAAATACATTTCCTGAGAACTGTTCAGAAATTTTCCTCTGGAATATTCAATTATGTGTAAAAGAAATTGCTTTGCCTTTGTTTTAATGATAACTGCTGGTAATTAAATTTCACAATCACCTAGATTGGCAGGAAGGTTTGATTACCTTTATTATTTTAAATAGAGAAAAAAATCCCTATCCATAAGCCTTTAATCCAGCCTGTGGCACTTGATTATATTCAGAAATAAACAATGGTTGATTTGCAAAATAGTTTTCTTAATAATCATGGGTTAGATTTACTTTTATAATCGAAATAAGAATTTTTTGCACATAGTAATGTGATTGCCAAATGGATAATTTCACAGAGTAAAAAAAAAAAAAAATCAACGCAAGTAAAGTAATAAACTATGAGATGTTTTTCAGTAACTGAACTAGGTAAAAAATTAAATATTAAAGGCACCCCAAGTTGTTAAGATTTTGAGAAGATAAACACCCTGTATTATAACCTTTTAAAATTAAAATGCAGATGGAAAAAAGGAAAAATCAGTATAAAGTATAGAATCATCAAACTTTAATTGGGAAAAGAACATTCCTGAATAGATTATACGCAACAGTTTGTGGGCTAGGTAAATGCAGTCATCCCATGGTGTCTGCAGGGGCTTGGTTCCAGCACCCCCATGGGTACCAAAATCTGCAGATACTCAAGTCCCTTCTATAAAACAACATAGGTCAGTGCATACAGTCGGCCCTCCACATCCATGGAAATGGGGGGCCGACTGTAATGCTATTTTCTGCTGTCACACGGGTTGATCCTAGAGGTGATAAATAGGAATGTCATTACTCATTACTGAAGGGTCACAACCAGTGACACATACAAATCTTTCGTATTCCTAGATGCAGAAGGTAAAACTGAACTATAATAATGCTGTTAAGACTTACATATGTGTAATTAGAAACTCCATGGACCTAACACTACAAAACAGGGTGTCTTTGTTGAAAAAGACTTTCACAATGAGAAGTCTTCTTCTGGATGTTTGGATTCTTCCGAAGTATCCAATTATATGTAAAAGCAATTTCTTTACCTTTGTTTTAGTGATAATCACTGTAATTTAATTTCATAATTACCTTGAGTGGCTGGAAGACTTGATTACCTTTGTTATTTTAAATCACACACACACACACACACACACACACACACACACACACACAAAGAAAAAATAGCTATTTCGAAAATCACAAATAAAAACATCACAAAGCTAAAACGAACCCCCTAAGAGAAATCGTTCATTCAGAGGCAGAGTCTTGTTGCTCGCTGTTTTGCTGGTGACCTTTCTACACCTCATTTTAACTCATTAGATTTTCTGCTGTCCGTTCACGGTAACCCAGATGAACCCAGGGACGAAGAGCCTGAGAGGAAGGGAGACCCTACTCAAGCGTGACTCTGTGTTTGCAGTGTTTGACGAGGGCCCACTGACTAGTGTATTTTTGCGAAAATACCAGAGTATCCCCACTCCCACTAACCCTGAGAAGTGCTTTCGATGTCTCTGTCATTTGTTCAACTTTCGGGAGATGCGAACGCCAAGTATTTTCTGAAGCCAGGCTGCTTAGGGTTTAACAGGACGGTGTGTTCTCTGAGCTGCCACCTAGGGCTCGGCCGGAATGTCATTCCTGCCGAGAGCCGTCTGCTGCTCTGCAGGGTCTCCTGTTTTTGCACGATGGTGAAAATGACTGGACATTGGGTTTCGAAAGCCTGTAGATGGACAGTGTCACAATGGTAGGTTTTGGAAAAGAGTTTTCTGCCAGGGGATCCAGATTCCTGCCAAGACACTTAGATACAGCCTGAGAAAGAGAAACGGACCTAGTGATGGACATATGATTAATAGCATCCATCTATCACCCACCAATCATTCATCTTTTATGAATGTATGCACGTTTCATGGCTCCTGAAATATGCCGTTTAATTTTCAAAATGAATTGTTGTCTTGCCTTCCTGCCTCCCTCCCTTCCTCCCACCCTCTCTCCCTTTTTCTTTTCTCACCTGTTATTATGTTGGTCAGATTTCTTTTTCAAGATTATTTTTCATAAATCCTGCATTTGGTCTGCTTTACTGTTCACGAATAGTTTCCAAATCCTCTAGCGCCATCCACTTTTCGGTGGGCAAGGAAGCTGGGACTCTGTTTCTCACGTGGATTCTGGTCAGAGGATTAAAACAGATGCAGGCTGATTGGTGTGACAAAACACGCTCACATGTCTCAAAGTTACCAACAAAAGCAGAAGTTTATTTAAAGTCTCCGTGGCTGGAGGAAAACCCCATTAGGAATGTGCTGGCCCACACGCAGTCTGCTCCGCCATGGACCCACGTGGCTGTCCATCAGGGTCCGAGGCCGAAGGCCTGGCATGTGTGCGTTGCCAAGTATCGATAAAACTTTTTCATCTGTGCACCCAGGGAGAGCCATCCGCCAGCTGCTTGTGCAAATAGCCTGCTTGTTTCTTCATTTATTATTAATCAGACATCTTTGTGGGGGCCGAGCTTTGAATAGAGTCTTTCCAGTATGGTCTAATTACAGCATTGCCTTGCTTCAACAGTGTGGCCTGTCAAAGTCACCCAACCTCGGCCCATTCACAGTATAACCTCAGCAGTATAAAGTGTTATTTTAAATCGTTCAACGTCTAAGTTCCCATAGACATTCTCTAATATTAATAGCCTTATTTAAAATGTCATAATCACCTCAAGGCAGAGGTTACATCGATTAGATTCCTGGAGTTGAGATACCACCTACACATTGTGCAGGCTGCCAATCACCGTTTGCCTTGGCGGGCCTGCTGGGGAGAGCACTTTTTCAAGAAGAGAGGCTGGATGCCAGCTGCCTGAATCAGCTAGATCTGGAGGACGTCTGCTTCCTTGAGTTGGTGAGAGATACCACAGTCCAAAACGGGTCTTCTTTAGAGGCTGTAGGAAGGGCCCTAAATTTGGAGCGAGAAGATCTGGACATTTAAACCTATAGCCAGAGTGTTTAAAGCCTTATTCAAGGCCCTTTAACCCTCAGAGCTCTTAGGTTCTTAAGTGAGACACCACAACCATCAACAAGGGCCCTTGAACCCTTAACCAAGGCTCCTAAACTCTTCACATAGGCACTTAAACCAGACACATAGGCACTTAAACCAGACACTTAGCCAAGCTCTGCAACTAGCCAGCTGTGTGGCCTTCGGTGATGTTAGCCTCTCCAAGCCTTGAATACTCACTGCAAGCTGCAGATGTGACAGCCGGTTTCCTGAAGTTGACGTGAGCATCATGTCTGCTCCTTAGATGCCAATTCTCCCCCTTCCCTCTCTCCTTCCCTTAATGTCTCTGAGCCTCAGTTCTCTTGGCTTTAAACCAGAAATAGAGACATCTAATTTATGTCACGGGGTTATCATTCCTGAAGCACTGCTTGCGAAAATGCTTATAAACTGTAAAAGCCGCTAACAGTACTGAATGGCTATTACGTGTCATTCCGTTTACATTCTCTCATCTAATTCTCACAGTATTTCCCTGAGGTAGTAGACATTATATCCCATTTTGCAAACAAAGAAATAGGTGCAGAGAGGGCCTAGGACTTGGATTTGAGGTGCTAGGATTTCAACAAAGTCCTCCAAATTCCAAAGATCACTCTTTCCCCTTTCAAAACAGAAAGCGTTCGTTTGTTTCTATCTCTGTTTGAAAAGTTTCTGACATCTAAACTTTAAGTCTGATATACACATTCATTGTTAAGAGAGAAAACACAGCAATATGATTGTGCCTTATTTTGTTGCCCTCAGTAGTTATTCGGACCCTCACTCAGCCTGACTAAAGCTTATTCTCACCAGCATCAAGAGGAGTTGCCAGGTAGTCAGTCATCAGGGAGAACACCCAGGGAATTGGACTTGCCGATGTATGTACTTAAGAGTATTCTTGCCAGGTGAAAGGTAGATAGGTGCTTGTTGCACTAGTCTTGCAACTTTTCTAAAGGCTTGAAAATTTTCTAAATAAAAGAAAAAAAAAAAACAAGGATAAAAAGGAATGGAAATACATTGCACTCAGCTGATTATCTTCACTGGAGTTTTAACAGCATTCCATTTTGGGTGAGCGTATCAAGTCTCGTTACCACCTCATGAAACTCCGAGATTCTGAGTCCTCGGGTGGCAAAATATGTTTATTAGCCAATGTCTTAAGTGAAGAAGTAAAGGAACTGGGTTACAGAAGAAGTTCAGGTAGACCATGTGCAACAATTCCTGCCTAAGAATTATTTTTCTCCCGAGCTGGGTTGACTTTACCTTTCATCGTAGGTTTAGAGTGAGGAGGGACCTCGGAGGTTGTTTAGCAGATTCCAACATTGTATAAGTGAGAGAATCAGGGTCCGAAGGACTCCAAGGACTGCCCAGTGCCGCTTAGCTAGTTGGTGGTGGAGCTGTTTGCTGGTACTGTTATCTAGGACCCATGTTCTTAGAATATTAATTCTCTACTTCCCTTCCCAGCTCATTTTAAAGAGTAGCATCATCTTTAGAGAATTTCTTGCAGACGTTTTTCCTGTCTGGCTTCATAGAGGCTGTTCTACTTAATTATTTAATATTTTCAAAAAACAAGCCACAGAGTGCTTTGTATTTTAAATGGGTCTTTGATCTCAAGGCTGTTTTGCCAATAGAGGACAAAGACTTAAGCGACCCACTGTCTGCCCTAACTATATTAAGTGCTGCAGTCCTATATGGGAACCACTAGCCACACGTTGCTACTAAATTTAAGTTAAAAAAAAAAAATTCATTTCCCCAGTCGCACGAGGCACATTTCGTGTGCTCAATCGCACATGTGGCTCTTAGCTGCCATATTGGATCACGTAGAAATAGAACATTTCTGTCATTCTGTGGAATATTCTATTGAGCAGTGCTGGAATACAGGGTCAGTAGTTTTAAGACAGGGACCTTACTGATGTAAAATTAAGCTAAGGATGGAAAATTTGATAGAATGTTCTTCTATTCCTGTCTTTATTCCACGTGCTACTTAGGCTAGATTTACTAATTTTGAAAATTGGGGTTTTTTTTAAAATTGTTTTTTCATAACTTTGAGGGAAACTGTGGAACGACAGTGAAGGATGATATCAGAGAAAGTAATTAAAATGTTTGTAAACTCTTTTAGTC
>NW_011888850.1:5869066-5878123 GCF_000151845.1 Pteropus vampyrus
TTTTTTCATAACTTTGAGGGAAACTGTGGAACGACAGTGAAGGATGATATCAGAGAAAGTAATTAAAATGTTTGTAAACTCTTTTAGTCCCGAAGTTTGATTCAAGCTCTATAAAAAGTGGTATGTAGTTTCCCTAGGCAACCCCATTAAAAAAAAGTGAGTTGTAATTTCACCCGCAAAGAGGAAAAAATGTCCACATCCAGAAAAAGCTTGGATCTTATAATTGTATGTCTTCTAAAACATAATAAAGAAAATAGGAAAATTGTGAATGTGTCGACCGAGGTTGCCAGTGGCAGACCCAGGCTGTGCTGTTTAAAAGAGATTTTCTACCAACTTGGTCATCAGCAAACCATTGGCCTAAAAGTGTTTTGCTTCTGCAAAAGGCCCACATGCGGGGCAAGGCAAATGCACTGGTTTTGAAAAAATCAAGTTAGCTTTTGGAATTTTCGGCGCATTTAGTAGAGGGAAAATGCACGCAAATAAGATGCAAGAACGTGACGCAACCACCCTCCTCCTTGAACTTCAGTTACCATCTTCAAGTGCAGCAACAAATTGGAAAGGTAGAAGGTATCTTTAAAACATCAAGCAACTCTCAAGAAAGAAGTGGATATCAAGGCCATTGAACTCAGAAGCCAAAGTAGCCAGAACACTGTGGCATCGTGACTTGATCGTATTGTCATAATTCAGACCATAAGTTTAGGGCGATGTGAATCACAGAATCACTGGGATGATAACTTTATGCAAGTTTTTTCTCGTCAGAGGCCCCGTGCCTGGGTTTCATCACGTCCCATCATTGCCTTCTGTACCCTCAGTGCTGGCTGAGCACCATTTTCTTTAAGGAAACAAAACCTAGCACATAATACCACACTAACAGTGTTATTATTTTTATAAATAATTTTGTTTTCAAAGATTAGCTTGGAGAGATTGATGTTAGAACAGTGAGTAATCAGGAAGCAAGGAGTATGGTTTTGTGGGTAAATCTTCTGTAGCATCTACTAGAGTCTGGGGGCTGCAACATTCACCTGTAAAGGTCTGATTCTCAAGACCTGGGCCTGCACTGTCCAATATGGTAGCCACATGGGCTATTTGGCCTTAAAATGTAACTCGTCTGAACCGAGATGTACTGCAAAGTACACATCAGAGTCTGAAGACTTAGTATAAAACAAAAAGACAATTACAAATGTTACATTGATTATATGTTGAAATGATAACTTTTATTGGATATTAAGGTAAAGGAAATACATCTTAAAAATTAATTTTTCTATTTAAAAATGTTTAATGTAGCTACTAGAAATATTTAAAATTATACATGTCACTCATATTTGTATTAGACAGCACTGGGCGGGATGACTCCAGTGAGAATGTTCTAGCCTTAATCGCAGACTCCACCGTACAGAACCTGCTGGTTCACTGACCGGTGGCTCCCACAGTTGTAGTCCTGTCCACTTTCCCAGCCAGATACTTACCCTCCCTCTACCGAGGCCCAGTTCAGCGTTGATTCTCAGGTCCCTGTTTTGGTTCTGTCCCAGGCATTGAGAGATGTTCCTCCTTTTTCTGAGTCTGTACAGTGATTTTGCAATGAAATACTGTAGAGAGGGACAGGTTGGGGCTTTCATTAGATTCTTGTTTATACAGGTTTTGTGCTTTGTTTTTGTTTTTTTGCTTCGCTATAATTCTAGACTTTCCATATTTACTTGTTAGATTTATTACACCTCTCCTTCCAAAGAAAGCTTGCAGTGCTATAAGGCTATCAAGTTGGGAAGAGAAGGTAAGGGAACAAGGGACACATTTTTTTCTTGACCGGAGGAGAAAATTCTTGTCTGATAGTCTTTACACTGAGGCTTCTTGCCATGAATATGTATATGTGTATACACACACATGTCCATGCGGATGTCTGTATGTGGGAATGCATGTCTGTTGGTATGAGTTTGTGTGTACATGCATACACAGAAAGCAGAAGTGGATTAGGTTTCAAGCAAGAGTGATTTCCAGCCAAATATATAATATATAAATTAATATCAAGGGAAATGAAAAGTCAAGCCTAACATTACTTTTAGTAATGAAAGAATTCACTCGGGATATGCTAATGATGTGTAGATATTAATACACATAATTTGGCTTCCTAATATTGATTTACGTTGCTTATTCGAATTCACTTTATTATATAAAAATTAGTTGTTTTGTTTTACAGTGTTTGTCCCTGCAGACTGTGAGACCGTTAAACCATGTTTTTTGGGTAAATAATACTATTTTGGTGACTTTTATATGCAAAGAGAGCAATATTATGTCTCTTTCAGGAAGTGCCCTGTGAGTTGTTAGTTTCTGGTTGGGGCCATGGTTAGTCGAAGCCAGGTGTCTTCTCTGTTATCTCCCGAGTGACCAATGTCCAGGGTTGAAGGTACTCACAGTGACTGGGGCACCTTTTTCTTCTATGTGACATTAATATACCACGTGAGAGCCCTTTGCTTGTTGTAAGCAGCCAAACTAACCCACACACTTCCCCCCCACCCCAAATATAAATTCTTCCTGAGAGGAAAAAGCGGTTGACAGGGACTTTGTAAACTGTCTTGAATTGCATCAGATTAAGATTAGGAATATAACCACAGTGCATCCTAGGCAGTTACAAATGGGAGACAGGCGTTTTGAGTTCGACAGTGTAATCTGTCATAAGAACATAATTGCCGTAGTACTTATTTGGGTCTATATTCTAACCCCAGTGATAGCACTGAGGGGTATTTTGTAAAAGTGCACAGAAGCCTCTTGGGGACGAGGTGCCCTGCAGACATCGTAGTTTTCATAAATCGCCGAGTGTAAATCTGTCCTTCAGGAATTCATGAAAACCTGTTTCTGAGTCTACATGTCGTCTCAGCTTGCGCTCCGTCTTACGGCAATGAGTTCCATTCATTTTTTTACCCCTAGCGTAGACTGGTATTTCTTTTTATCGCTTTCGATTTAACTCTCTGAAACTTACTTCTAACATTCGTTTTTGGGTTTTTTAAATAACTGTGGGTCCGTTTGAACCCTGAACTTCGAGGATGGTGTTGTGTGATAGGTGCTGGGGCACTGAGGATCTGGCCCAAACACCAGCACCAATGGCCGTGTTAACTTGGGCCTCTCTGAATTTCCATTTTCTTACCCATAAACTGGGCTAATAATACTGGTTATAAGAACCCAATGGGATAATGTCTATGAAAAAAACTTGGAAACTGAAAACTTGTAAATAAAACCTAAAACTCTCTTGTCTTATGAAGCTCCCATTCTCATATAGATGCTCCGTAGGTGCCTTTCCTGGGTGATCAGTGATCATTCAGAGTTCATGATCTTCTAAGATAACTGGAAAAATCTCCCCTTGGTCTTCTTAAACAGCCTTTCTGAACCTTGAATTCTAATCCCTCCAGTTTAGAATTTCCCTACTCAGTGTAAGACTCCATGGTCCATTACACATTCCCATAAACGTTTTAAATTAGCCTAGACAAATCTCTCGTCCAAAGGGACACCACTGTTTATACTTTCTAATTCAGAGGAGTGGTTCTTTTTAAAATTGTATTTGATGTAAGATTCAATATATGCAAATGAATGTCTGTACCAGACATGCAAGTTACAAAGCACAGCAACCTAACTCTTATAGAAAAAGCCACCGCTCAACCTAGGGACATCGACCTTGCCTCTTCCTGGATAGTCCTTTCCCTTCTCTCCTTCCCTCCCTCCAACAGTAACCACTACTTTGAATTTTCTACTTATCGTTCTCTTGTTTTTTCTTCTTTAAGTAATTTTATTACATATCGCTAGAATACATGCCCCACGAGAGCAAATGTTTTTGTCTGTTTTTGTTCACCGCCAATCCCCAGTGCCTAGGGTGCTGTCTGGCATGCAGTAGCCAGTCCATAACTACTTGTTGGGTGAATGAATATGTTTCTATCTCAAGCTCTATCACAGGCCTGCTGCCATAGCCTCTCCTTTATCTCTCGAATGTAAATCAGTTCTATAATACCCTGTCACTGATTCATATTAGCCACATGCCTTTAATAATTTTTAGAAAATTAGTTTTGAAAAAAACTCATAATATGGATTATTTGCACATCGTTGCAATAGGAGACCCCCAGCAAAATCACATAGACTTCTCTGAAGCAGGACTTTTTAAACCTGATTTCTAGCTCACAAGCACTTTTCAGGAGTAAATAGCGAACATAAGAAGAACTCTAGGGACATAAGAAGTAAAACTATAGTTCATCAGGGAGGGCTGCAGAGAAATTTTTAAAAAGCAATATGATACACATGCTGCCACAGGGATGAACTTTGAAAACATTATGCTATGTGCAAGATGCCAGTTACAGAAGACCAGACATTCTATGATTCCGCTTATAGGAGGCACCTAGAATAGGCAACCCAGAGAGACGGAAAGTAGATTGGTTGTTTCCCAGGCTGAGAGGGTTGGAGGGAAACAAGAGCGGCTGGTCATGGGTACCGGTTTCTTTTGGGCTGATGAATGGTTCTAAAATGGATTGTGGTAATGGTTGCACCTATCTGTGAATATACTGAAAGCCAATGAATTGTAAACTTTTGAACGGGTGAATTGTAGGGTATGTGAACGATATCTCGATAAAGCTGTTATTTAAGAGACCCAAAATAAATAAATAAATAAATAAGTAAATAAATAAAGAAAGAAAGAAAGAAATAACTGACATAATAAGAGTGAGAATATGGAAAGGCTGTAAAGTGCGCAGACAGGAAACCCCCATAGATCAAGTCCTGCCTGGACAGGATGCTTAGAGTCAGATAGGAAACGTGCACTCCGAAGTCACTGATATCTTGATCAACACATGGTGGGGGGGCCCTCTTCTTCCCATTTTTATTTCCACATTTGTCTTTCTTTTTGCTGCCAGCCTCGATCTCCTCAGAAGGTTCTAGAGAGAGGTGTTTCAGTGGCTGGCTCACAGGGTCAGCTCGACCTTCCCCAGTGCCCCCTAAAGGTTGCAGCATCCTCCTATTAGCTCAGGAATGAAGGAGAGCAGCAGATCTCCTCTGCTGGTGCTGGACAAAGCAATTAATGCATTTCTCATGACTAGTTAATTAGGTTTTTATGCAGCTTTTCAAGCCCTGGGCGTAAGTCTTATGCCCTCACAGTGGAACGTGAGTCATCCGGGGCCCAGATTTCCTACTGTGTATGTGGGGCTGCTGGTATTCTTAGCACAGAGATGCTTCTGTTGCTGCCTGCATCGGCCCCACTAGATGGATGTGTGCACAGATGTTTCCAAGGGTGTCATCTGCTGCCTCTTTTGTTGTTTCTAATCAAAGAGCCGACACCTTTGATCATGTCAGATCACAGTATTGTGCTGTAAGTACTTTGTTAGGAAGACTAAATTATTACACAGGTACAGCTGTCTCGGATGTTCTTCTGGTGTTTACATTATTCACCCGGAAAAATGCATTTCATCAGATCTAAAAACATGACTATTAAAAATGAAATTTTCTAGAACCACATGCAGTTCACCAGAATGAATCCAATCAAAACACATGTTAAAAATACAAAAAAACGTCATCCTCTCCCCGCAGGCGTGGAGTCTCTTAGAGCAAGATACCTTCTGTAGGTTGGACGCCGACCTGGCTCTAGTGGGAGCTTATGAAGATAAAGACTGGTGTCTTCAGGGAACAGTCCCTGGGTGGCTTCAATCTTCAATGGCCTGTATGAGTTTATAGGATGGCTGGCTCCCCATCACATTGTCCCTCTTTCTGCCCATGGGACAATGAAGGTCAGCACCCATTCAAGATACAGATAGCCACCCACTCGTGGGAGTATGAAGGCAAAGCAGCAAGCACTGGAACATCTTCCTTAGTTCTTTCCTTAACGTCCCATTCAGAGTATTTTCCTGGCACTTGGAGGAGGAAGTGGGTATGGGCTGCAGTGGATTTGTCGTTTGGTGTCTTCCCTCGGGGGAAATCCTGCCACCCTGAGTTGCTCAGGACAAGAGCACACATGGGCAAGGTATTGTGCCTCGCGCTGGCCTCTGGCAGCTGCCCTGACATCTCACTCCAGGTGCGGATCTTATTATACCTTGGGCCTCTACTTCCTGATGTCACAGGCCAAGTTTTCCCTAACAAAAGATGCACTGTTCCTGAGACCTGCTGCTCATTTGCCACTTTTCTCATCGGACACCAATATGCATAGCACGTTCACACCTCCTCGCTTCCTGACCAGAACATTCCAGGGTGCAATTATCGTATGGATTAGGATGCTTCTGCTACAAATACAGAAGATCCTAAGAAGTAGTGGGAGATGGAGACGCCATACACAGTGGCATCCGACCCTTCTCTGCAGTTCTCGCAACTCTGCCGTCTCAGTGGAGGGGCTCTGTTCTCAGCCTTGCTCTTCTTATGGTGTCAAGGAGTTAGCAGCAGTCCCTGGCATCACATTTAGAAGGAGAGAAGGAGTAGTCTCTTCCTCCTGGCTGGGCGGAAAGTGAGAAAACCTTTCACAGACGCGCCCCTGGCCCCGGTAGACTTCCCCTGGCCTCACTGGCTGCAGTTTTGTCACATGCTTGTATGTGAGCCAGTCACTGTCAAGGAGAACAGGGTTCCCATGATGTACTCAGTCCAGCCACGACCCCTTCCTGGAATGGGGGCGGGGTCAGTCTCTCTGACGGAGTGAGGACGCCTGAACAGAGCAGGGGTCTGTGAAGGAGGAAGTAGGAACCAAAGATGTCTGCCAGTTATGTCATGAATGTCCTCAGCCTGTGGAACCCCTGAGGCCACCACAGAAATACTGCGAGTTCTAAGAAACCTGGCCTCTCCCAGTCGAAGGACTTATTGGTCCAGTTGAGAGCCAAACAACTAGTGCCCGATTCACTCTCTAATGATGTTCACTACCTAACAAAAATGTTTCTGCTTCCCGTTCAAATTAAAATGACTGACAGCTTTTACCAATGCATCGTTCGTACTTGTTAGCACTTTACGGTCTGAAGCACTTTGTTTGATGGTTACAGAAAAATTTGGAAAGAAATTTTTCCATTCAAAAATAGATTCTTTAACTTTAATGTGAAGTAGGACAGTGATGGTTGAAGGTTTTGATTCTTAACTGACTTGAACATCCCTGGACCTGGTGTCAGAATTGTTTTATTAGAAATTCAGGGAATAATAGTAGATAATTCAACCACTCCTGGTTGCTATGGTAAGGAGTTTTTAAAGCTTTGATTTATGGGAAATGGCGATCATTAGCAGCTCTTTGTTTTTAAAACAGAGAGCCCTGCAAATTGCCAAGGCTTGAGTGGAAGGAATGATTGGCACCTAATTGGAGAAAGAATCTCAGGTTATTTCTAAAGAAAAAAAGAGCAGGCAGAAGGCTTTTGGAGAGTGGATTTCTGTTTTTCATTTTTATGGCAGGATCTTTTATTTAAAGATCATTGAACAAAGTCGGTGCCAGTTGCATCTCAGAATTTGCTTTTTGTATGGCCCGGGGCAAATTACATGATCATTTCGTAAGTTTCTGATGCTCATCTGTAGAATTATTAGGCTGAACCAGATCATCTCTGAGGGTCTTGAAAATTTTATGATTTTCCGACTGTCTATTTCCTCTTGCCAATTTACGGTTCCTTGGTGGTATCCCCCAGGGAACAGCCAGTCCTCCCCACACACACACTTCACATGGAAATTACCATTGGCACCACTGATCCCAGGCCCCTGGTTGGCAAAGCATGAACTGCTGGGTGCCTGTGCTGTACTTACTTTTCAGTCGTCACTCTAAGCCCAGAGCTGTTCCAAACCTGCTCCAGGGCAATATCATACAAGCCTTTCTGAATGTGACTCACGCGAAGAAATATATTGTATATTACATCAGCACACACATACATACACACACACATACCATGCACACCCACCATGTAATTGTATATTTGTTGAGTATTTACCGTATGCTAAGTGTTAGAGCTATTATTGCAGTGAACAGATAACATTCTGGTCTTCATGGAGTTTCTGAGTACAGAGAGATAATAAACAAAAGAAACTATATGTTATCTATCTCTATATAGCGAATATATACATCATTATTATATGTCATTATAATATACGTAATTTATGTAGTATATTAGAAAGCGATAGGTTCTATGGAGAAAATAGAGGAGGAAGGGAGATAGAAAATATTGGGGTGGGGGTCTGAATATTACATCGTGTGGTCAGGGAAGGCCTCACTGACAGGACAGTTGGTGGTGAGAGGAGGGAGCCAGCATACAGATATCTGGAGAAGGAGCATTCCATACGGAGGAGGCAGCAATCGCAAATGCCCGGATACAGGAGTGTGCCTGGTGCGTTCCACATACAGCGATAAGGCCAGTGGGGCTGGCGTGAGTAAGGGGTGAACAGGACTGAACAGAAATGGGTGGGGCAGATCATGATCGGCCTTGTGGGCCAGTGTAAGGACTTCGGCTTTTACACTGGGTGAGAAAGGTTGTCCCAAGAGGGTTCTAGAAGGGTGACACTTCTCTAACTGGGGTTTTAACAGAACCGCTCTGGCTGTCATATTGAGAGTAGACTGAACACGAACACTGTGTGTGTGTGTGTGTGTGTGCATGCACACGCACATGCGCACACGCAGACACAAGCTCCACAAACAGTGCTTCCCCCTTCATGTGTGATGTACTCCGATATTTTCTATTACATTCTGATTCATTTTTAGAAACTGGTCAGGCCCCTTGGACCTGACCAGTCCAGGATCCATTACTATAGGGTGGCAACTGACAGTTTGAAAAACATTTATAAAATGGCCTAGAACTGCAGAGATGTAGTAGGTTGCGTTTCCTTGCTTAATGCATGGCGGTGGTATACATGGCACCCTGTGCAGGCTTCGTGTTCGTATTTAAGAATAATTTCCAAGGAGCTTTTGTTCATTTTTTTTAACTTACACTGAATAGCACCATTTTATTGAATGATCGTTTAAAAGTTTTATCTTTTCCTACGTATTCAGCAGGCTTTTTATTACCCATTTATAATTTAAACAACTTTTTATAGAGAGCACTGCAAATATATTTAAAGAGAAAACTATAATGACCAATCCATCAGCCAACTTCA
>NW_011888850.1:5878173-5890087 GCF_000151845.1 Pteropus vampyrus
TAATTGTATATTTGTTGAGTATTTACCGTATGCTAAGTGTTAGAGCTATTATTGCAGTGAACAGATAACATTCTGGTCTTCATGGAGTTTCTGAGTACAGAGAGATAATAAACAAAAGAAACTATATGTTATCTATCTCTATATAGCGAATATATACATCATTATTATATGTCATTATAATATACGTAATTTATGTAGTATATTAGAAAGCGATAGGTTCTATGGAGAAAAATAGAGGAGGAAGGGAGATAGAAAATATTGGGGTGGGGGTCTGAATATTACATCGTGTGGTCAGGGAAGGCCTCACTGACAGGACAGTTGGTGGTGAGAGGAGGGAGCCAGCATACAGATATCTGGAGAAGGAGCATTCCATACGGAGGAGGCAGCAATCGCAAATGCCCGGATACAGGAGTGTGCCTGGTGCGTTCCACATACAGCGATAAGGCCAGTGGGGCTGGCGTGAGTAAGGGGTGAACAGGACTGAACAGAAATGGGTGGGGCAGATCATGATCGGCCTTGTGGGCCAGTGTAAGGACTTCGGCTTTTACACTGGGTGAGAAAGGTTGTCCCAAGAGGGTTCTAGAAGGGTGACACTTCTCTAACTGGGGTTTTAACAGAACCGCTCTGGCTGTCATATTGAGAGTAGACTGAACACGAACACTGTGTGTGTGTGTGTGTGTGTGCATGCACACGCACATGCGCACACGCAGACACAAGCTCCACAAACAGTGCTTCCCCCTTCATGTGTGATGTACTCCGATATTTTCTATTACATTCTGATTCATTTTTAGAAACTGGTCAGGCCCCTTGGACCTGACCAGTCCAGGATCCATTACTATAGGGTGGCAACTGACAGTTTGAAAAACATTTATAAAATGGCCTAGAACTGCAGAGATGTAGTAGGTTGCGTTTCCTTGCTTAATGCATGGCGGTGGTATACATGGCACCCTGTGCAGGCTTCGTGTTCGTATTTAAGAATAATTTCCAAGGAGCTTTTGTTCATTTTTTTTAACTTACACTGAATAGCACCATTTTATTGAATGATCGTTTAAAAGTTTTATCTTTTCCTACGTATTCAGCAGGCTTTTTATTACCCATTTATAATTTAAACAACTTTTTATAGAGAGCACTGCAAATATATTTAAAGAGAAAACTATAATGACCAATCCATCAGCCAACTTCAACGATGATGCACTTATGGCCTGGAGTCATCTGAACTCTATCCTCCTCCTCTGGATTATTTTGAAGAAAATCCCAGGCCCGGTATCATTTCATCTATAAATATTTTGGTTGGTATCTTAAAAGATGGGGACTCTTTTTAAAAAAATACATCTCACTTACTAGATATAATTACTATTATTGCGCACGCACACACACACGTGAGCAATTCCTCTCTGTCTGATCAACAGTATCTCTGTTCATTAGTCTGAGGAAGAAAATACCAGCAACTTTAATGAAATGAAGCTGTGGCCATGCTTTCTTGCTCCGGATTCTGAAGATGTATTTCTGGATGCTGCCAGAGCCACCATTGAAGAAATTCTTTCTTACTGTCAAAAATGAGCCATTTCAGTATCTTTTGTACTTTCATTTCTACTTAAATATGGCCTCCTTTCCTGTGGCTTTTGACTAATCGATGGTACGCGCCTCGGGAGGAGGTCCTGGGTTTCTTATCTTTGTACCGCCCAGGGGATTAACATGGGTCCCAGCACCCAGCAGCCCTCACACTTTTGTTAATGTTTTACTTCTTCAAACGTGGAGCCGGAGTAAGGAACCTGTCCTTGGCCCTCTGGCCCGTTATTCCTTTGGCCATATGTTGTTACTCCATTCGAACTTGACTTTTCTAGGAAGTGTCATCTCTGCTAGGATGGAAAGCTTCCTGGGTCAGTATTGACTCTGACAGGAACTGTTCACCTCGTGTCTCACAGAGCAGTTTTGTCCCTTCTGTTCTATGGGCCTGTTACCCTCAATCCACGGGGTGTGGTGTTTGCCTTCCTATGCTATCAGCCCTAATCGCCACCAACTGATTGACCAGAGACTGATTTGATATGGGCTCTATTACTGGAAACATTGTCACCTCTGAGTATGTTTAACAGTCATAATTTCAGATGGAAGTAGGTAAATATTTTTATGTTTGAGTGTATGGTATATACTACTCTACTGGTGAGCATATTCCTTATTTACTGAATCACCCCGATACTTTATATGAACAACTGGTAAGGGAGGTGGCAATACTCTGAGCCTTCTTCTTCTCATCCTTGTTTGCTTCTTTTTTCTTTCTCTTTTCCATAAACATTGAGTGCGCACTTGGCACCAGCCACCATGCATGGCTCTGGGGACGTAAGGAGCTAAGAAGCAGCCTCCTTGTAAGGTATTATTCCGTCCATCCCCAGTCAGTTGTTACTGCATAAAGCAGCAACCCTCAGGCCACCAGCTGCTAGCAGAGGGCCTACATATCATAGCTTCTTAAAAACATGTTCGAATGAATGACGGAATAAACGGAGATGTGAGCCTCACCACAAAGGAGTATATGGTCCAAGGCTTGATAGTGAATGTGGACTTGGTGGAACTTTTCAGAACTTGTAAAGTCATCAGGTATAAATATTTGTAGTTCGGAACCCTTCCCTGAAATTGCTACCCCCTGGAGCACTGTCTTCGGAGGTTTTTTTTTTGTACCCTCTTAAAGATGCCAGAAATTCTACATGGAGATCCTTAGAAACAGTGGCACAGGTGCGGCTTCTAAACTGAAAACGAGAAGACAGAAAGGGAGGCTGTCCACTTCCTTCACCGCCTGCCTCTCCCGTCCTGGAAAGTGCTCCCAGTTTCTCCTTCTCTCTGGTTCTGCAAATGTCAGTCTTGGGAGGCCTCCCGGATGTCCTGATTATTGGCCGTGTTTAGCCTGGGGGCAGGCCTGCAGTTGTCACTCCTTACCTCGAAGAAAGCCAGCACAGGAGTCTAAGTCTGTTTTCCAAAGTTTTTTTCTTCTGTCTGACTTACAATTTTAGGTTCCTGTGGTGCCAGGAGACATTTACTACTGGTTCAAGAGGAATTAAAAATACTTGTTGCTCTGTCATTCTAGGGCAAAGATTTGCTTGGTGGAAAGTAGTGCTGTGTGTGTGCGTGTGTGTATGTGTGTGTGTGAGAGAGAGAGAGAGAGAGAGAGAGATTATCTGCATATATGGGTGAGTCTGTGAATTGCTGTGTGCATACACGTGTATCTGTGTCTAGGTTTGTATCTGTGTGTCAATGTGTCTTTGTGGGACATGGTGCATATGTGTGTGTCTTTGCGTCATAAGGCAGATTCAATTCCTAAGGGAAAAAAGGCTTTCAGAGGACCATAACCTATAGGATAAGTTTTTAGCTACTATCTGTTCTTTTAGTTTTAAATTATTTACTCTTCCTTTAAATGACTGATTCTGAATGTGAAAGAGTTCTTTTGAGAGAGTAGAAATGGTATCATTTAATATCTTAATGGTTATGTATAATTCATCTTATTGTGTAAACCAATTATTTTTAATCCCCAGGTGGAGTTTGTAACTAAGCCTGAGTAATTCTCCGGGTGTAATGACTGATACACCATAGAGTCAAAATGTCAGAAAAGCAGCTATTTTGGGGTCTTGGAACATCTTTTTTTAAAAAAAAAAAAATAGACGTTTTAGTTGTTGAAAAAGTCCTTGTAGGTTTCCCTCAAAATTAAAAAAGCAAGACGAAGAGGAAATTACAATTAATAGTCCTAAAATTCCAATTAATCTCTCAAATAGTGATTAATTTCCAGAGACAGGGATACTCTGCAGTATATCTGAGAGACAGGCAAAGACAATTAGGGTTGGGGAAATTGGTAGGGGACCCTCGAGTAGGTGGAAATCCCACCAGGACTGAAGACTGTACTAGGATTGAGATAATTGACAAGGCTGGAAGCCTGCCAAAAACTAGCATTGGCTCTTCTTAAGGGGACAAATGTGCCCATTTTGAAACCCACTGACCATGTTTCCTAAAACTGTCTTTTTTCTTTTTAATGGAAATGCTCAAATAAGTTCTGCTGTCAAATTGGAGTGCCTTTTTGTCACCTTTTAGCTCCTCATTCAGCAGGCAGAGATTTTGGCCCCTGCCCCGCTTTCTGCTCACGGCAAACTTGGGACTTTCTTTTTGCAAACAATCAACATCTCGGTGAGTTGGTTCAAGTCCGTTTATGATAATGCATGCTTTAAATTTCTGAGACCACCGATGTAGCCTGGAAATCACAAGGACCAATCGATGCGTTAACTTTTACTTCCGTAAAGGAAAGTAATACCATTGCATTTTTTTTTTTCTGGTGCAAATTATTGAGGACAGGATAAATTGGAACGAAGGGAAAATTAGCACGTTCTCATCGAGCTGGCTATACTTAAGAAAATTATACTTATGTCAACATGCAAATGATAAATTTGTATTAGAGTGGATTCAGTTTTAAGCCGTGTGGAACTTATTTGTTTGTACCTGAAGTTTTAATGACATGGTAATGAAGATGGTGCTAAACTCTTACAGTAGCATGGCTTTTGATCTGCTCTTTCTCCCCAGTCTACTAACAGTACTTATCAGAGGGAAAAACCCTTAGAGAACGGGGAATAAACATCATAGTCTCTTGAACTTCTAAATATATGCAGCACTTCAGAGAACTAATGTAAGTGAACTCCCCATTTGCGGTCAGCTGGAAAACTTAACTTTCAGAGGGATTTGACCAGCTATCCTGACCTAGAAAAAACTAAGTAAGCAGTTTGGAAAATCTGGTTTGTGAGTATAATTATTTTTATATCATCTCAGGCTGCGCCTTACAGAAAGTAAACCACAGTAGTTATCTGACCTATTGTTCTTCCATTGCCTTCTCTTCAACGCAGTAATTATGTGAGACTCAGCATGTTTTTCACTAACTATGCTTGTGGGACATTCCTTAACTTCAGCAGCCCTCTGTCTGGAGGCTGCTCAAGTGCTCTGTGTCAATCTCTTGGTGTGTATGGAAAAGAAACCTTAAGTCTGGACCAGCGACGTTTATAGACTGGGAGAGCCATTGGGAGAATAAAAGCATTTGGCATTTTTATGAGCTGAAAAATGTCTTGGAAATGGTGATGTATCAGTTTTAATTAAAATAGAAAATTAATCTTCAAGATGAAAGAGTCCTAACAATGCTTTTCATTTGAATGTAAATATTTAGTGGGGATATAGGTTACAGGATGTCTTACAGGCCTAAGGTCCCTTTGGGTGTACTGTTTTTAATGCTGGTTCTTCCTTTAGTTGCTTGGAGCAAGTAAGGATGATTTCCTTTAGATTGTAGGCATGCTTCTAAGGTTATCTGAATAAAAGATACATTTCTGATAATTTGCTATCTCAGCTTTATCCCTTGGGCAGCAGGCTGCAATGCAATAACTTAACCTGAATGTGAATTAACGCATAAGTGCAAGAAAGTATGTGTCTTTTCCTGGGTTTGAATGAACTGGCAGCAAAACAGTTTAATCAGGATACCCTGCATGGCTTATCATCCTGATTAGCTAGCACTGCAATTAGAAGACATTTAACTTTGTTTAAAACATAATAGTGACTGGTGGAGTTTAGATATTAATAAAACGAGGCTTAGCTTGTAGTTTCAACTCTCTTAACCTTACGTAAAAAAAAAAAAGACAATTCAAGAGAAACAATGAATTGAAGTTAATTACAAAGCTATAAAAGGCCCTGGGTGATTCTAGTCTTATTGGGGTTAGTGACAGTCCCTCCCGCCCGCCCCCTAACCCTGAGCCCCCGGCCAAGAGAGCAGCGCTTTCTGTTCTCAGCTCCTGAGTCGGCTCCTGTTCCTCCTTAAGTTTGTGCTGTAACCAATCAATGCTAGACAGCAGAAGTCATGCTTAGTGGAGGTAGGCATGGAACCTTAATAGTTCCATTACGTGGAATCACGTAATAACTGTGTTAAAAGGTGTCCTATTAAGATATGCTTTTTAAAGTTATGTTTTAACACGGACAGGATGTTTAAGTTGTTTTTGATGAGGACAGGCTCTGTCAGAGACTGACTGACACAGTGGTTCATAATCCTGGATCGGCAGGGATAATTTTTGAAAAACAGTGGCCCGAGCCCCATTCCAGACCTAAAGGATTAGAACCTCCAAGAGATGACTGAGTGACTCTCACGTGTAGTCAAGGTAGTGAAACACTCAGTGTTTGCCCAACGTCCCAAATGATGAGTCTCGAACAATTAGAAGGTGGTCGGTCCCTGATGCCTGCACCACCTGGAAGCATGTCGGAATTACAGATCTCAGGCCCACCCCACACTTGCTGTATCAGAATCTGAGTTTTAACAAGATCCTCAAAAGATTTTTATGTACTTTAAAGTTTCAGAAACATTTATTAAAAACCCTTAAATAAATGGGAGAAATAGGATCAAAACCACAGGTGATTACGCCCATGGTCAAGTGAGGAAAAGTATGTCCGTATAATGAAATTTTTCTAAGTTAGATGCAGTTTGGGAAGAGTTTCTGATGACTTAGGAAATGCTTATTATACTAGAGCAGTTAAGTGTTAAGTATGTATCTACATGTGGAATCGATAGGTCACGGGGTATGTATATATCCAAGATACTATCCGAACGGTTCTCTAAAGTGGTTTTTACCAGTTTAACTTTCCATCCAGCAGTGTATCGACATTTACATTCCAGTTGTGATGTACCTATACCATTCCCATGCCCCATTTTTGGTGGCTTAAAATTCTGTCACCTTGGTTCTCTAAAACTCTACAGGCAGTAAAATTCAGTGCTTTTCTATTTCAAGAACAAGAAACTTTTCATCAAGGGAAAGATTATTACATTTGACCAGACTTTTAAAACCATTGCAGTAGCAGAAGCAGCAAACAAGATGGAAGGGGCAGTTCCCACAGATATTCACAAGTCAAATGATCCTAAGGGCCATTTTCTGAAGGAGGAACAATTAAGTGAAATTACTGTTCCAGTTATGAAGCCCTTACTTCTTAATCATTAACTTATTTTTTCCCCCAGAAATGTCCCAGTTATGAAAAACTATGCAACTATTCCTGATTAAGTGATACTATGTGTGAACATAGTAAATATAATCGAGAAACTTTCAAGCCATGATCATATGCTACTAAGTTTTAACTAAAGTACGTACATAGCTGACATAACTAAATTATGAGAAGAAACCTCACAATACAAATATTTTTTCTGTTTGTTGAATGCACAAATTGAGTTTATTTCTAAAACCCTGCCTTGCTTAAAGAGAGATCACAGGAGAGAAAGCCCGAAGCCATTTCTGTCATTAGTAATTTTGTGAACGAAGTCACTTAATGTCTTGTCTCAGGTTGAAGTATCTGCAAAAGCTATGGAACATTGTATCTTCTCTGTTTACCAAAAAGGTTATTGTGAGAAGCAGCCGAATGCCTATAGCAACTAATCTATATGGAGATTTAAGGACAAAGCATTTTCCACATATTTTCATTTCTATGTTTAAAATAATCTTAGAGTTGGTAACGTGCTTTTCAAAGGTAAGGTATATTTTTTTCATATGATAAATCATATTTTCGCACGACAGTCTTATTTGTTACACATCTTATGCCATAAGCAGAGCCCAGTGTAGTGCACGCAGTCTAGAAGTACATTTTGCTCATTCTCCTTGGCCTTAGCAGAAAGAAATGGAAAGGGTGATGCATAATGAGTAAAACACATATCATCTCCTGGAGATAGAAAATAAGGATAAAGGCAGATTTCTATTTGGGAGAATTTATTCGGGCTTTGGAAGTCATTTAAAATGGCTATCCCCTCTGCTGGCAATTTGCAGCCTGCCTGAGTTGACACCTTCGTTTTCAATCACAGCAAGATTGCTTTGAGTTACAGGAATTGCCGAAGCCAGCGCTCTGAAACTCTGAAACTGAGCCCCTTCCAAACGCCTCATGTGTTTAAAGCAGATGGAATAAGAATGTGATCTTTCCTGATTGTCATCACACACTTCACGAGTTGTTTAAATTAATCCATAATTTGTCCAAATCAAGAGCGGGGGAAAGATGGCCTAGTTATAATATTGTCCTGTTGTATCTGGACCTGGCAAATTAGCCCAGAGAGATACGTTATCTATCAAATATGCAAACTTTATTGCAAAATAGTTGTAAGACTTTTGTATGTATATGACATGTAAGAAAGACAATAATATATATCGTGATTAAGTTTCTTAGATCAGTCAACCAACACCAACATACGAAAAACTGCGTGCACAGGTATGTGTACACGTATGCCTTCTGACTGTCCATCTGTATAGAGTTATGTATGTGTGTTTAGAGCAAAATCTGCAAACATTCTCTTTGGAAAACAGATTCTGTAGGACATTAATGCTGTCGTTTAGCGTTCCTCTTCGTTTCCTATCCTGATTTTCCATGACATGGAAAATCTAGTCCGGAGGTACAGCAAAGCTGATAATCCTTGCTACACCTCTAAGACGGGAGGAAACTGAAGCCCATCACCTGCTGTGAGCTCTTCGAGACCCATTTTAAGGAATCACCACTAATTACACCAGAAAAGACGACTTACCTCACATGGGGGACAGTTATAATTACTGAGTGGATGTTACAATCACTGAGCTTTCCTGTAGTTAAAACATTATTCTGAGACATGTCCTACAAGCCATGGGATTAAGCTTTTATTAATAAAACTACCCAAATGGTATTTGCTATGTGTCATTCCACTTGAGAAGATAAATAGGACGGAATTAAACTAACACGGAAAGATTACTTATCTTATAATTAAGAACATTGGACAAGAATGAATTTTGAATTTATAGCATTTCTGGGTTGGCCAAGGAGATGTATTAAATAACTTTCCTTTTTTAAAAATATTTTTTGAGACATAAATTCTCTGTGGGGAAAAAACATGAAACAATGAGCTGTCTTTTCTCAATTGATTGCAGCATTCTAAATGCTTTGAAAAATGAAGGGAAATTTAACATTTAAAAATGATCTTTCAGAAATCTGTTATTATGAGTGGAGGGAAATGAGCTAAAGTCCTTAAGACATTTTGACTTTTTGGAAACTTCGTGACGTAAGCAAGGTAAGGCTGAGATAGACCAGTGTGAAACACAAACATGACTAACATGATCTGTATAGTCAGCTAGAAAAGCAGCACAGTTAGTATGACTTTTACAAAGAAAAATAGGTAATATTTTCTGATGTGAAGACAGTCTCTGTCTTAGTTTTTCCTTAGAAACATCACAGAGCTTTATCCTGTGTGTTAACTGTGCATAGTGGTGCTAAGCATCAGTTTGGGTCTGTGTATTTTAACATGTTGGCTAAAACATCATACGTTCTTAAGCAAAGCAGAGAGTTGAACAGTCACCCAATTTATACCATGTTAATGTAAAAAAAATTGATATAAATCAGAATCAACTTCATGCCAATTTACCCATGGTATGACTTTTCAGGTTTTCTCTAGAATAATCCTGGAGATCTTAATTTTGCATTGAACTTTCTCAAGGTATGCCCAAAATAATTAACATACAGCAGATAATTTTATGGTAAGGAGAGAAAAGAGAGTTTGATGACCTCCAACTTTCTTTCTGTATTCCTCCTGAAATGAATTTCTTAATCCCGTCTTTACTTCTCCCATCTACAAAATGGAGAATGGAAAAGGCTGCCCACAGCTGTGAAATGTGTAGAGGGCTTTCATGGCTTCAGAAGCAAGTTGTAATGTTTACGTACATGCAGTGCCGATTATTTTGTGCTTCTAAAAGGAGAGATGGGAGTTCTCCGATCTCAAGTCATTAGCCGTGTGACCTGATGTCGCCATTTTTGTTAGAGTCTTGCAGGACGCCTTCCTCCATTAGCCACCTGCACTCTGTTAAGTTGTCCTTTGTTCCACAGAGATGGAAACTTGGAGTTCCTTCACAAGGGTTGTCACCTGTCCAGCATCACTCCCCATCCTTGTGGCGAAAGTGCCAGTTTTCTTATGGGTGCCCACTTTCTCCTAGGCTTCTCAGTTCACACAGTTCCAGAGCCTCTGAGGGTGGCTTGCGACTCCAGCTTCACTGAGAAGAGCTTGAAGAATTGGGTTCAGAAAGGGCACATGACCCCGTTGGAACCATCAGCTGTTCGCTCTGGCTTTTGCTGGCGGGATTTCAACTGTAGTCATCTTGCAATCACACGTCTGGGACCAGAGATAGACTGTACCCCTGTGGGCACAGAGCTGGGGGATGGAGAACCAAGTTCTGATTCGCAGTGTCTGAGCCTGAGTCCAGTAGTGCCTGATGTTCTTCTACCCCTGGCATTTTAGCTACTTTAGCTCAAACCAGTTGGAATTGGAGCTTCTGTCATCTGTCATTTACAACAGAAATAACCCTAAGAAATATAAGCCTAGTATCTATAGTCCAAATTCAGAAGAATTTCACTCCTTCTTTGTTTTATCCTGGGTGTTCTCACTAATGTATCAAGTCTGCAAAAGCTTTCTTCACCCATGGGTGCTGGCGCCCAACAAGCTTATTGTTGAATTTGAGGCCTCAAGTTGGACAACAAATAAGTTCTCGGCCCTATGTCTTTTTTCAGTGCTAAACATGGTAGCAAGTCGCTAAAATCAAGATACTTACAAGTCATCGCTTCTCATTTAAAGAGAAGCTACCTTAAAAAACATATATGTATATATACAGAAAATACATATGTAGATGTATATATGTGTATACACATATGAAGATATAACTATAAAGTAATATAAATTATATATATGCACACACACGTGCGTGTTACATCTTTAGAATGACCAGGACAGCAACGTTTGATTAGATCGTTAGATTTAAAAAAACAACCTTCCCATTGAGCAATAGCAGGAAATAAATACACCGAGGTAGAGAATTTGACGCAATCAAAGTCCAAGATGATTTGGCTGCAGGCACTGAAGTAGAGGGGGGTTGTTTGTCTCCTATGACCCCGGGTTTCGAGGAGGCCACTCCGCCCACACAGCACAGGGCGGGCTGCCAGGTGGATGGGCCTCTGGCACCGAAGCCCGTTCTTCCTTCCTGAACTCGCGTCTCGCTCCCATTCCTCCTTTTGCTCCCAAGTCTCCTCCAGTTTGGCCTGATTTCCAAGCCGAGTGACGTGCTTTCCTTCCTGGCCCATGGAGTCAAGACCAGACTCCGTATCCAGCTTTAACTGTTAAAGGTCCCGGGTCCCCTACCCTGGTCTGACCAGCTCCTGGTCCCCTCTTGGCCTCCTCCCTGGGCTGGGGTTGCTGTTTCCATCTCATTTGAAGAGTAAGGTGCGGTGAGGAAGAAGATTGAGATGATAGAGTTAACAGATGGAAAAAATAGGACAAAGGGAGTATCTTCCCACACACGGTTTCACCTTAAAAAAAAAAAAATATTTCCCATTGGCAGAAATGACAAAAAAGCAGAGCATATGGCATATGCTTCCTAGCGCACCAGATTGTAATATTATACACTTGGATTACAAAGTCTGGATATTACAGCCATAAACATATGTAAACATTTTTGTGTTTTGCTAAAAAGGAAAAAAATCACCAATGATGTATTATCCTAATGAGCTGATTATGAAGATCCACTTATTATATTCTCAAGATCTAGGTAAGAAAAGGTGGCACCCAATCCAGTGGCATAGTATAGTGAGTATGATGGTATTTTCCACTTGGTTTGAGTCACCGTTTGCTATAGCTGGGTTTTATAGATTAGAATCCTAGAACTGGAAGGAACTTTTAGAAGAGGGATCAGAAAACTACAACCTACTGACCATATCCAGCCTGCCACCTGTTGTAAATAGTTAGTTTTATTGGAACCCAGCCACACCCATTCATGTAAGTATTGCCTGTGGCAGCTCTCACATACACCAGCAAAGCTGAGTACTTATGACAGAGACTGTATGGCCAACAAAACCTAAAATATTTATTCTCTGGCCCTTT
>NW_011888850.1:5891134-5901864 GCF_000151845.1 Pteropus vampyrus
CTTTGCCAGAATTACTTTGATTTTGGAGTCTGTCTTTGAAGATACCCTCTGCTGCCTTTTCTCATCACCATTGGGTGTTAACATGAAATTCTTCTCTTAGAATCATTAATAAAAATGTTAAGCAACAGAAACAAAGAGATATCTCCTTAAAAACAACATAGTCTCAAGAAAGCACGAAGACAGCATGGGGCACTGCTACGGAAATATTAACCATCATTCCTGCACTTTTGGTGATGGATGTTTTCCAGCTTACTTATTTTAGCATTTCAGATGTTTCTTTGGAGACCAAATTATAGCTCGGATACTATCAGTAACACTTTAAATTATCGGTTGCAGTGTTTAAGGGCGATGTAGGCAACTCCTTAAACATTCTGCATTTTTAGTTAAGTTTAACAGTGTTTCCTTTTTTAGCTGTGTGTTGCTTGTCGTTCACCTTTTATGATGGTGCACAATCGTGATCCTCAGATACACAGGTCATCTTTCTGACTGAGTTTCTCGTGTGTCTACAGGTTACTGCAGTTTAAGGATTTGTTTTTATTCCTAATAATACTAGTAATCATTCGAAGCGTAAACCACTTTCCCTTACACAAACAGCAGTAACTTTTCCCTCCAGTGTCTTTTTCTGAATCATAATTCCTAGTGATCGTGTAAGGAGCAGAAAATTCACCCTTCGACTGCTGAGACCCCGGGCTGTGGTTGAGAAAGAACAGTGAGAAGGTTCGTCTTTGGTTTGTAAACAGATTTGTAAACCTAGGATATTTTATGAGGACATCACTGGACAGAATAGATCAGGACCTTGCTGTCATTTTTATAGTCAGAATTAGAGTGAGATGGTACTTTAAAATAGGAATTTCTCTTTTTGGACCCTTTCTTCCAGGCTTCCTTTAAAAGCTACTTAAAAAAAAAAAAAATCTTTTGTACTTCCCTAACCTTTTCACTAGTTTAGTGGTCAGCTCTTATTCTCATTTTGTCGGATTTCTTCTCATCCTTTCATGTGTCCAGCCAGGAAGCATTTCTCAATCACTCTCTCTCTCAGCATCACAGCTGCTTTCTTCCTTTGAGAAACAATATACTCTAGCTCTCCGTTTTGTTGTTGTTGTTGTTGTTGTTTTGCTACAGAATTACATTCAACAGATACAATTTTCATGTCTAAGAAGCAGTCACCCTTAAATTTTGCAAACTTAATTTCATTCTGCTAGTTTCAGACCTGCAAACAACATGGGTGACCTGATATTTATTTCCATCTGAGACCAGAGGCACATCTTTTTCATAATCTTGGGAGTTGGCTGAGGCCATTCCTTTCCATCTGAGCCGACTGTGTATCCCTGTGATGTGAACTCACATATTTTAGAGTTGTCGAACGTCCCTTGAATACAAGATGCCATTAAACTTTGCAGTCTTCTTTCTAAATTGTTATTTATACACCCTATAAAAACTTCAGTTATTTTTATGACAGACATTATTTTAAAGGAACAGTGGTGACAATGACTACTCATTGATTACTTTCATCAAATTGCCCTCATCTATCTATAATATGGTCCTATCTTTTTAACATTCCTTATTATGACTTGTTTAATTTCCATTATCCTTTTTTGCTTGATTTTATTATTTCTACACTTTCTATTGTTTTTGTTTACCCAGTTAATGCTGTTTTTTTCTTTAATTTTTCTCAGTGTCACATTAAAGAAGAAACTAATCATGGAGGTTTTCAGAGCTTGGGTCCCAGAGGCTTGAGTGCCCGTGTTTAAACCCCACGCTACCACCAAACTAATTGTCTGATCTGGGCAAGAAACACTGTCTCTCTCTGCTTCAGTTACCTTTTCTCTAAAATGCTGGTAGTAATATTACCTAACTTCTTGGGTGGTTGCAAGATTAAATTAAATGAGTTAAGTCATACAATTTGTTTAGAAAAAAAGCCTGGCAGATAGTAAATGCTCAACAAGGCAGCTTTTTTTTTTTTTTTTCCAAGTGTACCATCTGCTTTATTCACACAGAGAAAATGCTCAATAATAACAGCTTCATCCCATACCTCCCTCCTACCCAAACATATTACCCCCAACAACCCTTGCCCCAAGATATTTTCCTGTGTCTGTCATTTCAAGGTACTTTTAGAACCAAACACAAAGACATTTAGATTTGGTCTCTGATAAGTTGATTACCTTCGGAGTCCTGGGTAAAGAGCAAATCAGGCTGCAGATTTAACTGAATGGGCCTATCCTGGCACTGAGCCCAAAGGCTGTCAGGAAACTGCCCTCAGCCTTCATTCTGATTGTTGGTTACGTCTCGGAAAGGAGCGCTAGGGTTGTGGGCAATGACCTTGAGAATCTTCAGTGAAAACCTGACTCCAGGAGTCCTTGTCATTCTTTTCACTGTCCCAAGAAAACACAGGAGCAGCACAAGAGCTTTGTTTCACTGTTTCTGTGTTTTCTCCACCCCAGAAATCCCTGTATGTTTGCAAGGGGGCAGGGGCCTGCCTATTTTCTTTGGCCAACAACTTCTCCAATTTAGTCTTGTCCAAGGACTGATGGCCCTTGCCCCCAAGTGGTTTATTGCGTCTCTCCATACCCTGGCAACTCTTTTTCTTAGATCCATGAAGCCATTCCCTTTTCCAGGAAGAATCCTCTCTCTCTCTTTGGTCCAGCAAGCACGAACTTCCAAGTCCTGGGTGAAGGAACAAGCCATTGAGTCTTGGCTCTCTCCAGCCCAGGCTAAGGTATCCGACTGGAACAAAGACAGCACAGTCAAAAATGAGGTTCCCATTCTGTGGCGTCCAGAAGCCTGGAGGGACTGAGGAGAAAGTCCAGCTTCCTGGATGTCTGCAAGGGTTGAAGTGGCTAAAGGGGGTGCCACGCAATCATCCCCCAAGCCTTGGATTAGAAGGTCTAGCTGTGTTGCATCTTTCTTAGACTCTCTGTTGGTCTGACTTTCTGTATGAGATGAAATACTCCTCTGATCACCACCATTTGTCTTTCTTGGCTCTGAGGTGAAGAAGGAGGTAATGCTGGTCTGCCGAACGCTTGCAGGTAGCAAGAGAACTTAACCTCTCTCTCTCCAGGCAAGGGCGTTGGCATTTTGGTGCCTGACTTCATTAAATATGTCTCCTCTGCCGACGTTCGGATCTCGCACAAGGCTATTATCATCTTCTTTGTTGTTGTCTCCTGAAGCATAAGGACTGTGTGGAAAGCAATCTACCTTCAAAATCCCTTACAGAACCTCGTAATAAAGGCGGGTGCTCAAGGAATGTGTTAAGTAGCAGTAGTGAGCAGAATAATGTCCCCCCCACTCCAAGATGTCCACATCCTCATCTCTAGAACCTGTGAATATGTCGTATTACACGGCAAGGGACCCTTGAGGTTGCTGGCAGCCTGTAGAAGCTGGAAAAGACGAGGAAATGGATTCTCTCTTCCTAGAATCTCCAGAAGAAACACATCCCTGCCAACATTTTTGTTTTAGTCCCGTGAGACCCATTTTAGGCTTCAGAGCTTCAGAACTGTCGTGTAATAAATTTGTGTCATTTTAAGCCACCAAGTATTGGTAATTTGTTAGAGCAGCAATGGGAAGCTAATGTAGTGACCAGCTGACTAAATTAACATTAATTGTTTGAGACAATGACACCAAAGAAAGAAACGAATGTCAGAAATTGTACATTAACAAGGCGTTTCGGTGGGGACCATTTCCTAAAGCAGTGGATCCTCAACCTTCCCTAATCAGACTTACTGCTTTAAAACAACTCAGATGCACAGAAACATGGTTTTACATAAAGTTAAATGGGGCCCCCAAACCACACTGAAGGCACCCACCGACCCAGTTATAACGCTAGGTTCGCACAGGATTTGTTAAGACAAGCCAATGACAAGGTTTCAATGATGAGCCTCGGAGCATACGATAATTCAGAGATTCGGGCTGTCTTTTTAGTTCAATCGAGATTTTAGAATCTTATCTTCTGTTTCTCAATCTGCTGTGGCAATGTTATGTCCTAAGTCACATGACCTTTCTGTACTCATAGTCTCCATTTTTAGGGAAGATTTATCATCACGTTAGAGCGATGGTTACTCTCAACAGGCGTTATTTCCAAGGTCTCGCTTGCTTCACAGCAGTGAACACAGATTTATCTCTGTATCATAGGAAGTACTAAAGTTCACAGGAGATAGCATAGGTGCTCTGTCTGCTGGTATGATTTTATTCATTCATTCATTCCGTAGGTTTTGATCCAAGGCCAACTAAATTCCAGACATGGTACTAAGGATGAGGGATGCCAATGATAGAGAGGTTGGGTGTGGACCCCGTTCTCCAGAGGCTTACAATCTTATCTTTGTTAGAAAGTAAATACCCCATGGAGGTGTGGATTACATGTCACAGCCACTGTGTACTTACTTCATAATAAATGAGTTGATCAGATCTTGTCTTGAAAATGAGCTTCCGCTGGAAGAGGACAGGATGGTAGAATACAATGAGAGCCTGGGAGGAAGAGCAGGATTTCGGTGAAAAGATAAGAAAGGGTAATAAGAGCAATATGGGGCCAGGGACTAATACCTTCACTCATCTTGGATTTCTCTTCCGATGAATCAAGACTATTCATTAAAAGTCCCCATAAAGAGTGTCTAAGTGATAGGATGTGGGATGACCACAGGAGGTCATTGTGACCTGCTCAGACCTGGTTGGAAGCCTATCTCTGTGACTCAGTGACTACTCGGGCTGCGCCTAGTGTGTCTGGCACTTCTTGTAGTCAGTCCTCTGCGTGGAGCTAGCCATGGCCGTTTGCAAGGCTGCTCCTTTGTAGATGATTAAGAGCTGACGCTAAATGAGCTACGATTTTGCAAACAACTTCCACGTCTTCTACACTAGCCCGGTTGCTGGAACACCTAGGACATTCTGAACAAAGCCTGGCTGGAGGAATAGATGTGGGGGTGAAAAAGAGACGTGTATTCATTTCCTATTTCTGCTATAACAAATTACAACAAATCTAGTGGCTTAAAGCAACACAAATTTCCTATCTTATAGTTCACGGTGTTCATAATTCCAAAACAGGTTGGCAGAGCTGCCTTGCTTCCGAAGGCCCTAAGGTAGAATCTATTTTCTTGCCTTTATCAGCTTCTAGAAGTTGCCTTCATTCCTCGACGCGTGGCCCCTGCGTCCCTCTGCCTCTGACTTCATGCTCACACTTCTCTCTCTCCGTCCTATCTCCCTCTAATAAGAACTCCAATGATTTTACTGGGCCCACCTCTAATCTAGGATAATCTTCCCACCTCAGAATCCTTAATTTCATCAGACCTGCAAAGTCCCTTCTGTCATCTAAAGTACCATATTCACAGGTCCTAGGAATTAGGATATGGACATCTTTGGGGCCATTATTCTGCCTACCACAAGGTGTCAAGGATGACAGTACCAAACACAGCCAAAGTGCTTTGCTAAAGACCTTCCAACCAACACCTCAGCCTCATCCAGTTTTGGAGCCAGATAAATCTTTATAACCCCAAGAAAGCCCATTGTCCATTTTCCAACATAATGTACGTGACATAAAGTGTTTTAATGTGATTAGAATTAGCAATGTCTTATCTCACAATTGGCTCAGTGGGGAAAGTTGGTGGAAAACAGCAGATTTCCAGGCTCCGTGCCTTTGCCTTTGCAGGTCTATAAATTCCTCATCAGATTCCTGGCTGTTTCAGTCACGCCTCATCCCACTGCCTTTTAGCATGTGTTTCATAGCGCATTTTTAAACAGATAGGACATACCTTTTTAACATGTGTTTATCTAAAGCTGTTACGAAGATTTCAACTTTGTGTTCTCATAGTTAGGTGTCATTACGAAGCTTTATGTTTTGATCCAGATAACTTCAAAAGTCTAGTGGAAAAGAGAAAGGGGGAAAAAAAAAGCATCGCAATGGATCGGGAGCCTTTGCCAACAACTTTCCTGGGTTCTTGTCTAATTTTTCTACTCCGGGCTAAAGCGGAGAGGAGAACAGTTCTCATGGCTGAGTCTGGACACAGGAGATCAGCTGTGAGCCAGGAGATTAGATGATGGGACTGGAAGCCTCAGGACCAGATAGCAGAGGTTCCAAAGCCAGAGAAGCAGAAGAGGCACAAAGGAGGCCAGTGGGACAAAAGGAGCTGAATAAAGTGGGGTGCAGAGTGGACACGTCCTGTGTGTGAAAAATTCTAGCCACGGTGTCTTTGGTATATGATTCCAAGAGGCCTGGGTAGGATCTAAAAGGAACAGGGTGCGCTTTCAACTGTGCGGCACAGTGTTGCGCATGTGGCGTAAGCTGCTGTCAGTCCAGCATTCGAACCTCTGTCACTCACATTTTGACATCCATCCTTTTTAAAACGGAAGCTTTAAGCCTCGCATGTCTATCATCCCTGAATTGAGTGTTGTCGGGCAGACTACTAAATATTTTTTCCATTGGGAATGATCGTATGAAAGTGTGATCTTAAAATACAGACTATATCTAAATTCATTTATGTAACAAATATTTATTGATCATCCGGTGTTTATTAGCCTATGTGCCAAGGATTCTTCTAGGCACTGAAGATACAGTATTTAACAAAATACACTGCATTTGTCTTCGAGGAGCTTTTATTCTAGCTGGGAGTGACAGACAACAAACAAAAATACATAAAACTTAAACAAGGAAAGCTAGGGCAAGAATGGGGATGTAAGGTATTGAGAAGGATTGAATTGAGAGAGGGTGATCAAGGAGGGGCTTCCTGAGATGGGGACATTTCAGTAAATCTGAAGGAAATGAGGGGGATGGTTAGTGGACATCTGCAGGAGAAGAACACCCCAGATGAGGGAACGGCAAGTGCAAAGACCCTGGAGCAGGAATGTGCCTGGAGCAGGAATGTGCCTGGAGCAGTCAGAGAATGCAAGAAGGCCAGCGTGGCTGGAGTCGCGTGAACGGTGGGGGAGGAGCAGTGAGAGACGAAGGTGGCTTGTGTGAGCGGAGGGCGGTGCACAGGTCAGGGGAGCGGCTTGTAGGTCTCAGCAGGGGCTCTGGCACTCTGCGAGTGGGAAATCGTTGGAAGGCACCGAGCAGAGCGATGACGTGACCCGGCTTTCATTTTCACAGGCTCGTTCTGGCATCTACGTCGAGAATGGACTTCAGGGTCTGTGGGCAGAATCAGGGGCAACATTTCGGAGGCGATTCCAATAATCTTGAGGAAAGGGTTGGGCTGGGCCAGAGCGATGGCAGTGGGCTGCTGACACAGGGTTGAGATCTGGAGATATTTTGAAGGTGGAGCTTTGTTGATGGACTCGACGTGGCAGTGAAATAAGGTGGAGTCGGGGGTGCCATCAAAGTCGATGGTCTGAGCAGCCGGAAGAATAAATGGAGGAACATTAGCTATGATAGAAAAGATGACCGGAAGAGCAGGTTTTGGGGGAACCATCAATGGTTCAATTTGGGCGTACTCAGTTTAATATATTCATTAGACATGTCAAGTTAGGCAGTTGGATATATGGGTCTAGAATTCAGAGAAAAGAGGTCCTGGCTGAAGCTATGAATTTAAATGCACACACTTACCATAAAGCTGTCAGCTCTGGTCTCCACGGTCACACTTCCTAAAAACCTTTAATTCTAGCCTCCACTTGTCACTGCTCTTCACAGCACACCCCTACCTTGGCCTAAGTAACTAAGATCCTTATATAAAGCTCTTGCCCCTTGCTTCTGAACTTCTTCCCATATTCTGGTCTGATTCCTCCGCTTCCCATCTCCTTCCAGCAATGCTTGGATTCCCTTCCTGAGCCTAGTCCTGAGGTTGCAAACTCAGTTTGCACAGTGCCCCCGGCAGTTAAAGTGATCCGGAAAAGTGAGGAATGTGGTGAACTGCAAAACACATGCCCCACCTACAGAGGGCAGCACTGTTCTGCTCCCACCTGATGCTCCTACCACAGAGGGCATCCATTGTTGCCAGTTCTTCTAAAAAGTAAGCTAGAAATCTAGATTTTTAAAATGTGCAGCCTCCCGAGTTTTAAACATTGGCAGCTAACGCACATTTTCAAGACTCTGTCGGCCAAATAAAATATATCTGGGGACCAAATCCAGTCCACAGGCAGCCAGCCTTTTACCACTGTGGAGCCTGTTGGACAGGCCGCCTGGCTGGGTTTGGGGTTTGGCTCCTGGACAGAACCTCTTGGATTGTCCACTTTGGTTTCCCTAGTGCAGGCAGAGGGCAGGAACCGCCCACCCCAGGGAGGTTTCCAAGGCACGTTGTTCCCTGAGCCCAGCTCCTCAGAGCCCTGCTTTTCTGGAAAGATGACGAGACACCTTCCCCAGAACCTCACTGAAGAATATGTTGTGTCCTGTTCTCTTTCATCCCCTTGTCTTCCCATGTTGTATCTCACTTCAGAAGCAGAGCGAGTATTGATTCATTTCGTAGGTGAGACAGGTAGAGACTATTAAATCAGCACCTCTGTCTCAAATGCTTGATGGTAAAAAATAAAAAAAATTGCAAAATAGCAGCTAAATGACAATCTGAGGGAGAGAGTTAATCTTAGGGCAGATAGAAGGAACTGTATGTTTTTTCAACAATTATATGTTGAATACTTGCTAGATACCAGTTCTCTTACTATGTGATGTGTGTGCAGAAAAAGACTAAAACACAGTCTGCTCCTAAGAGAGCCACAGCCCAGTGGAGGAGACGAATGTGGAAAGAAGCAAACGGTAGCAGCGTGAAAAGAGCAGCAGGAGATGCCACGAGCAAAGACCAAAGGTGGAGGGAGAGACGAAAAAGTTTTCTTGGAGGCGGTGATAGTGGGCCGGTTTTGACAAATGAAGAGGTGGATGTTTAGAGGAAAGCATTCTAGAAAAATAAATAACGCGTAAGGTTTCAGAGGTAAGGAGCGACTTGGAATAGTTAAAGAACTCTAGTCATTGTGAGAGCTTAAAGCGTGATGGAAAGGACACGGCCAGGTATGAGGACGCAGGGTGGGTGCCAGGGGCCAGGTCCGGCAGAGCCTTGTCCAAGAGGAAGAAGAGGGACCAGCGATTTCCTGTCTTCACTGGAAGGCTGCCGTGGCAAGTTTGATCTTGGTTGCGAGGCAAAGAACAAAAATTCCATTTCTTCTTCCGAAATGTATACCGAGAGCTACCATCAGTCTGAGGCCACTTTGAAAGAAAGCTAGAAATAATCTTCATGAATTCCCTCGAGACCTCATGCCATTCCTATAAGCCATGGAACATAGTAATAATCTCAAGCTCTTATTTGGTGTTTACTCTGCAAGGCATTGTCCCAAGGGCTCTGTATACGAATACATTCATATAACTCACTGAATTCTCAAAACCTCCCTATGATGTACTTGGTTCCGACGTAGTAAAGTGACTTGTCCAAGATCATACAGCTTGGGAGTGACGGAGCAGGCGTGGGACCCAGGCAGGCTGCCTCTAGAGTCCCTGCTCTTGACTGTCCTTTTGCCACACTCTGTCTGCCATGTCATGGTCATTCTCACCAGAGGCTTTGGAAGACCCCATAAGATATCAAATATCCAGCAACCAGAGAAGAGACGGGGCTGCTGTATTTGTATCAAACCATTTCTTTGGCATGGTTGGCAGTAACACTTGTAAATGCAAATGGTCAGAGACTCTGCCTTCATTCAGAGGGCACTGGGAACTACATTTCTAATTATGGCTGCACGCTGTACATTGCTGGTTTTGATGTCACTACCACGTTGATATGAAATAATGCAGCCTGTGGCCGTATCTTTCAAGGCAGTTAGCTATCTGTCTTGGTGGAAACAGAATAGATCTCTCAGTACTTTAGATAATTTTTTCCTCAAGAACTCTGGAGGACTGGGTTCAGGGGGGAAGACCCTTTAAACGGAATAAGTATCCATTATGTTCAGAAAGCATTTCTCTTTGATGCTTATTGTGCATTAGTTAAGAACCTTCTTGGATGAAGAGCAGCACAAGTTTAAATGCTGAAATCCGAAAGTGAGATTCTTTGATTGTTATCTGGAAAAATCTGCAGCATTGACTCTTCTTCATAAAAAAAGGAAAGAAAAGCGAAAGAATCAGATGATGGTATTTCTGTGAGGAAAGCAGTAATTATAGTTTTCAGGGTGAATGCTTGTCTTTTTAAATCACGACAACCTTTTTTTCTGGAAACGAATTTCAAACCTTCCACACATGTTAAAAATGTTCCCATGCGCAGGGAAATAAATTCATTTTTCATTAATGACTCTATTGTTTATATATAATCAACAAATAAGCCTTGAAATAAATATCAGTGAAAGATATTTGTAAAAATTTTAAATAGCCATATTTTCTGTTTTCCGTGAGGTAGCCTAGTTATTTTGGAATTCCATTGTAATATAATCAGTTAATTATGACATTTTAAAAATATGGTAAGAGGAGGAAATTACTTTTCAGAAAACGGAACTTTTTTTTTTTTCATGCTGTGGAGAAACACAAAGAACAGAACAAGCAACCTTTTAAAACTATGCTGCTGATTTTCTTATGTCTCATTTTGCATAGAACAAATCCCATTTCTAGCATTTTCCATCAGCTTGAGATATTGCCATCTCCCTAATGCAGGTGCATTTCACTTTGGGTCACAGGTATAATCCTGCACAGTTATGTACAAATCAGAGTTTCCTAAGTTGAATCATTTAAAATGCACTCACATGAAAATAACTCCTCATCTGAAAGAGGTTCTAGGGGGAGTCTTTTTGGGAAATGAATAAAACATTTTATGTGAAAATATATCTTAATTTCTCTGTCTTTAAAATTTAGATTT
>NW_011888850.1:5903079-5913317 GCF_000151845.1 Pteropus vampyrus
TAATTAGGAAACCAGCGTGTTCATCCCAGTTTTGGCCCTAATGAGCATTGTAGCCTTGAGCAAGTTAACTTCCTTTGGCCTTGCTTTTCTGGTTTCTCAAAGGGGAGTGGACACTCTGAGCCTTCCAGGTCTCAGATTCTGTGATCCCAGGCCAGATCACTTATGGATATCCACTGTTCATGAGATAAGTACTGAATCTTGATCTTGGCCTTGAAGTCCCTTTTGGTCTGACCTGAAACTAATTTTAAAGCCATGTCTTCGGTTTCCTACACTTACTGGCCAGGCCAGATACCCATGATTTCCCAAACATACTCCAGATTTTTTTTATCTTGATCTCTTTTTTTTTCAGTAATCTTGCTAAACATAATGCCCTGCCTTCCCCTCTTCTCTGCTTATCAAATCCTACTCATATTTTTTAGACTCTGAGTCTAATAGAACTTTTCCTTTTGTGGAACCTTTAATACTTGACAAGCTATTCCAATTGGTTATGCATTCACCAGACTGCCTATAGATTCTGCCCCAAATTCATGATGGTCAGGATCTGTATTTCATTCATTCACTGTCCATGGACTCTCTTCCATGTCCAATCAGGCTAACAGATTATAGGAAACATTTCTCTAAAGGAAAAAAAAAAAGGCTCAATGATAGAAATAAAGTGTCAAGGAGATTCATTTAAGCCAGCACATTCTTAGTACCTGTGAAGATTGAGAAAAACAACATGGCAGATATTTCAGTGGTGCAAGTAAGAGATAGAAATAATGTCTGTCTTCAAGAAGCTTATGGCATCATCATCATCATCATCATCATCATCATCATTATTATATCTTTCATTTATTTAATGCATATTCTTTACCATATCCTTTACCTACATCCCAAATTCTTAGAAAATCCCTTCAAGGTATTATCATCTCTATTTTATTGATGAGGAAGCTAAGGCTCAGGAAATTTAAGGGACTTGCCCAAGGCCGCACAGCTGGTAAGGCGATGACTGACTTCAGAACCTGTGCTAATTCTAGCATGTGACATTGCCTCTCTAGTGGGGATCCTATGATGAGGGGACCTGAACGTACTCTGCTATCTCATCTTCAAGCCTTTGCTCATGCTCTTCAGGCCACTTGGAATGCTCTCCCCTTCCACTCCTCTCAGCCTGTGGAAGTGCCATCCATACTCCAAATACATCTCAGATATCTCCCTCTTGAAGTCTTTCCTGCTTCCCTTCTGTAGTGGACCTCTAATATGTGAGACTGTCTAACATATGTAAAATAAATGCATTAATGCTGACTGCATCTCTCTTTTTTTATTGCAAAGTGTTCTAAGGGTGCAGTAAGAACATCTATTGAAAAGTGACCAGAGAATTCTGTTCCATTCAACAAACATCTCTTTAGCACTTGGCAAAGCCTCGGCAACAGAGCGAGACTCTACCAGTGTTAGAACAACTGTCCTCTGCTTTATAGGAGAGGCTGTAGTGACACCCATGATGAGATCATCGTCTGCGATTTATGTGACATACAGAGAATTACTTCTTGCCTTGCGCAGAAGCAGAGAGGTTTCCAGAGTTCTCTTGCCCTCTTCCTGGTCCTGGTCCATGCAGCTCTGAGGAGTTGGAGGAGACAGACACTGGGGTGGAGCAAATAGTCTCAGAAGGAGCTTACTTGCTGGGAGCTGCAAAACCAGAATAGGTTTCTGGAGGAAGATCAGAGCTTATTCCTCCATCCAGGAGTGAAAGGTCAAAGTGAGGCCACTCCTGGAATAGTTTATATTCATGATCTTCCTGTGAGTAAGTGACGAGGTTGGAGTGTGGTCTCTACATCTTCCCCAGGGGCCATTGAAACACTGCTTGCAAGTGCTGTGGATTCAAAGGTAAAATAAGGCAAACTGCGGCCAAATAGTAGCTCACGTAACTTAAGTGCAGTATCACGCATTGTGTGCATGGGTTATGGTGGCAGTGCGCACTAATACTGTTAGAGAACAGGGGAAGGAACAGTCCGTTGAGAGGATGCCACAGAAGTGGTGACGCCCTCGACTGGACTTGAAAGATGAATGGGGTTTGACCAAGCTAAGAAAGGGTGGGGGGTGGGGCGCTCCAGGAACAGGGAACAGCATGCGTGCAGAGAGAGCAGGTTGGCAGAGCTGGAGCTCGGGGAGCGCAGGATTGGGGTCCAGTAACAACCACAACTTCCGGATTTTGAGTTTCAAATATTGCTGACATTTATGCAAGTAACACAGTCATCCAAAGATGCCAGAACAGGCACCTCCGACCTGCCACATCAGGCACACTAACACCTCCTTCTTTCCCTCTTCATTATTTATGAAAGTGGCTGCCCAACACCCTCCAGAGAACAAGTACCCATTTGTCCATATGTCCTGCATCCACATGCTTCCCCAGCCTCCTGCCCACGGCCAGCCTGCCTTGCTTCCTGCACTCGGCTTGCCAGGAGGATGCAGGCTGCTGCGCTGTGCAGCCGCAGGGGTCCTGTGAACGCAGACCACCCTGGCGCCCTTGCATCGTGTGGTGCCTGTGCAGTGGCCTAGAACGGGCCGGAACTTGTTCGTTTGGCCCCCTTACAGAGCTTGCCAGTCCTCGAGTTACAGAAAACAAAACAAAACAAATAGAAGCCTTGCTTCCCCTGATGGCACATCACAAGTCCTGACCTTTAGCTAGCCAGTCTTGACCTTCATTGTATCACAGCCTGATCCACTGAGACAGGAGCGTTGACACGGTTCTATTGTTTCCTCTGCTAACTTTCCCTTTCTGCGCCTTGGCTTTCCAATTAAAACAAAGCAAAACAAAAAACAAACCAACCCCCAATTTTTGCCAACTCTAAATCCTCAGGTGGACAGTGTTATACTGTTTTAATTTTTGTTTTGTTGTTGCTATTGTTTTTAAGGGAGATTTTATTTCTATAGGAAAAGCATTATTGCATGTATAGTCATCTGCGCCTGGGAGGGACCAATGTACCAATGCACCAGGCCTGTGAGAGCAGAGCTCAGAGACCATTGGATGAGGGGCTGCAGGGTGCCTGGGGCTTGGAAAGCAGACCCTGTCCACTGTAGCAAAGGGCAGTTGTTGGATCTGACTTTGTTGCAGGTGATGGGAAGAAGTCTGGCTGGGCAGCCGGAGGCTGAGGTTTAGAGGGTCCAGAGGAGGCAGTGGTGATATTGTCAAGAAGCAACATCTGATATTCACCCTGAGACCTGAGTTCCAGAATGGCCACGTGGGGCACTGGGCCTTGCAGTCAGACCTGCCTTCAGCCTACTCACCTGCAAATCTGTGTTTCTTCTGCCTCCAGCTCGTTGTCCAAGGCTCACCCATGGTATCCGGCAGGCCTTTCCTCCTCTCCGCTTCTGCGGCCGGGATGTCCATGCAGGCCCCACACCTCCCCCAGCTCGCCGTTATTGGCCTGGCGATGAATTCATTCCCTGCCTGGAGTTTCTCCCCATCACGTCTGCCTTTTGGACCAGCGCCAGATGTCTTTACCTGACACATGGTTCTGATCACATTATTACCTGACAGATCTTCAGTAGTTCCCATCCTCTTAAGCCTATTGTTTCAAGCACGCAGGCAATCTGCCTTGCCTCACGCCACCTTCCATCCCATTCTCTTGTGCTTCGAATATTTCCTGTACATTCCAACTCTCATCTCTTTGCCCAGTGAGCCCCCTGGGGGGGTCTTGTTAAACATACAGTTTCTCAGGCTCCACCTCAAGGGCGTTCGCCAACACATTGGGAACCGGAATCGGACATTTCACGTTTAAAACTCTGGTCCCAGTGCCTCTGTGGGTGAGCCAGGCCTGGGGACCGTCGCCTTTGTCCTGTCCCACCATTCCTGAGTCCTGATGTGCTCGATCCCATTACCAGAACTCTACCTGTTCTTATGTGCCCACATCAGAGGCTACTTCCTCCTTGAGGAGCTCCGTGAGCTCAGCAGTCAAAAATGATTTCTTTTTCCACCCTATAGGTCGGCCCTTTGGCCTGCCATTCCTCTTTTCCCTGCTTGATTATAAGTTCCTTGAGTGTAGGGAGTGTATTTTATTCCTATGCGTGTATCTTGCAGCTTCCAGGAAACCAACTTATCTTTTATAGCTGCTCAAATGTGAAAGATATCACGCAATCGAAGAATCAAGTAAAAATATATAGATATTATACTCACTTATGTGCTATTTTACATCTACAAGAAACAAAGAAACTATCTTGGGAATGGGAATGGCGTGAATACCTATAATGAACTCCATTTTTAAAAAAACTCAGACACGTGAATTTAAACAAGTTACACTTTTAGTTGCTGAACTCTGTCTAAGAATTCTTTTCTTTCACTGCTTTGCCTAGTAAGGAGAGTGTCAGGCTTCTGAACGTATCCGTATTGCCAAGACTTTGCTGACGTAACCCTATATAACACAAGGTTTATGATTTTATTGTTCATCTGCAACCATCTTTTTCCGTTATATTCGATTTTGTTCACCAGCAAAAACACCAATTAGCTCAGGCTTCCGTTTAACAGGCATCGTTTTATGGCATTTTCTGAGATGAAAGGAAGACATCAGGGGTCAGTTGTTTATAGCTTTTACAGCAACACCTTTATTGATATAGTCTCCTTTTTAAATATCCTTTTATCCGCATTGCAAAAATGAAATCATATGTCCATTACCAAAATTAGATAGGAGATTTATTGGATTCGAAGTGTTTTCTTCCTAATCCTTAAATGACCAAAAACTTCTTCTTTGATAATTCTATAAGACAGTGAAAATTCTTTTTTATTTTAGGATATTAACCTAGTTATGCTTCACCAATAGAAAGAGTGCATGTCTTGGAGAACCAGGCAATGCCAGCAGAGGTTTCTGATTCAGGAATGTACAGAAGACCTGAGACTTGCATGAATCATAGCATGACCCATTAAGAGATATAAAAGTACTTTACAAGTAATTCAATATTTTAGACGAGGAACTCTGATTTCCTGTTAAACCTTAAGGTGCTTCCTACTATGTAGATTCTCCTCCACTTTTGAATGCCTGGAACTTCTTTATAATTTAGTAACATTTCTGTTATGTATTAATGACAGGCTAGGATTGCAAAATTGAATGAAAATAATAAAGTTAATCAACAAACATTTGCTATGTATCTACTCTACAGGATACTTTGCAAAGGATTGTAATTCAAAATAAAATCCTTTTCTCTGATAAGACCACTTTTAGGGGTATTATAGGAATGAGATATAGTAAAACACCTAGCCTGGTGAGTGTTGAATAAATGCTAGGTAGTATTTTTAAGGCAACTTTGTGTAAGGTATGTGCAGAATTTCAGAGAGAATGAATTAAGACAATCCAGACCTATCAGTAATGTTTGAGTAAACAGAGATTTCACTCTCCCCACACAGTGTTCTAAGATTCAAATGAAGAGAAACATGTAAGTCCGTGTGATCCGTGAATGTTGATTTTCAACTGTGAAAGTGAAGCCAAATTTGGTACTAGTATGGTTTCATCATAGAAACAGAACCTACCTGTGTATAAATCAAGACAATGTTAGACTTGGTGCATGAATCTTTAAGAAAAATGTTATCTTAAAGATTCAAGCAATTAAAAACAGGTGGCACTGGTTTGTTATGTTAGTTTTTTTGAAGGCGCTTTAAATTTTATATCGATCTCAAGAACTTAACATGCTATGTATACAGGGTTAGACACAAACTCATTATCTTTAACCCCCAGACAGCTGTAGAAAAGCCCTAAGTAAAGACTCTGTAAGGCATTGAATAGTTGCCCTCCCTTGCCTCCCAAATTCACGTCCACACAGAACCTCAGAATGTGACCTGATTTGGAAATAGGGTCTTTGCAGATGTAAATAATAAGATGAGGTCCCACTGGATTAGCGTGGTTCCTAAATCCGATATGATTGGTGTCTTTATAAGAAGAGTAGACAGAGACACAGAGGAAAGAAGGCTTTGTGAAGACAGAGGCAGAGATTGGAGTGATGCTGCCGAGAGAAGGAACACCAAGGATTGAGCTCAACCATGAGAAGCTAGAAGAGGCAAGGACGGATTCTTCTCTAGAATCTTCAGAGGGAGCATAAACCTGTTGACATCTTGATGTTGGACCTCTAGTCTCCAGAACTGTGGAAGAATATAGTTCTATTGTTCTAAGCCAGTGCATTCGTGGTGCTAATACAGCCATTTATCAGAAGTGCACTTAAACGCACTGATGTCCTATTTTCTATTCTTAAAGTGGGCACGGTAGAACCTATCACACAGTGTTACATGAAGATTACATGAGATAGTCTATGTACAAGTATTTAATACACGTGTTTTCTCTTAAATTACATTCTTATGAACCAAATTGTTACCTCTATATAGAGTGAGAGTTCAGCTTAGGGAAAAGAAAAACTATTTTCTGCAGGACCATCCAGAATTGTAAATGGCATCTTTTGGGCAGTTAATTTCTCATCATGGGAAAGATTTAAGCAGAGTCTTAGTCATCTAGAGTGTTGAGGACAGTGTTTTAATTAGAGACTATGTTTCAGTTCAAATCATAGAAACCCAACGACAGTGGGTTAACCAAATAGGATAATCAACAAGGTTCTCACATGATAAGATGTCCTGAGCCATGCCTCCTGGGCTGGGATGGAAGCCCCAGCCTGTCATCCAGGGCCCAGGCTCCTTCTCTCTTTCTGCCCTGTCATCCCTACGTGTCCTTCACCCTTGCTATCCGAGGCTGGCTGCCCTCACATGCCTCATTCCAGCAGGAAGAAGAAGGCAGTATCAAGGAAGAAGGGGCCACCCATATTAAGAAAGCAACATTTTCCCAGAAATCCTCAGCACATTCAATTTAATTCTCATTGGCCAGAACTGGGTCACATGACATCTCCTAAATGTGAGGGTGTCTAGGGAATTTGGTTTTTAGCTGGGCTCAATGCTGCTGCCCCGAACAATATAGATATTCTATTTGTAAGGGGATCATGGATTTGGAGTAGCTATATTATTATTATTATTATTGTTGTTATTGTTATTATTATTATTATTATTATTATTTGAAATATTTAAAGTGTTAATTATAGTGTCTGGCACTAGCAGAGACTAAATAAATGTAGCTGTGCTTTTCCTAGTAGGTGGTATGCCCCACAGACTGTGCCTAACATACGTGCCGTGATCATCAGAGTGCCTAGTACACAGTCACTCTTTAACACCTTTGTTAAGTGAATAAATGGTCAAGGTCACTAATGATAAGGCTACTATACAGAATACTCAAAATAACTGAGATTTGTCATTTCTCAGTGGAGGTTTAGGTGCACGTATCTGAAGCACCTTCTGTAAGTATGAGGTGAGAACGCTCCACGTTAAGGGAAAAGAACAAAGGTAGAAAGATAAGAAGTTGTTTTGATCATTGTCGTTATTTGCAGACAACAGAAGCCCCTCTAAGCAGAAAATGGCTTAGTAACGAGTTACTAAGAACCTCAAGGAACCAGGACTGTTCTAGAAGTCACTCTATGGCCATCACCACCCATACTCAGCTTTGGCATTACCAGGCTCTGGACAAGAGAATTTCTGCCATGGCTGCCCCAGACAGATCACACGCACCAGGCCTGCAAGAAACCGCTCTCTCTATAAAGCCAATGCTTGACACCTCCTCCTTCCAGATCTCATGGGAATGGGTCTCCTCATCGGAGTCCGGCTCACATGTAGCTGCAAGGGAGACTGGGAAATGTAATTTTTAGCTTTTCAGCCTCTGTAGTCCAGGCAGGTTTTCTAAAAGGGGATTGCTTAATACAGCGTCTGGCACAGAAGTCATTTTGAGGAGCTATGTGCAGTTTTCCCACCACGATAGCCTACAGGTCACAGAGGGTGGAGGCTATTAGAGGAGGCACTGGGAGACCAGGGGAACCTAGTGAAGAGTTCAGGCCCACAGACCCCGGGAGCCTGCAGAGCAGGCACCTTGGAATGGACAGCGTGTTGACAGAGAGTCAGGGGAGGAAGAGGGGCAGATGTAAAGTCCTCGGGCATGCTGGGTAAATTGTGCGCAAAGGGACACCTGCTCCTGCATTTCCCTTTCCTGGTCACTGCCCCAGCTGCTCAGCTACAGAGAGAGGTGTGACTCCAAGCAAGGCCAGCAAGCTCGCTTCATTGCCCATCCTGCCCCGTCCATCCCAACAAAGCAGGATTGACAAACAAGGGCTTCCTGTGGCAGCTGTGGAATGTGGCTCCCCTGGCTTGGCCTATATGACCCTCCAGGTGGTCCTGAAGCATCAGCGGTGGGAGGGAATAATCAGGAGGCAAGGAGGACAAGGAGCATCCTCCACACCGATTGTTACTACCTCCTAAGCCTAAGACTGGAAAGAAGCTGAGTGATCTTTAAATGAAAACCAAAAACTCGGTGAGAGAATGTGCTCTTCCTTTTCTTTCTTTTCCTTTCTTTTTCTTTTGTCTTTCTTTTAAGTTTAAGTTGTGTTTCATGGACTGTGTGATATAGGCAATGGGACAGGAATTGATCTTGTAGACAGCCAAGGTGGCAAATTGGATAATTCAAAATTCAAAAAGGATCTTTCATAGAACAAAAACACCACCACCAAAACCCAAAACAAACAAAGAAAAAATTTAAAAATTAAAAAACCAAAAACACTCACACAACCCAGCCATGATTTGCTGCCACCCCCATTTTATTTATTCTGTTTTGTAGGGCTCGTGGAGGGTTTGACGGGTTTACTGCCATCATTTCTTTCTTTGCAGGCTGTATCCACCTCAGTCCTTTACTCAGGTATACCTTTGGTCAGGACAGGATCTATAAATGCAACTTGCGGTATGCAAAAACCATTTTCTAGAAACCGATTCAGTTTAATGCATTAAATGCAATCAGAAGCTACCAAGCATCTTACTGGAACTCTCTTCCAAATGTAACCTAATCCAATTTACTTTTCCTTTGGTATTTAAGTTCCTGACAGCTGGAACAGACATTTCTCAGACAGAGCACTTTGGCTTGTAACAGGCGCCTTTTTCCTTTCTTTCTTATGTTTCATTCAATTCCTGGTATCATCTTGGTGTGATGTTACAGTCGGTATTAACTCTTGGGTTATTCTGGACACATAAAGATGCTGCTGTTTCAGAAATGATCGCTTGATTCCAATGTCATGAATGTGTCAGATGTTCGTCAGGTAAGTGAATGGGACATAACCTTGTCTTCAGGTCCCAGGCTGCTTCTCACTCTATTTTAGAATCACAGAATCATATGATCATTTGAGGACACTTTCTCCCTAATAAGCCTGGAGTTTAATGACTCATTCCCCTATGATTTTAGTGTTTCTTTTTCAATCGAAAGTGTTCTTTTTTAAAAAGAAAAAGTTAGCACGTGAACATTCAAAAGGAAGAGAAAAGCCATTTCCCATTCTTTTACCTTGAACACAATTACAGTATTTTAACTCTCACCTTTCGGTTTTGAATTTATGTAGTGCAGCATGCCTCTGGGTGATTTAATTATCTTCTTCTGATCTCATCTCAAAGAAATGGTGGAGCCTGGGGGAGAGACTTTTCATTCCCTAATATCTTCTGCTAGAAAGCTGGTGCTCATGGATCATTTGTTCAAGGAATTACTTTAAAGCCCATTTTCTATTCACCATAAATTACAGCCTGGCAAGGATGCTCTTCAGTGACCTTTTGAGACCGGGACACGTGACCTCCAGGGTAGGGAAACTTCAGCAGTCCAGGAAGTCAACGCTATAGCGTATGAGGATGAACTGACACCCTTGGCCAGACTCTCTAATAATAAGGAGTTCTGGATGCAAATCTCTTTTGTCATTGAGGGGAAAAACACAAAGGAATAGATGTGGTACTTCGTTGGCATCGAAGCCACCCAGGTAGAGTTTTTCTTAAATACGTTCTGAGTAAAAGTAATAAATTTCCTTGAGAGCCTTTGGCGATGAAGACTGGGACTTGCAGTTGGCATTGCCATTAAGAATCTACTCTGGTTTGTCTAGCCTGAAACTCAGATCCCCAACCTTTGTTTATTCATCTGTTGTCTTTGTACCCATCTTCTCTGACCACACCTGAGCACCAAGAATGAGTGACCACCATCCATCAGGCCTTTTGCCAGAAGTCTCTGAGTGTGGTCCAGCACAGCCCTAGTCTCCATTTGGCTTGGTTACATCACTGTGTCCCTCTATACATATCTTTAAATCACCACATTATCATCTGAAATACAGCGCATGTAAAACTGACCTCACGGACTGTCTCACAATTCAGCTCAATAGTCTGCAAACCTTTTTAT
>NW_011888850.1:5914073-5926696 GCF_000151845.1 Pteropus vampyrus
TGTGTGCTACTGTTTAAGTATTTTTAATTTAAATACTTTTTGGAATTATGTATTAAGCCTAAGCTTGCATGCAGGTTAATGAACCGGGAAGAAAATCCGTTTATAATTTTCTCTATTTTTGTTTTATTGAAGTATAATTGACATATAACATTATAGTAGTTTCAGGTGTACACCATAATGATTCAGTAATTTAAGTACTTTGAATTCAGTATTTCAGTACTTTGTTTTATGAAATTCTTTCTTTTATAAAGTAGGGCACAGTGCGATTAAAGGAGCTTTCCTTCATGGTAGTATTTTCACTCTTGAGTTCGTGGGGTTCAGTAACTGTCAAGTCAAGGGAGGAACATCGGAGATATGCTTTGGAAAGCTCTTCCGGCCACTGAGTGAGGACACTGGGACGAGGTCAAGGGAAGGGGAGGGCTGCAGCAGGGTGACACCCCGGTGGGGTCAGCACCCAGGGCTCCCAGCCTCCCGCCTTGGGTGTTGCTCTGTGAACCAGGTTTCCCGGTCAGACGCAGTGTCGTTGGCTGGCCCCGTGTCTCTGCATTTCCCTCTTATTGCCTTGGCCGTCAGGGTTTGGAGTGTCCTCAGGTGAACATTTTATTGAGCAGCGCAGTTTCGGTAATTGTGGACACCAGACTTGTTTTATTTGATGATGTACGTGGTGGCTTCTTCCGACGTCAGAGACAAGAGGAAAGAGACCTTTTGTTCCACTCACCACGTTTCATTCGGACAAATGTGATTTACAACTCTTTGAGAATGTCCCTTAGAAATAAACCCCAATTAAAAAACCACGTTGCAATGGTATTCTTTCCTTCTAACACACTTTGACTCTTGTGAAGGAAAGAAAAGTTAGAACATGATTTTTTTTTTAACACAGACATCCGGAATGACACATTCTAAGAACACGCAAAGAGAAACTCTGCAGGCAATAATGATTCCTCTCTCTCAGCCCCCACATCCAGTCAGCTGTCAGTCATAATAATAGATGTCCTTGATCAAGTGTCTTCAGGAAATGTCTATCCAGCTGGCTTTTTACTTTTTTTTATATTTTCTACATCATCTCCTATTATTCTCCCAACAACTCTTTTACAGAGCAGGAAACTGAGGCTCAGAGAGGTTTAGTAACTGACTCAAGGTCAGAGAGCCACTTACTGACAGGCCTGGGCATTGAACTCAGGTCTCTCAGTCTGTAGAGGTGTTTCACTGTATTCACTGCCTAACTTGGCCTTTGCTAGTATCTTTCACATCATTTTCAAACCCTCTGGGAACAGTTACCAGCGTCATCGCCACCTCTCGCCTGAAACACTGTGATTTCCTCCCAGCAGGGCACTGTCTCCACATTTACCCTCTTATATCCTAGAGATCCTACTTACCATCTGGAGCTCAATCTCCCTAAAAGGCCACAGTATCATTCCTCCACTCCGCATGCATTTTCTGGAGTCTCTACCCAAATACATAGTGATTTTTTTTCTCAAAAAATTATTCCTCAGAACGTGGGACTTTGTTTTAAATTTGAGTTCTCACAAAGTCTTTTGTATTTACTAGAACGTGGTTCAGTTATTTACTTTGAACTATAAACATCGGGCAGGACACACTGGCTTGAAATTATCTGAAATAAATACCAGCATTGGATGTTCAGAGAGGTCATCCGATGGGACGGCTTTTAAAAGGAAGCAAATTCACACAGCTTTATTGCATAGTGATTATTCATGGGTTCTGCCCTCACAGAAATACACAAGAGATACCATTGTACGCGAGTTTTTTTCAGATTTTAAAGCAATACAGTGGTGATCACTTATTTTGTGATGCTCATGAGTACAAATCTTGACACAATCAAATAAAAACTAGTCTCATGTTATATAAATGCACCATTGTGTCTGGGGTTAAATTTCCAGTGACAACATCATACGCTGATTCCCAAGTGCTTTATCTCAATTTGTGTAAGTGATATGAAGATGGTGGGCTCTAGAAATCTGTTCCATGATTCAAAAGGTGACTGAGAGACTGTCGAGAGATGTGTCAAGAATTTAATAAAATTGTTTTATAAAATGTACGAATGAAAAAGAGCAATATTTCTAAATGTATCATCTTTACAATATGTGATTATGTATATGGAAATATAAATTAAATATTATAAGTGGAAAATTAACTATTTCCTCTTTAGCCTTAAAAGTTTATGTACTTAAACTGACCAAAAACGAACTTTCTTATCTTCTTATTGAGAAAATGGACAGCTGCTTTATTTTCAGGGTCCCCTTATAGTCATGTCTGAATATTGTACCACTCACAGAAAATTAGATACAGACTCTGCCCTCAGGACACTAACAGCCCAGTGGAGAAGTGTAACAGCCACTCATTGTCACAAAACCTTCTCAAATTTAGTAACATAAAACAACTACCATTTTATTAGGTTCATGGATTCCGTGGATCAGGAATTTCAGAAAGGCACAGAGGGGACAAGTTCGTTCTACCCTGTGACATCTGGGACCTGAGCTGGGAAGACTTGAAGGCTCACCTGAGATCATTTAAGAGTGTCTTTCCTCACTGGCACTGGGCTTTCTCGCAGCATGATGCAGCCTTGCAGTAGAGTCAGACCTCTTACGTGATAGCTCAGAGCGCCAAGCAACAAAGGTCCACTGAACAAGGTAGAAGCTGCCTTGCCTTTTTCTGGCTTGGTCTTTTTCTGGTAGCGACTACCCATTGTTACTCCTGCCACAACATTCCAGTTACAAGCAAGTCATAAGTCTGTCCAGGGAGAGGGGATCTAGACCCCACCTCTCATGGCAGGAGTGTCAATATGACATGGTAGGAGATTATGTGAGAAGAGAAATAGCGTTGTGGCCATTTTGGGGAAATACAGTCTGTCCCCGAAGAACGTTGGCGGGCCACATATAGCAGTCAGAGAAGGTAGAAAACATAGCAGAAGTGCTGTAGAGTTAAAGGCAGGTTATTTACGGATGAGGCTTGGACAAGGGAGGAAGGACAGGATGTGGACATTTGGAAAAATAGCGATAAGAACCAGAGATAGAATTACTGAGAACTAGGCAACTGGATGAAGTCGTAGGGTTAGGGAGAGAGACAATTGGATGTGTTGGAATCTGGATGTCAGGGAAGAGGGTGCACCTCACACAGAACTAGGGAATAGAGGTAGACAGGTAGATGCAGGGAGGACGAGGACGAGGTCCGGGGAAAGAGGGCCAGCAGGTGTTCACCCAGCACGTGCAGTGTCTCCAACCTCACATCCTCAGTTCAGCCCTCAGCATTCCGGCCTCTGCACTCCCCACTGCCCTGACACTCCTCTGACATAGATACCTCTTTGCGGTCCATCCTAATGGCTGCTCCCGCTGGGCTTTCTGCACCTCCCCTCGTACTTCTCCCGTGGTACCTTCCGCAAGCCTGTCTTCCAGCAGAGCAGCTTGGCTGCTGTATCTCAGGTCCTACTGCTCTGCTCTTGAACCATCTCCAACTGCATTATTTGCCCCATTCACAGCGTTTGACTCTGCAACACCCTCTTCTCTTGAAACTCTCCCATTCCTTGGCTTCAGTTGTCCCTCCTCTGACCTCCCTGGCTGCACCATCTCGGTCTCCTGTGCTGGCTCTTTTTTTCAACTGGCTCATTATTTGTTGATTTCTTCCTTGGCTTATTGTCCCTGCTTAATCTGTACTCAGAATGTCAAGGCAGGCTTCTGGTAGACCATGCATGGATTGCTGCAATGTGATGTAAATTTTGCGAGTATGTATCGGTAGGCACGTATTTCTAGGAGATGATCTGTGACATCATCACATTCTCAAAGTGGTCTCTGATTTCAGAAAAACCAAAAGGCTAAGACCCACTGCTTTCTTCATATTAACTCTATGGCTTCATATTGATATTCAGTCCCTATCACTCCCTTAAATTCTAGGATCCCTCCTTGACCACATATGAGGCTTTCCAGGGAAGCTAAAGAAATTCTGATGATCAGTTGTTAACCTCAAATCAATTGAATCAGAATCCTGGGCACGGGGTCCAATGGGGTAATACATTTCAAAGAAAGTGTTAACCCTGCTTTGTGTTAGTCACAAACATGACCCCATAGTTAATACTTTGAACTCTATTCTCTTTACTAGGCTAAAATAAGTTATACCACCTTAAAGAGAGTTGTATTTTACCGGGATTAGACTGTCAATATAGATGTCAAGGATCTGGGATTTTTGGAAATCAGTATAGAGGATAGATTGATTATCATTTTCTTTGGATTGACTTTATTCAGCTCCCTCTCTTTTTTTATGCCTAATCGTTTCTTTTATTTTTGTCTACTAAAGCGAACTTTCTTTACTAAAGAGAAAGTAGATTTTAACGGGTGCAGTGTTCAGTCTTGCAAAATGAAAAGAGCTGGATGGTGGCTATGCAACGTTGTAATGTGCTTAATGCCACAGGACTGTACAGTTAAAATGGTTAAGGTGGTACAACGTATGGTATGTATATTTACCACAATTTAAAAAAATAATAAAAAATGTAAAACACTGAAAAAGGCAATTGACTGTTAACAGGAAAAAAAGGAACTGAGTTTAGAGGGTATAAACCATTGGCCTTTTTAAAGGAGATTTGTTGTTTCTCAGCACAAATTCAGCCCATTGAGAAGTGATATCAAAATTATTTCTCTCAAATCACAGTGAGATCATGAGGGTAATAAGTAGCTGTTATGGAGAATTCCACAAACAAGCACGAAGTTCTAAAAAACCCTCTATCTATGCCAATTCCGTTAATGGTAACTAGACCATAACTGTCCTTCCTCCCCTTTAAAATTTATTTCCTAGACCAAAAAAAAAAAAAATTAAAAATCTCATATTTGATAAAGCTATAGTAATTTAAGGACCAGCAAAATTCCTGAAGATGCCGTTCATTTGGTATGGGTATATTTTAAAGAGTGATCCAAGAATTACCCAGAGGACTGGATTCTCTATGGTTTGTGTGGTGTAACGGTTGAACTCACAGAATTTGGAGCCAAAACGCCTGGGTTTGAATCCAAGCTCCATTATCGATTATCAGCGTGATCTAGGGCAATTTAGTTTGCCTGTGTGGGAGAGGAAGAAGCTTTCTTCTATCCTCAAAATTCTTTTGGCTGGTCTGATAATCAAGTAGACATGAGAATATTAGCAAGAGAAAATACCAAGTATAATACATACACATATATGGGAACCCCACATACACAAGAGTCAGAGACCCCATGTGCACGGGAGATTCAGAGACAGAAAGGGAACATGGGTGTATGAGACATCCTGAGCTAGGGGTGAGGTCAGCAGTTCAGAAGGTCATTGCAGGGAGAGCCCATGTTCAGTAATCGGTAGTTTTCCCTGCCATATAAGTGGGTCAAAAGAGGTTATATCTGCTAATCTCTTATTATGGGCAAAGCCTCTAATTCAAGTTCAGCTAGGTAGTTAAGGGAGGGGCAGAAGTTTCTCTTGAGCCCGAAGCCCAAGTTCCTCTTAGCTCCAAATAATCTGCATACCATGGAGGCGCCTCTTGGGGTGACTCATTGTGAACCCCCACACCGGCTTGTGCCTCAGTGTCCTGTCACCTGTCACATTGATACAGCCTCATAGAATTGCATGAGTTAATACACGTAAAGCAGTCAGGACAGAGCCCAGAGCTTTTATTGTTTCCCCATCATTGAGTTTTAGGGCGTTCTGATTCAGCAAACATTTTCTGAGTGTTGACTGTACATTGCTGAAGAGAGGCACAAAACATACTGTGACACAGATTCTCCGAGGACCTCAAAGACCACCCCCCCACACCTGTCCCCACCTCCACACACACGCCAGCTCACCAGCTCTTTGGGCCCCTGCCCTTCTCCTGAGGTGTCACGGCTATTTTGTCTGTCCAGTCCCTGTTGCTGTCTCTCTTCCTGTAACTTTTCCTGACGCCACAACATGTTCTTCCACGTATTCAGCTTCAAGTTTTCTGAGTCTCTGAGTCGCCTCCTGACTGTGTCATCTCCCTGCTTCCTCTGGGCACTTTTCGTCTCTCCCCTGGCTTCCTTGGGGAGCTGCACTGTTTGGGGGCCCTAGATTTCCTTTCAGTCTTCTGTTCACGGAACACATTAGTGTTCGTCCTATTAAATGACCTTTTGTGTCTTAGGGTTTCTGACTGAGGTTGGGTTTCTCCTCTTCTCATTTGCTGATGGTTTGAGAGAACGTTAATAAATCAAGGATGGGCCGTAAGTCAAGATAATATGAAAGGATTTGCAGAATGACATTGCTCTTACGAAAATGCATCTTGGAACCTCATGGAGATTCCATTTTGACAAAACGGAGCAAAAATAAAGAAGTTGTGAAGAGACTAGACACAAGCTAAGAATGAAAACGGCGCTTACAAAACTACCCATTTTCATCTAGGAAGAGGAGGCAGCAGGCATGAAGGTGGAATCAGACTTATAACCTGATGCCGAAGAGGTCACGACTTTTGCTTGCTCTTCCAGACTAGACTGACCAAACTAACGGTCATGAAATCTCTTTAAACCCTGATCTGTTCTGAGTTTTACCCCTGGCTCCTTATGATCCTGGCTGCGAAGCTAAACTGTTAATTAACTGATGGAGGTTTGTAAACTTCTTAAGAGATGTGGGTAGGCAATAAGGAATCTTAGAGCAAAGACAAGATAATTAAATAAAAATCTTCTCTCATTAGGATAGATGTACCTGCTTTTCACTCTTTAAATTTAAAGGACTTTTCACTCTTTAAATTTAAAGGACTTTACTGCAGATGAGAAGAGCTTTCTTGAGAGAAATAAGACAAGGGAAGTCTTTGGATCCAGGATAGCAACACACAAGCACTCCCTCTAGCATGCAGGAAGGGTAATTCTGTGACCTTGGTGGTGAGTACTGCTGAGGAATAGAGAATTTTGATGTCATCTAGAGTAAGTGCAAAGGACACCCTTTGCCACCATGGATGAATGTAATAAGAAGGAAAAGCTTAAGTTTTGAGTCAACTTCTAAAGTCTGTTTTAAATGGTAAAAACTTGACTGCCACATGAATGAAGATCTATCTCAACAAGACCTGATTCAGATATTATTCATGCCGTTGGTTGTGTGATATATTGCCCAAGTGACTGCCCAGATGTGTATGTCTTTTACAAAGCCAGTGTGGCCAATATACTTATACTATGAGATCTCTGAGCAGAGTTTCCTGGGAAACTGGACCACCTTTCTCATTGAGCACTCGACAGAAAGCCTGGTCCAGAGATGGGGGACTCAATCAATCTCTCCTTCTTTCCTAACTTCTCTCCCTTCTCCTCTCTATCCTGTCACCATCCCCCTCGGAAGTGTTTAGAGAATGGAAGATCCAATAAGACACCGATCAGGTGATAGTATTACCTTCTAATGGAAAGAATATATTTGCTAAATCGCAAATTGACCATATTGACTGTCGGACGGACCAACAAGACAAGTTTTTGAAGTTATGCATATTTGGGAAGAATCCACGTCTTGTGATCCTAATAACGGTTATTTCAGTGAGCAGCGAGATGGTGTGAGTGCAGGGGGCGGTGGAGATATCTAGCATTTACTGACCATCTGTTTGTAAGATATTGTGTTTCAAGTTTGAAATGTATTATTTAATCCTAATTAACAGGCATTACCCCATTTTACAGTGAGGTTTGGGAAGGACTGTAATTTACCTAGGGTCACCTAGCCAGGGAGAGTGGAGCCAGATTTTGAGCCCAGGTCTACTCTCCAATTCTTTCAACTATAGCCCATCTTCAGCATGAGTGACAAGTTGGTTCTAAGTACTGCCCTCCATTCCCCTTCCTCCCATCTCTTCCTATGCAAAGTGCTGACCACATAGTCGACAACAAGAACCAGACCCCCTTCCAGAAAGCCTCCAGCTCTCCCAGCACCAGCATCCCTCAAACCCAGCCTGCTCTTCAGTGACCATCTTTTGAAAAATAGCACATTGACTGTCTTGGCCCTTCTCTCTGTTTCATATGAGAAGCCAAGTCGTTTTTGGTTTGAAGCCCTGCCTGTCTCTGAATAGAAGGAGTCCATATGGGTCTAATTCCTTCTTTCCCTTTGACACTGTCCTGAGCCCCACCCACGCCTCAGCTCCAGAAGCATTACCAAGTGCCTTCCAACCTCTCCCGTATTTCTCCCTGGCAGCATGTCATTGGGGTACACTCTCCAAATCTCTATGTGGACAACCCAAGACCTTCTGCACCTTAGGCACTAAATACACATTTCTCAATGGTTAATTAAAGGGTACAAAAGCAAACTACGTTTCTCCAGAAGAGAAACTTGATGCGTGTGGGTGCAAGAACCCAGAGCCAGGCACTCGTACCTTTTTGAATTTTCTCTAGTTTTCCATGACTTGGGATGTCAGTGTGTCCCTATTCTGGGAGTCTGGTGTTTGTCACCTGCATGAACAGTTTAAGTCGAGTCAGGCTACAGAACCTTCCCCATACCACAGAACAAGGAGACGGTCTGGAGCATTCTGCGTATGCATGCCAGGATCACCCGGCCCGTGTTTTGGCTGATCTGTAATTTGGATGACTCTCCTTGAAGCAGGACAGCCAAATGAGCTTCCTGCTGATAACAGTAATCAGATTTTATAGCAAAGTTCCCAGTTAAGCAGGGCAAACAGGGATTGCAGCCCGACTTATTGATTTGTGTTGTAGAAAGTTCTTTTCCATTTAGAAGGCTGCCTGCTTTATGCTGAAAGCTTTTTCTTCCCTATACCCAGAATATTTCTCCTATGTGTGATGGGAGGAAAGTCCTTTTCAGTATCTATTTTATTTGCTTAGTTAAAACCTTAGAATTAAAGATTGAGAAATAAATTATCCATATTTCATGTATGCAATTGGCTCAAAAATGTCATCCATTTTAGGTAACATAGGAGGAAGTATAAATTATTTGATGATTTGTCAGCCATTCTTCATGTATTTTTCAGGTTGTTTTTCTGTATTCCATGCCATTAAAAAATAAATAAATAATATTTCCCTGTGTACGAGCATTGGCTACGAGTGTTTTTAAATAAAAATTACTACTCTCTGCATTTTCATTTTCTCTTAATCTTTGCATTGGGAAGATAGTACTCTCTAGGTAGCTTTGAAGGTAATAACAGAGGTGACAATGCATGGATACTTTTGCATCAGTTCGCAGGGAGGCTTTTCCAGATGTGGAATGCCGTGGGGATTCCATCTGCCTTGGATAATTGACAGCTGCCAGCCTGTAATCTTCTACGCTAAATTGGGGCTGTGGCCACAGATGGCAACATAACAGCTGGGCTACTGGCTTCCCCACAGCCATCTGCAGGGACTCTGCCCCCTAAGCAGTGAGCACTGCTCCAGAAAGGAAAGAGAGTCTGTAACCTCCCCGTGGTGGGTGGGACGAAACACCTTGATTCACTCAGCTGGGCCATAGTTGGATAATCAGGAGTTAGCTTTTAATGCACTGACTTTGGCATTTTAATCTTAAATTCTTTAGAGGCCAGTTCTTGAGATGAGGCAGGACCATAAATTAAAAGGACTGAGGCTATCAGGCAGATAGAGAAAACGGTCCTCTTTCGGGGCCTTGGGCTGTGTGGTTCCTGTTCTAGTCCCAGCTCCTGTTAAACCTTACACCAAAACCATCTTCATAGTTTTCCAGCCTTTCGTCACGTCCTGGTTTATCAGATGGGATTATAACATCTGTCCTGCCTACTTCACGGGATTGTTCTGGAGATCAGAGAAGTTAATATAAGTGCTTTGTCCGCAGTCAAAGCAATTTAAATAGAATGCACAGATGAATTAAGAAAGTCTCTGGCATGCATGGTGTCTGTCTTTCTAATTCTCTTCCTCCTCTGAATTGTGGGTAATATCGATCGTAAATACGGCCTGATAATAATAATAGCTATCATTTGCTGAGCATTTTTTATGAGCCAGACATTGAGCTAAATGCTTTACAGGCATTATTTTATTTAATCCGCACAATAAACTTGCTGGTCGGTACTCTTACTGCTTCAGTTCACATAAGCACTGGCTTCTGAATCTATCTCGGCCTTCTAGAAAAGCCCATGCACTTCCTTTTTAGCTGCCGTCTCAGTGAAGGAACGATATTTTTCATTTTCGATTTTGACACTTTTTAAGTGATTTTAAATTTTATCAATTGTTGGAATCGTTTTTTAATGTTTGAGTGTGCCATAGAGCCAGAAAGCATGGCACGCAATTGTTGTTATTCAACAGAGAGAGAGAGAGAGAGAGAGAGAGAGAGAGAGAGAGAGAGAGAGAGAGAGAGAGAAAGAGAGGAGAAGAGAGAAGGGAGAACACCGGAAAGAGAAAGAGAGGAAGAGACAGTCGGGCAGGGGAGGGAGAAAGAGGAAGAGAATATACGACCAAGAGAAAAAGATATAATTTTTTTGTGTATGATAGGAATAGTGATTTTCTAACACTTTACGTGCAGATAATCCTCAAAATCATATAATTAATTGGTTAATGAGCTTTGGATGTTCTCATGCATGAGATTTAGAAATACAGGATCTTGATCATCTTCATCAAAGATTAGAAAGTGCTTAAAGTGAGACAATTCCCTGAATTTTAAAACTCGGTTCAATAGAAATGATTGAAATCGAGATGGGGGGGGAAGAGGTGAGAGGAAGCGGGCGAGGAAGGGGCAGGAGAGGGGCGCCATGGCTTTAGACAGCGCCTTCCCCATCGACGCCCCTTTTCGTCATCTTCCCCCTTCCTCGTCTTCATGTATGAAGTGCAGTTTTTAGCTTTGGCCATGGCAGGTTTCTGCCCTATTGACAGCAGACAGGTAAGTTTCGGCCGCTGGGTGTCTGGGTGTCGTCCGTCCGTATGGAGTGAAAGCCTTGGTTGCTTCTGGGGTGTCGAATAAACAGGTAACGATTAGGCAGCCCATTTTAACGTAAATTTTAACGGAAAACTCTTTGATTCCAGAGCCTGTCTTAAAGATGAAGCATTTTGCAATTCAAAAACATTCCAAGTCCCCTCGCGTTCTCTCAGGTGCCTCTGGGCTAGGTATCAGGGCCCTTGGAGGGGAGGCCTCCCCAGAGCCTTGTGGGTGAACCCTGCCTGGGAACTTGAGCATAACCAAGTCCGACATGGGAGTTTTCAGCTTAGTAGGGAATCAGGTTCTTTGTGTCCAGGGCAAAAATTGAATTTGAGGTTAAGAAATAACATTTATAAAGGAGAAACAGAGAGAATCTGTTTTTGCAGAATCAATTCTCGTATTTCAGACGTTGATTATCCAGTCTTATGAATTATTTAGGGTTTTTGTCTCTCTGCTTTCTTTAGCAGCTTTGCTTTCTCACGTTGCACAGTTCCCTCTAGAAAACAGACAAGGTAAGAGACATGAATGAAAACTCAAGTTGACCATTTTGCTGCTAATAAGCGGCTCCACTAAAGGGTTCTCCTGCCCCTAAGGGCATGGAGGGAGCATTTCTTATCACCCTCTGTACTTCTCCTCCAAAGCACTTCACGCAGGTGTCTAGGAGGAGCTCAATCATTGTTAGTAAGCGGGTTAGATCGAAGTGACCATTTGACTGTCATTTGTTGGAGAGAAATGGAGACAGGGCTCCAGCTTTGCTCGTCCGGAAGGGATCTGAGGTCCCTGCAGAGAAAGTGGCTCTGCCTGCGGCATTGGTGTCAGTCACAGTGTTTTTCACATATAGAGGGGAACACTTGATCTGTATGGTACCACCCACGGAATGACAGGCTGGCATCTCCTGTCCTTCGCCCCAGATGTGGGGCTCCCTCCCAGTCTCTGTAGCCCAGGCTCACGGTTGTCTCTCATCTCCTGGGTCTAGGTCCAGCTCTCGCCCGTTGTCATCCCATAGATGTGCATCTGCCTCCGTAGGCCCCATCATGGCATTTGTTGATTGATAGTCTAGGCGGAAGTGGCAGCCCTCAGAGGCATCTGGACACTCAGAGCTGAGGGGCTAGGGAATGAACAACTGAGAACCTCCCGGGCCCATGTCATGGGCAGAACAAAGACAATTCAATGGTAAGGATTTGGGGCAAAGCAGGTAATAAGGTTACAGAGGAGAGAACTTTCACCCCAGTCCAAGAAAGTGCTGAGTCTGAAGCAGGCGGGTGCTTAGCTGCTGAGTTGGAGAAGGTACGCTCCCCTGAGGAAAAAATAAAGTTAGCAGATATTTCTAGTTCAGTGGTTCTCAAGCTTTTGGGGCTCAGGACCTCGTTATTCTTTTGATAACTATTAAGGACCTCAAATACTTCCATGTGGGTTATATTGATCGATATTCACTGTCATAAGAAATTTTAAAAATTATTAGTTTATTTCAAACAAGATGCCAATCACATATAACATCAATTATTTTTATTAAAAAACTATGTTTTCCAAAAGCAGTTAGTGCGAATAGTAGCATTATTTTACTTTGCTGCACATTTCTTTAGTGTCCACCTTAATGAGAGATGGTTGGATCGTCTTACCTGTTTATGCATCCGGCCTATTGCCATACCCCATGTCAGGTACCTTCTGGAAATCTCTACCATACATTTGAGAGAGAAGGAGATTGAACAAGTCAAGTAATGTCTTAGTGTTTTCATGAAAAGAGTTTTGATCTCTCAGACCCCAGGGATTCCCAGGGTTCCCAACAGCACCCTTTGAGAACTGCTTGCCTGGGCGTGAACTCC
>NW_011888850.1:5926746-5944574 GCF_000151845.1 Pteropus vampyrus
TTATTAGTTTATTTCAAACAAGATGCCAATCACATATAACATCAATTATTTTTATTAAAAAACTATGTTTTCCAAAAGCAGTTAGTGCGAATAGTAGCATTATTTTACTTTGCTGCACATTTCTTTAGTGTCCACCTTAATGAGAGATGGTTGGATCGTCTTACCTGTTTATGCATCCGGCCTATTGCCATACCCCATGTCAGGTACCTTCTGGAAATCTCTACCATACATTTGAGAGAGAAGGAGATTGAACAAGTCAAGTAATGTCTTAGTGTTTTCATGAAAAGAGTTTTGATCTCTCAGACCCCAGGGATTCCCAGGGTTCCCAACAGCACCCTTTGAGAACTGCTTGCCTGGGCGTGAACTCCACAAAACTCGCCTTTCTCTGTGTTTAAAACGTGGCCATCTCGTATGATAACATTTCTGCATTGGCAGAAAGTGGGTATGTTGAGCGAAGCGGATAATTCTTTTTAAAGCTTTTGCCATTTGAACAGTGCGTGTGAACATTCCACAAAGCATCACAGAGACAAGCTAGAATAAGGTTGACGCTGAATGACCTGTTGTGCAGTCTGGCCAAGTTCTTGCTCATTGACTGGCAAACAAGATAATCCAGAGCATGAGACAGTCGCCTTTCCACGCTTTTCAAAATGTGAACCTCGGATTGTCTGAGCTCCACTTCGCCTGGACGGCTCAGACGGTTTTCCTCTCCACACTCACCAAAAGCTTTGTAAGAGGGAAGCAGCTGCTTTGCGGCCTCTCTGAGTTTTGTATTTCCAGGGCCCAGGGCAACCGAAATCTGCTTTCCAAGTGGCCAGTAACTGGGCAGTTTACCAACTTGTCTGGTATCTCCCAGGCAGGACAGACCCATCTGAATCGTTAACTCCACTTTTCCCGCACTAATCGGGGCAGTGACAGAGCTGTGACACTTGCGAGATGGGCGTGAATGGAAAGCCAGGACTTATAAAGGATTGTGATGTCACCTAGACTCGGCCGTCTAGGGAAGGACAGTGTACAACCAGTCTGCAGCCGACGTGCAGATCAAAGGCTGTTAGAAAACAAAACAAACCAAACCCGTTTATGTTGTTCTAAAGAGGGACATCATTTTGAATGTGGCTGGGAAAATCTTTAGCTTCATTCTCAGCCTCTTGGAAAAACTACATGGCATCGGTGCTCTGGTCACACCAAGACTGACAGAAGCTTGTGTTCTCTGTAGATTCTGTTCCGGTCACGGAATTTTAGAGTGAGAAGGAGAGTTCGAGCTCTCACCCAGTGTAGAGGCGGGAAGGGTGTGTGTGGGTGTGTGCAGTGAAGGGTGCGTGCAGTTGTGTGCAGTGTACCTGTAGGGGAGCGGGGAGCAGGGTACGGACAGCGTCGTCACAGCAAAGGCCTGTGAGCATCGTCTCTCTTTGTCCTCTGCCAGATCTAGCTGTGGAACCCAGGCACCACAGGAGGGAATTAGAATTATCCAATTCTCTTATCCCTGTGATCCTTGTCACCTCGGGCGGTTACTTAACCTCTCCGTATCTCAGCTCTCCCATCTGGAAAAATGGGCATAACGATAACATCTAATAGGGTTGTTTGGAAAATTGAAAAATATATATAAGAAGTTTATTAAAACAGTGTATAATACATAGGAAGCATAGAATAAATGTTACTTGTTGCTATTATTAATATTGTTGTTGTTGTTGTTATTATTATTATTATTATTTGACATCTCTGAAACTCAGTTTCTTCATCTGAAAAGTACATTTTTCCCCCGTAGGTGTGAGAATTCAGTTAGAAAATATATAGTCAAGTCTTGCAGAAAATGTCACGTACCATTTAAACTAATGCACTATATTTTGGAGGCAAATCAACAGAACAAGTCAATTTTTATACCTTGATGTTTTTCCATGGTAAAACTTCAGTTCTTGAGCAGTAACATGTGATTTTCTGCACCATTTTGAAGGTAGAGCAAAGTTTGATTAAGTGGATATATACTAACGACCAGAAGAGAAACAGCAATATAATCAAAACTAGTAATAATAATTCACATTTGTAGAGTGTTTATCCGGAGTTAGCATACTTGACATGTAATATATTGTCTCACTTCTTACCACTGCCCTTTGAAGGAGATGCTGTTATTATTCCTAGTTTGCAGATGAGGAAAGCGATGTTGAGAGGTCGCCCAGGGCCGCTCAGGTAGTACTTGGCCAGGCCAGGTGTGAACCCCGGCAGGCTGGTTCCCCTGTCGGTGCTCTTTGCAGAGTATTAACAGGCCTGGAGGTCTAGGACGTGGATGGGGACACATCCTAGTTTGAGTTCAACAGGCCACAATGTTGTGCTCTGCAGGTGAAAGAATTAGATGTTTTGTGCTCTTTCAATAAGATAAAAGACATGATGTTTTATCATCAGTATGCGGGAAGAGGAGGTGGCTGCCTCTTAAGTGAATATGTTGTTGCTCCATCACGCAGGGATGAAGCCAAGAGTAGATTTTTGAGATGGGAGAGATCAGAGGCAAGACTAATAGCTATCCGAGGATGAGCCAGTGGGACAGCGTAAGGAGGGTTCTGGGACAGAAATCAGTAAGGAGTTTTTTAGAAAGGTATCCAGGATCCAACCCAGGGAGTGAGGCCCAGGCATGAGGCAGAACCGTGGAGGGTAGAGGGATGTGGTTTTTCTTAAAGCAACTGGAGGCTCTGCCATGGGGCCTGGATGCTCTTTCTCTGTCTTGGTCCAATACTTTTTGGCGGCACAAGATTATGCCGCAGCAGAGGCACAACTGACTCCTTCTGGGGAGGCTGTATAACTTAGTAATGTTGAGGGGCACCTTTAGAGTCAGAAACCTGAATTCAGGTCTGAGTTCTGCTACTTAAAAGCTGTGTAGCTGTGCAAGTACTTAATTCTCCATGAGTTCATAAGATGGTCGTAACGGTTAAATAAGAAATTGCATGTAAAGAAATCAGTTAGAGCTTTGCAAGCCTCTGATAAATGACAGCTATTGGTATTGCTGCTACCGTTATAAGGAGAACTTCCCACGGGCTGGTTACTGGATTTTCCAGTTGTGTTGACAGGCTGTCCCTGAACCATTGCTTGACCTCCAGCGATTTCCTATCATCATGTGGTGCCAGTTCAGGTACAGGGCCCATGGATAAAGGCCCGGTATGGTGCTTACACAAGTATTAAGTTTAGAATGGTATCGGCCAGGCTTTTCTGGAACTGGTCACTCAGCTTGATCCGGTTCTAGCCCAAGCCATAAACCAACAGGCAGAAAGAGATGGCCCGCTGCAGACACAGCCATGCCCCTGGTTCAGCTGATGAAGCTCATGGTTTACCATTTCCTAATTTGGTGAGTCTCCAAACCCTACCAGGGTTCCTAAGAACTCCGGTCATGCATTTGAGGGGGCGCTCATCTTTACACCAGATGAGAGAGGTTACTAACTCTGAGCAAGATCCAAGCCTGTTTTTAAATGCAGCGACCACCCACCCTGCCAATGCAGGTCATTAGCTGAATAAAACGTCTAAAGAATTTTGCAACATGCACGCCCTTTACTTGTTAATTGAATGGTTGAGGTACAGATGTTGTTGGAGCATCTCTAGGGGCCAGAATGTCTGCCCTAAGGAGAAGTTCTCTGTGCATGGCAGACCAGAGCCCTCCTGTGTTACCTGGGTACAAGTTTGCAGACTGCGGCAGACCGATATTAAACCAGATTGGCACGGAGGCAGAGCAAAGGTGGGCAGGAAGCAGGCATCCGCAGGGCAGGTATCAGGCACCCACAACTGCACCACAGCCCCAGTGTGTGATCCAAGCAACAGGATTTGGGGTTTGGTATCCAGGTTTCTAACAAGTATTCATCAGGAGCTACCAGAGCCTTTCAAAGAGACAGACCGCTGGCATCCGGAATGTGAGCCAGGGCCCCAAATAGGGAGCCCTGGGAATAGGAGAGCTGTGGACAGAGTTTAGCCATTTAGGGGTCTCTTAAGCTCTCCTGGACCACACGCCAGCCAACACAGGCTGGACGTTCGGTCATCACACATGCACAGTGGCTTTCCCAGCAGCATCTCCAAGTCATTGCTCAGCTTCTCACCTGAACATCTCTCTTCAGGCTCCACATATGGCAGCCCTGAGACTTCCTCCGTTTCCTCCAGCTGCTCTAAGCCAGGATGGAGTCAGCAGCAGCCTGTCGGCCGGACTCTTGCCTACCCATCCCCTATTTTAGCTGCCACTTATGAAGTGCAGTCATATGCCAGGCACAATGCTGACAGCTCTGCCTGCACATTTCCCTTTAATCTTCCCATCAACCCTGGCAGGTAGGTGTTGTTTTTATGCCCATTTTATAGATGGAGACACTGAGGTGTAGAGGGGTTGAGCTATTTAGGTCACATAGCTAGTGGCAGAGTGAAGATGCAAATTAGGCCCTTCTTTTCCCAAAGCTCAAGCTCCAAACCACCCTTCTGTGTGACTTTCAGCTGAGATGGAAACTTAGTCTATGACTTGCTCAGCGGCTTCTCAGAATCTCTGCATACGCTGGACCAGTGGTTTGCAGCCTTGCTTTAAAAAATACTCATCCCTGGAACTCTCCACAAGAGATTCTGATTTCAGTTGGTCAGAGGTTCAGCCTGGGCATTTTCTGAACCAAAGGCTGGCAGACTTTCTGTAAAGGGCCAGATAATACATATTTAGGCTTTGCTGGCCATATGGTCTCAGTCATAGCTACTCAGCTCTGCCTTCTTAGAGCAGAAGCAGCCAAAGACAATACAAGAACAAATGAGCATGTCTATGTTCCAGTAAAACTTTATTTATGAAAACAGGTGGCTGGCCGAAATTGGCCCGTGAGCCATAGTTTGCCAACAGCTGATCAAGTCAGGCAGCTCGTTTGTAGATTCTGTCCATTGCCAGAGAGAATGCTGCAGATCTAGGTTTTGTGGATCTGGTTTTTTGTGAAGTCTTGAAAGAGGACCCCTGGGTACCTCTATACCCTCCGATTCACTGCCTTTCTGCAGGCTTGGCGGTGTTGGCCCCGTGATGTGACTGAGACTTTACAATGGGCTCTTGTTTGCCGAGGACCCCACTTTCCCCCGGATCTGAAATCTTGCCATGAACCATCACCTGTTTGGCAGGGGTCCTTTCTGGCTTGCTTGTCCTTCTCTATGAGGAGTTAAAATTGCCCCCCTTGGTCCTGGCTAGCAGCCAGGTGCTCTGTAATTAGGAAGATTAGCTGGACCTGCAAGGCTGCCACCTGTCTGATAGGAAGACTGGCCTTGTGTGAGCATGCCTCCCCTTGCTGCCTGCCTCCCGGCTGGTCTCCTTCCAGAGCCCACCCCTGGGAGGACTGGTCCCCACCCCCTCCTCGCCCAGAACCCCACTCCATGCCCTTTCCTTGTGTAGCTTGAGGAATTCAGTATATCAATTAGTTTTCTTTTATGGAATATGAATGTCACATTCCTGAAATTCTGGGTTGTCCCGATAAACTCGCAACTTAAAAATATCATAAACAGAAAACGCATTTACTACACCCGACCTACCGCACATCGCAGCTCAGCCTCGCCTACCGCACACAGGCTCAGAACGCTTACGTGAGCCTGCCTTCGGGCCGTCATCTTGAGTTTCATCTCAAGTCATTGCCTTCCTCTTCTTCTTCTCACCAGAAGCAGGAGACACAGATAAACATTTTACAGACGTGATGGGGTAGGAAACACTAATCACAATGTCCAAAAAACGGTGACAACGGCACGCTGTGGAGTACCAGTCGTTGACCCTCGTGATCGCGGGCCTGACGAGCTGCTGCTCACTGCCACCGCCCAGCATCCCGAGATAGCGTAGTATTTGCATATCGCTAGCCCAGGAAAAGATCGAAATTCAAAATTCGAAGTATGGTTTCTACTGAATGCGTATCAGTTTTGGATCATCGTAAAGTTGAGGAATGGTAAGTCGAACCATCCTTAGTCGCAGACTGTTCATATTTACAAAATCAAAAGGGCAACTGGAAAGTAAAGCTGCCGATTTGCTCATGGGGATTAGAATTGTACCCCAACCCTCTAAAAATATAAAAACCAAAGCGTACTTTCCATATCTTCCCTCATCTGTCAACTGTCCTTGGTAATGAGGCGTAGAGATAGTGCAAAAATGGCAGCGTGAAAGAAGGCTACTTATATAGGTGGCACTTAAGATGTTAACATTTCATGGCACAGTATCTTTGTAAGTTACTTGTTTACACGTTGAATGCATTTGTTCAACAAACATTTATCGAGACTCTAGTTTGTTCCGCATGTCAGGGACATAGGGTAAGTCTCTCAACCTCACTCAAGAGAGACCATCACATAAAGAAATAACTACAGAACCTTATCAGATACCATAACAGAGGCATGTACACAGCTCTTTGAGCGGAGAGGGTGGAGTGGAAGCCTGAGGTTTCAGAGAAAAGGTCTCCCAGGGGGTGAGAGGTGAGTTGGTTGAATAAGGTCTCTACCCAGAAAACAGGAGGAAACTCACTCCTGGGTGGGGGACCAGCATGTCGAAGGCAGGAGTGTGGTGTGTGTGGTTGTGGGACTAGAGTGTGCAGATGTGTGCCTGGAGTGCGTGGTCGTGGGACTGGAGTGTAGTGTGGTCACGTGACTGGAATGTGGTGTGATTGTGTGGCTGGAGTGTGTGGTCTTGAGACTGGAGTGTGGTGAGGTCACGTGACTGGAGTGTGGTGCGGTCATATGACTGGAGTATGGTGTAGTCACGTGACTGGGGTGTGGTGAGGTCCTGTGGCTGGAGTATGGTGTGGTCTCACGACTGGAGTGTGGCATGGTCACATGACTGGAGTGTGGTGGGGTCATATGACTGGAATGTGGTGTGGTCACGTGACTGGGATGTGGTGAGGTCCTGTGGCTGGAGTGTGGTGTGGTTGTGGGACTGGAGGGTGTGGTTTGGGAGAGAGGGGTGGGAGTTGAGTTTAGAAAATGGCAAAGGGATTTCTAAGCTAGCCTGGGAGCTCCAACTTTACAGGATGATAGAGGCCAGTAGCAGCCTTTTAAATAGAGAAGTAACACTACCCTGTTTCTGTTTTAGAAAGATCTGGAAGCCATGGGATCTCGAATCGGGGTGAGAGGTAGGAAAGGAAGCAGGGTTGTTTTAAAAATAAAGCCGTCCTCGACAAAGAATGCGGGAGCTAGGATGGCAAGGAGCAGCAAGGTGCGATTGTACTTAGGAGACAGACTGACTGGGTAATGAAGGTGTGTGCTGAGTTCTTTGTGATCAGAAACACAGAACAAGGAGTGGCATTTTAGAGGAGTGAGCACGCTAATGAGGTGGGTTCGGGTCTGCTGAATTTGAGGGATCTGAGGAATATACAGTTGGAATTACCCATTAGGCTGTGGGTAATGGGGGCTTGAATTTAAGAGGGAGGTTGGAGGTAAAGATGGTAATAAAATAGGTGGTAATAAAATCCATGGAAGTGAATGAGTTAACCCGAAGAGTGCATGAGAGAGAAGGGACGGGAAGGGGAGGGGGGTGGAGGGAAAGGGAGGGAAAAGGAAGGCAGGGCAGGGGAGGGAAAGGAAGAGAAGGGAACAGATCCAAAGCAGAAACCCAAGGGAGCACTGGCATTTAAGGAACTGAGTGGAGGAAGAGCCAGCTGAGCAGACAGCCTTTCCGGGTGGATCGGTCGTGGATGGAGCAGCACTGGCTAGTGCACGGGGACCTAACACCTGGGAATAAAATAAGATGTATGACTAGATGAGCTACAGTGTATTTTGAATACCCTGGGAACCTTGCCATTACTCCTACCATTCAGGATATAAGACTCCATTCATTTGTTTCTTCATTCATTAACTGAACGTATATTCTACTGAGTACAAGACACTCTACTGGTCATTGGGTGTAGACATGGTTCCTGTGCTCTGTTGCATAGAGCTTAGAAGAGAAGACATTCGGCAATAAACTTGGAAACAGACGTTTTCATGAAAACAGTGACAGTTATATGTAAAAGGTGAGTCTTTAGAGTCTTGTCCAGTCATTCCCTCTAAAGAGATATTAATCAGTGGGGTGTTTTGACATGAGGGAGGTGCCTGAGTGGCCTAATCTCCCCTGAGGTACAGATGGCATTGGGGACAGTGCTGTTTCCTGAGCGTCAGCTCCAGGGGCACATATCGTGCTGTGCCACAGTATATTGAATATCAGAGAGTGACAGCTGATAGCTTCAGCTGCCTGGGCACGGAGATGGTGAAGTCGTGGGGATGCTCCAGACTCCCTCGCGGTCTCCTGCACAAGCAGCATAAAGAAGGTCGTGTGGACTGTTAGCGGCAAGATAGAACAGGTCAGCGTGGGAACTTGACCTCACCTGGTTTTCGGTGAGCACCGAAGATGTAACTGATAACGCATGTCAGCTCATTTGTCCGTGCAAGCGGCCTGCATCGAACAGTTTATTATGAACGGTTCTTCTATTTGTTTTGAAAACTCTATATCACCTTGGAGTTAAGTATTAGATAGAAGAAAGAACACTGAGTGGATTCATGGTTGTCTCTAATTGAGACCGCTCCTCAATTCAGTTCAACAGATCATCACCGAGACACCTCCTCAATTTGACCCGGGAAATTTCTACTGAGTACCTACTATGTGCAGGTCACAGGACTGCTTTAAATACTGCTGACAACAGCTGTGTTGGCTGTTTACGTTGACTTTTGCAGACTGAAATTGCATTGCCTTTTCCCTTTGCTAGCCCCTCATTATAGTTTTCATTGGTAAACTAGATTGCAAACCAAGAGGGATTCACTGTGCACAATAGAAGCATTCCTGAAAATTGTTTTTGAAAATGAATTGTTATAAAATGAATAATGTTTAAACTGTACTGGGGGATTTTTCTATTAAAAGGAAATTTTGATGCTGAATTGTTTTGAAAGGCGAAACATTATTTTCTGATTTACCTGTTTGATAAAGGAGAATTTTTAACCTAAAGAGAAAATAAGTCAAAATTTAATAACTTCAGGAATTAGGGGGAAAAAAAAGCAAAGAAAAAAAATAGTTTTAAGAGCTTATGCGTAATGAATACTAACAGAAAAAAAACCAGTGTCTTAAAGTTCACATGACAGAATGTTAGCCAATCTGAAGGAAAGACACCGTCTTATTTGCTAGGCTAATATTAGAAATCTTGCCAGTGTAAAAAATGAAAATCAGAGAGCAAAAGAGGAAGAAGAAAAAGACTGGGGAAAAAAAAAAAGCAGAGAAAAGGCAGGATAACAGCAGGTGGGGGATGCCCTAAGTGGCAGAGGAGATTAAAGCCAAAAAGAGAAACTAGGCGCAGAGGGGAGAGCTGGCCCGTGGGAGACGGCGCAGAAGCCACCGCTCCGTGAAGCTGTCTATCTGACCCACTTTAGCAGCTCCTCCCCGAGAGCACGTTGACCAGAAGGGGTCTGAACGCTGCTGTATTCAGTCATTCCTAAGGAAACCATGCGTTCCTGCACGGTAATACCTGACAATTCTCCTCGGGTGCTAACCTGGCGCCAGGTGACTGTTCTCAGTGCTTTGTGCATTAACTCATCGAACCCCTGATTATGTGGTAAATCATTATCTCCATTGTATAGATGGAGTAATTGAGTTACAAAGAGGATGAGCAGGTCACTCGATATCAGAATCAATGAGTGGAAAAGCTCCAGGTGACTGGCAGAATTCCAAGATAGCCCCCACCCCAAATTCCTGCCTCTTAAGGTACACCCTGAGAATCCTCTCCCCTCCAGAATGGACGAGAGCTAAAAACATTATGGGATTTCCTCTTCTTGATTAGGTTACATTATATGGCCAGGAGGAAGAGATTTTGAAGATCTAAGTAAGGTCTCTGATCAATTGATTTTGAGTTAATCAAAAGGAAAATCTTCCTGGAATGGCCTGACTTAATAGAGGGTCTAGGGTCCAGGCCTTCCCTGGGGAGAGAGAATCAAAGCAAGAGATTCTTTAGCTGGCCTTGAAGAACTCAACAGTCACGTTCTGAAAGCCCGTTGGAAGAGGTCATGTGGCAAGAATGAGAGTGGCCTTAAGTGCTGAGGGTGGTTCCTGGCCAACAGCAGGCAAGGAGATAAGGCGTTCAGCCTCAGGGAGATGAATTCTGCCAGGTTGGAGGAGGACCCCAAGCTCATGAAAGGAACACAGTCCAGATGACACTTTGATTTCAGCTGTGTGAGACCCAGAGCAGAGAACAAAATTAAGCCCTGCCTGGACTTCCACACTATAGAAACTGTGAGGTTATAAGCTCATGTTATTCGAAGCCACTAAGTTTGTGTTAATTTGATACGCAGCTATGGCAGACTAATACACTAGGATCTGAGCCTCATGATTCTGGCTGCAGAGCTGACATGTTCCCCTACCACCCCAGTGTGCCTCTCAGGAGAAGGCACGTCTTAAAATCATTAATTGCTGGAACTTCGAGGTCGAATAGGAATCTTTGAGATTATCCAGTTCAGTGGCTTGATAAACCTTTCCTTCACAGCAGAAGCCCAGTGTATAAACAGGTCAGGGGAGCTGCTCTGCTTAAAATGGGGTATGGGAACAGGAAGCTTGCATAAGAATGGAGCCCCATTCCCTCAGCCACTTCTGTTCTTTACATTTCTTCCCGGAGGCATCTCAGAAACTAAGTGTGAGAACCACTGATCTAATCTGACAACCCATCTGACTTCATATTTCCTTCTGCAATGTCCTTGTCATCTCCTGGCCTCTGTTCGAATGCACTTGGGGACCGTTCCTTTGGAAAGTCATCTTTCTATTTCATTAAAATCTGTCTCCCCATAATTCCCACTGTTGGTCCAGGTTCAGGCATAGGTGATAACACCGAATAAATGGACCCTCCTTTCACAGGACAGTGTATAATATCATTTAAGACAGTCTCGTGTTTTATTGACATAAGCTTTCCATTTTCCAGGCGAAACATCTCCACGCCTCTGTAGGAATTTCCAGTTCTTTCACCCTAATGGTCACTCCTTTTCTACTGAATTTCAGGCTGTCTGTTTCTCTTAGAGTAAGGTCAGGAACTAAGCATGGGACTCTTGGTGTGGTCTGCTTCACATAGGATACAGCACGTCAGACACAAACCACAGGCTAAATGTTCTGTTTCGACCAGTGCAGCATTAGACCACATTAGCTTTTGGGCGACCACAGCACAGTGTTGAGTCATAGCACAAGTAGAGCCAAGCAGAACAACTCTCTCACACATGTGGCTGCTAAGATATGTCTCCATGATCATGGACTTGGGTGCGTTTCTTTTTACCTGAACACAGGCTTAACATTCATCACTGTTCTGTCTTATCAGGGATCTGGTATATCTTGCTTGATCCTGATTATGTCATCTAACAATATTGCTCTTCTTCTGAGCATCACCTCAACTCTCAGCTTGATTAATATGCCATAGATATCTTCATTGGAGTTATTCACAGAATTTTGGAACTGGACAAGGCTGAGGTCAGGACCCTCTGGCAGCACAGCGATGGCCAACTTCCAGTGTTTGGGTCCTTCAAACAATCACAAATCCAACTAATTGTATCATCTCCTGGCTGTCATCCAACTCATAAAAGTATACTCAGAAACCTAATGAAATATTTACTGGAGTCAAGGTACAAGGTGTTGAGTCAAGTTCCCTGACCTCTCAGCCAGGAGGTCACAGTAGCTCCTAGCAAATTCTCACAAACACTTGTAGCATCTTTTCCAGGTTGTACATCATACTTACTGATCTGTAGTTTGGTTCCTCCTTAGATAAACATTTCCTCTTACGACTCCATTCTCTGTCATCTTTTTTATTTCCACTCAGCCTCCCAAGGGAAAATATAGAGACTATTTGGAGGATAATAGTAAATCCCTAAGAGATTGAGGTAGGGCTCGCCTTTATTTCAGAAGAGGGGCCTACCCTAAGTGTTTTATAATAAGAAGCGGGCCAGGGACTCTGCTGTGAAAACCACGACAGGTTGAGGCGAGTGTAGTTAAAGGCAAGGTCTGCGTGTGGGGATGGGGCGGTGAGGGAGGTGGAGGGGCCAAGGCTGAGGATGCTCTGTGGTTTCCACGGGGTGGAGGTAAATACTGGTGTCTTCTGCAGCATCACCCTTTCTTTCGCTCGTCTTTTTGCCCTTTCTCTGCCAGTCATGCCTTACGTGGGAACAGGGCAAGGTGAGAAATCCGATCTGCCTTGTAAAGTGGGGGCATCGTCCTTAGCAGTACTGAGGATGGCCTCTGCTCCTTGTGGGGTCTTAGAATGGACGAGCTCCAATATCCACCATAAAGTGAAGCTTCTCTGATTCCACAATTCACTGAGGAATCATAAAACTGATGTGAGGGGGTCGTGGTAGTAGTCATGATTATAAATACATCACGATTGTCCTATCTTGGTTCTTTTTTCTTTTTTCATATACCTTTCTCCTTTATAAAAATGCAAGTTGCCAAAGGTACCTATAATACCTGAAGACTTGGCTTGTGGAAAAGTAAGTACTTTAATTATCGTGGTGAAATTTTACAGTATAGTGTTCACCCACCATTCATCCACCATCTCCGTTAAATATTTCAGTTTCTCTGGATGAGGAGGTCTGCTCACCTCCTCTATTTTCTGTCCATGTGTTTCTGGTGGAGGGGACTCCACATTCTGCTCCCTGGAGGGTGTGTGACCCAGGTTTGTTTGGCCAGTCAGAACATTAGCATTCTCCCATGTTTGTTTTGAGCTTTGCTATCCGGATAGACTCCTGCTGGAACTTCTGGAAAAGAAGCCTTTGATCTTTTATGCTGGACTTGGAATTGTCAGATTTTCAGGCTCAAACTGTTCCAACGATCTGCTTCCGGGAGAGGAGAATCTCAGAGAGAATGGAACCGTAGTGGAGGGGAGATGAGATCGAGCAAAACTGGATTCTGGTGATATGAGGAGGCAGTGATCGACTTTGAGACGCTGAAGCCAGATTGAGTTTGAATCGCTCTGCCATTTACTAACAAGCGCACTCAGGACAAGTTAGTCTCGGAGCCTCAGTTTCCTTATTGTAAAGTGGGAATCATCACAATATTTACTCAGAAGGTTGTTAGATGAATCATGTGAAATGCTGAGACCAGTACCCAGCATTCGGTGTGGACCATACAAGCGGTGGTCATCGTGGGAGCTCTGCGTCCAGCCATGCCTGAAATGAGACTCCTCTCATGATTTTTCAGTTCTGGAGCAAATTTGGGTTGTGTTTGTCATCCTTTAGTCCAAAGAGTCGTAATGAGTAAATTCAGTGACATGAAATTCTTATTCAGTTTTAAGTTTTGTCTTCCCTAGTGAGATTAAGATAAAAATAACCCCAAGTTAGATATTCCTTTCCTGAATGTTATCCAATGGTGAGTATGATCGTGGAATAGGCTAATTTCTTCTCCTTTCCATCTTCTTGGTTCACTGTTTGAAATTTACTTTTCAGAATTTCTTTAAAAAATACTGCTTGTCATGATAAGAAAACTTAGAACATCGTAATTAGATTTTCATAGCAAGCATATGCTTTACCTCCTTTATCTCCAGTTCATGAAGTATTTAAAATGGTGATAGAATAGAAAGCACTCAGTGGGAAGAGGTTATTTGGCTAGGGCTATGGGTGGGAAGTGGGGGCGCAAATCAGAAAGCCTGGGGCTCTACCTTGGCCTCAGCAACTACCTCGCTGGGTGGTCTTGGACAAGTCATTCTTCTTGGAATCTCGTCTGTAGAGCAGGCAAGATGATACCTGAGATTTCCTCCTGATAGATTTCGAAACGTATGGAAACTTTCCTGAACACCTTAAACAATACACTTAATTTTCTCTGTGGTTGAAATGATGGGAAGGAGATTAAAAAAATAATAAATCTTAATGAAATCCATCTGTATTTTGCGATTACTTTAGAATGTATAGTGTATATTTTAAGGTTTCGCCTCTCTATTTTCTTTCTGTATCCGAGGAGTTTTGTTTTATTCCTATTTTCTTCTCTCTAAAAATCCACATGGTCTTCTCCCCGAGTCCTCACTGTCCTTAATAATCAACAAGGATCTTGGCCATTTAAGCTGAGAATTGCAGCAGAGGTCCTGGGCTCTAGTCAGCTTTAATTAGCAGGCAGCATGGGGGGAGGAACAATAAGGAACCAGAATAGAAAACAAATAGTAAACTAGAGAAAATGGAGACAAGGCAAATGACTAGCATTAGCTCAGGGAGCTGGGAGGAGGGAAGCCAGAATGCTGTCATTCTCCCTTTTTCTTGGAATGTAAAGCAAGGCTTGATGTGTCGTGGGCACTAGGTAGATGCTTATGGAGTGGGGGACACAAGTGATGAATAGATGAGAGTGAGCATGTGGCCGCGTGTGGACGCACTTCATCCTGCCAACTCAACTAGCCCAGGGACAGCAGAGAAAGGAAATAACAAAAGAAAACTCAGGATACCTGACGTACCAGTGCAAAACGCGTTTTCCACTGCGGAAGCGAAAATATCAGGCGTTGAATGAGGAACAATGCGACATTTGAGAAAGCTAATAAGTTGCCCGCTAACCCGAACCAGCACATTTGTGTTTAAAACGTGGTCCTTATTTGCAAGTAAGTATTCATTTCATGCCTCACTATTTGGCTTTTAGGTTGGACTTAATTAAAAAAGCTGTAGCATCTTTGAGTCCAATTTCCTCTTTTCACATAGCATCTGTCCCTGACAGCTTGTGTGAGGCTCGGCCACTTGTTGAGGCTGAGGCTAGAGGAGGAAATGACAGGGGAGAGAAGAGGTGGACAGACGCCTCTTGTTGGAGGTGGTACTCTCTGATTCTGCACGGACTGATCACATGCTTAGGAAGCTTCTTGGTTTAGCAAGGCAACAGATGTCTCTGAGAGGGGGATGCTGGCAGCCTCACAAAGGCCAGCAGGACTGAAAGTAGGCATGAGTGAGCTAATGGGAGAGCAAGGCACACATGCTTTTGCCCTCTGCTCGGGACTGAAAAATAGGCCAAAATCGAATACGAGCAAATCCAGAGCTGAACAGAGGGTGATGGCAGAGAGAAAATACTTATTTTGAATAAACTTTATCCCGAAGGGAAAACTATTTCCAGAGATAAATTTGCTCTAGTGCTTTATATATTCAAATAGATGGCACAAAAGATAAAAGTCAATACTAGAGTTGGCTTTGCCTATAGATATGGTCCTATTTTGCGTTGCAAAGAGTAGCTCCTTGTTTATGCATTTACCTGGAGGTTTGGTTTTGAGTGTGACGAAGAAAGAGATCTGTCATTCTCATTTAACAGGACAAGCCTATCACTAAATCCAAACAGGCCTGTATCTTATTTTGAAACAAGTAATTGAGTTTTTGGTAAGCAGGGTCTTACAGATGGAACATGCACTTAATCTACTTTCTGTTTGTTGTTTTCAGTGTTGCTTTTAAAGTAGTTTGTTTGAAGTTCAAGGTATAAGAATTTAGTTCTTTGGAGACTTTATTTTTGATTTAAAGGAACCTTTGGTAATTGCTCGGGCCCAGATATTGAGTCTTGTTCCTGAAATTAACTGGAATTTCCCTAACTGTGCTGTGCTGTTTTATAGCACAAGGCTTATTTAACCAAATACATGCTGGGTTCTTATTATCTTTCTGGAGCTTTGCTCATCTCCCCTTTGCGCCTCCACCTTCTATCCCCCATAGGTGTTCCGGCTGCGTTTTGTCACTAGACAGTCCCTGTTGCTTTCATGCAAAGACAACTGACATTATGACACATCCTACTTGAAGTTTACAGTTAAAGCCTCGATATTTGTGGTTCTGAGGGTATTTGAATCTCTGCTGCTGTTCCCATAGCCTTTCACTTGATGCTTGAAGACGGCAGTCGGCCTGACTGCTGAGCAGATTGTCACAGATCCATGGAAGAAGGCCATCTCTGGGCCACATTAGGGCTTAAACGCTAACATAACCACACGTCTAGGAAGCAAGCAAGGTCAGGAGCCACAGGGGTGCATTTGGCCGAGCAGACTTCTTGTGACACTTGAGTGCCACCATGAACATGTTCGGTCACTTACTACACTTTTCCAATTACACGAGTAATAAAATGATACCTCTGGGAAAATCAAAACAAAGTACAGATGAGCAAACAAGATATTTCCGAAAATCTTATATTAGAAATATAAATCTTTTGATGTTTATATTTCTAATTTCCTTCTAAGTACATATATACATGTAAATTTATATTTTTTTTTACAAAATATGGTCAGAACATTCATATTAATTTATTTTAAAATTCAATATGAATATATTTCCATACCTTTAAGTAGTTGACATCATTTTTAATGGCTATGCATAGTTCAGTTGCAAGGACGGAACTTAGTTTTTTAACTGGTCTCCACCCGTTAAACGTTCAGGTTGGTTCCAGTTTTTTTTTCTAAAAAACCATCTTGTGGTGAATATTCTTGTAGCTAAACCTATGCATCTTTAATTATTTCTTTAGTATTAAATTCTAGCTATTTAATTATTGGAACAAAAATTGCCATGATTCTTATAGGAATCTGTCATATCCATATTCCCTTTGAGACGGCATAGAACACCTGGGTGACAAAAATTAGCAGCTAATGCTTCTCAAATCGAACCTAAGAGAATGAAAGAGGAAATAAAATTCTGGCCTCTACTTTCTGAGAAGTTTTTTGTATATTATTGCCTGTTATAAATTTGAAAGGAAGGAACTGGGCCCTTCATATATTTTGTTTTTTCCAAGCTCTAAGTATTAGGTTAAATATGTGTAAAATAGACCTCCTCAGTGACCAGGAGTGGACTTTTTATAATGACACTTTTACCTTGCTATGTTTGTCCCTACTTTATCTGTTGAGATGTCTGTAACTATTGTTATGGGTGGCAGAGGAGGGAGAGAAATCTTTACTGAGAGTTTTTCTCTGTGTTGAGCACAGATGTGTGGTTTTGATATGCTGAAGAGAGTTACTGTAAAATTCAGACTAATGGTGTTTCACTGGAGAATGGAAAATACTTAGTGACGATGGAGTGCTTCGAGCAACCTTTCAATCTATTTATCAAAAGAGCTTATAATGGAATTCTCATTTCAAGGGAGGTCAAACACTAATAAATATTGAGAAAAGAAAGTTAAAAGGACATCAAGTTAATATTTTACTATCCAGTCTTTGATCTTGGAAAGCTTGAAATATTTTTTCCACACACATTCTGTGATTTATTGATTCATTCCTGACAATCGGCTTATTGGAACAGACACAGACGGCTTGCTTTTAACTACAGCTTCAATTTCTATAATGCTTTACAATGCCAACGGATTTTTATGTATTCTTTGGCATCACTTATTGATATTGCCATGGTTCTGGAATAGTCTTTGCTAGTTAAAAACTAGATTGTTGTCAGTAAAAGCAGCTGAAATGTTATTGGTTTTGGGTTTAAATGCTGTAATAACATCTCTTGGTTTTGTTGTATTCGTTTTGGGGAAAAATAATAAAATACCCTGTACTTCATTGCTTCTTCCATACTTACCTGTATTCAAAATATTTTCACAATCTAATCATTTTTCCACTTCCATTGCTACCGCTCTGGTCGTCCCCCAAAAAGTTACAAACATCTCATCTCCATCCTGGATTATTGCAACAACTTCCTAACTGGCTGTTCTGTTTCCACCTTCGGCTCTCTGTATTCTGAACCCAGAAGCCAGGGGAGCTTCTAAAATGGAGGTCAGATCATATCACATCCTCTCCTCACTCAGAGTCAACACCTCAGTCCCCACATCTTCCTCTGCTACCACATACCCCTGTGCCATTCCATCGAGAAGACAGCAGAGCTGTCGGGGAGGATCTCCATGAGCTCCTGGCGCTTGTCTGCATCCCACCCTCGGTGACCGGATGCCCCCCCTCCTTGTCTTTGCAGACCATGAACTGTCCCTGTTG